>NC_137458.1:293064392-293664392 GCF_964235325.1 Thermobia domestica | reverse complement strand
ATGTATGGGTTAACATGCGTCTACCCTTAATCACATGAATACCAAATATTAACCCAATAGCTATTGGAATTCGATAATTATTCACTTTCTTTACCATATTTTTTCAAAATATTCAGTAACAGCTTCCTCTTTATCACCTTCTTACTTTACCTCTTTCCTTTTCTATTTTCCTTTTCCTTTCTTCATCTTCTTCTTCTATTTTTTAATAAAACTGAAAAGGGGGTCGTGACTGGGAATCCTAGATGTAATAAACACGGTCATGTATTTAGTTATTTTATTTCATTCTCTTTAGAAGTCCGATAAAAAGTTTTCTCGTTTCAATCGAATCTAGTATGTTCAAAATTAAGAAACGGTGGTTTCTATGGCAACGACGACTCTCCCTTTTACATATTTTCTTCTCTCTCTACCCTAGCCAACTATTTTAAGTTGGTTACAAGGTAGCGGGTGAGGGTAGATTTACATCAAAGTGGCACCACCCGAGTGTGATATAATGTCACGTGGTATTATTATGGGGGTTAAGGTGGAAAAAAATATATTGCTGATCCTGTGTGTTGCATTATGAATATGTTATTCTTAAATGAAGGATTCATTACTATATTAAAAATTGCAAAACTAAAACCAATATATAAAAATGGCGACAAATGAGCGGTTATAGGCCTATTTCAATTTTCTCAACTTTCTAAAGCAACTCTAGAAACCAGTAGCGGTTCGTGGTCTGTAGAAGCACCGGTTGTATTATCAAAGGTATGTACGTACACGCAAGTGTTCCCCTTCCCAGGCGTTCTTGAATCTTATAAGAAAAATCAGGAAATATGAAGAGGAAAATCTTTTAAAGCTCTATTTCTATATTTATTGATTAAAGTATATTCTCTAATATTGATTTGATATACAAACTATTTGTTTTTTTCAAACAATCACTATCAAGGTAGACAGTGGTGCCCACCCCCCCTTATGTCTATGACGCACCCCCCCCCAATTGTCTATCCGTAGGTGTTCTTCCATGAAAAAATCTTGTTTTCGATTAATTTTACCCCCCCCCCTCATCAAACATATTTATATAGATTTTAACCCCCCCCAAATATTTCAATGACGCAGTTTGCGTCATAGCCCCCCCTTGTGGGCACCCCTGCAAGGTAGATTTATACACTACATACATATACATACAAAACTTCTATACTCAAGAAGAAGAAGAAAACAAGAAAATTTTCTATATTCATTCACGCAGTTAAACAAAATTATTTAATTAAATAAACTATATGTTAGAAGGATCTTATAAAATAGAGGATCTGCCCTTACAACAAAATCTTGAAGCCATACGTCACTGTTTCGCCACCCCTACTCTGCCCACTCCGCCCAATAGGATCGCAATGTTTTGAGCCAACAATCATGGAGGAAACAAAAGTAGCCAATCAGACGATGGCAGAAACGAGAGAAGCTAATCAGACGTGTCGATATTCGGTTGTTTTTTGGCTTCATCGATTTAATAGGATTAAGATACATATGGGCAGATCCTCTATTTATAACATCCTTGATATGTTATTTAAAATGGAAAGTCTTTCTTCGTTCTTTTCGAGCTTCAAATTTTTCTATCACTTGATTGAAATCTTAAATGCTGCTCGCCAAGTGTTTCTAAATAGAAAGCATCGCTGCCGCAAATATTTTTCACTTTATCTTCTTTAGGGTACAGAAACATGCTTTATGTTTCTTCTCCTGATGTGACTTTCCTGTGTAGTGTGGAAGTATCTGCAATCTACAGTCCATTGTTTGCAGCTGATGAAGGCAATTACTTTGTGCTGATCTGGCGTATCATCAGCCAACAAATATAAGAAATCCAGAAATAGTAGCATTACAAAATTGGCGACCAGTGATCCAGAACTCAGAAACTTTGTGGAAAACAAATTTCGAGCACGGTGGAGTGATAAGTGACCCAGGAGAAAACAAGACCTATTATCTGAGAGGGAGGAGGTATCCAGAAGCGGATGAATTATGCGATACTGTACAAAATATATGCATGATGGATGACACGAAAGAACACAGTAAAGTCAGAACGCATACCTGCTGTATGAACAAAACGGTATCAGCTAAGGAAAGACGTAAAATAGTGGCATCTGTAATATGTGCCACGTGTGATTATAGTTATCGCTGTACGTGTATAAACATGACATACGAAATGTTGGAACAGTTGATTTTGAAAGAAGAAGTTTGGGTATGTGTCGTTGTAAGAAAAAGAGTCAGTACCGATTGCGAAGATGAAAGTGTGCCGCAATTAGTTGTGAAAGAAGTACCACAAGAAGAAAAGTACTCTAACCAAGATTACATTAACGCAACTTTTGAAACTATTAAGAGACTCTTAGCGATGCTAATCCAACAGTCAAATAACAATCTAAATGATGTTCGTGATTCGAAGGATCAAACAGGAGATGAAAATAAAAAGTTGTATGAAAGCATTCCGAAGAATCAAGTAAGCAGCAAACAATATTCTGAAAATATGGAAGAGGTGAAGGATGCTGCAGACACCTCGCATATTGTACAAAGGGAGGTTTTACAGGAAGAACCCAAGATAGTACCAGGGAAACTAGCTGTTTTTGTGGGTGTACTTCAGCATAATTGGATCATTGTCATAAATGTAAAAGAAATATTCCTGAAAAAGTGAAAATCATTTCTGAAAGTGATCGTGGTGCTGGCAAGTTGAAAGATGAAATCTCATCAGAGAAATGTTATAAAATGGTTAATAGGACGAATGGAAATACCAGTGATAGTGGAAAGAGAACTGCTTCAGCTAATACAAAAACTAACCCTTCAGAACCAGCCAAACCTACTCAAACCAAAGCATATGAGACCGTAGCGTCATTTAAGATTATGCTTGGGAGGCAAGACCCTTTGTATAAGTAAAATTTCGCGTTTTTCACTGATTTACTACCCCCAGTAGCACGCCGACGTGGGACCCATATTTGTGCGACATCGGCCAATGTCGGCGTCGTGGATCTAAACTGGCCCACAATAACCCACCAAGTTCCCATATGGGTCCCACATGGGAACTTGGTGGGCTTGCCGAGGTTGATTTACTGATATGGGTCCCACGTGGGAATTTGGTGGGCTTGCCGATGTTGATTTACCGATATAGGTCCCACGTGGGATATAAATAGGCTTGCCCACCAAAAAGAAAAAAAGCATGGAAACATTTCCTTTTTACAATGAATAAATTTGAAACACATGAAATTAACATTTTGATGGTTCTGTGGCAATTATTTGAAAAAGTAATTTTTCGATTCGGCCTCGATCTATGTCGAATCGATGTCGATCGGAGTACGCAGATTGTTTGTCAACTGTTCACAGTTTTAAAACCATAACACCGTATGACGCCACAAGCGGTGCGAAGCGAGGGAAAAGCAGGAATGACTGTTGTTTGTTGTGGTTTTACCATCAATTCGTATTTATTATTGAAGGTGAGTATTAAAATTATTTTTCTTCCATTAATAGAATGCATATTTTATCTTTGATTTGCATGAACGATGTCGACTATAGATTAAGAGATCCACATAAACTGTTCCAAATAAATTTTGGTTAGTTTATAGTCCGCGCTCGATGCAACAAATCTGGTACTGGTTTTGTTGTTACAGGTGCAAACATGTGTAGATATCACTATACTTAGTCGTGAATAATTTTGATTTATAGTCTTCAGGCATAGGAGGCTCAGGCCGAGACGGCCAAATATTGGAACAAGTTTATTTACTCCTTAAAAATGCGTTAAAAAGTACTTTAAATTGAGAGATTATGACAAATGGAGGTACTATCGAGTTATTCACTACCGAATTGGCACATTTTCGCATAGTTTCAGGTTAGGTTAAGATCAGCAAGATTTTACTTTGTATAAAACAGTGGTAGATGCACACGCATCACAACTGATTTGTGTTAAGTACAAGGGACACAGTGTTGATAAATATAACTTGTAACTCAACTTTAAGTAAGTTAATTTACTATTTTGCTCCTTGTACTTAATAAACTTTAGGTGAGCGCATACTTTCGCTGTTCTGCGCAACGTAAGATCTTGAACCCAGCTGTTGGTCTAGGGGAAGAGCATCCGCCTGTCACGCAGCACTTGGGTAGTTCGAACGTGGGTTGGAATCCTGCGCAGGCCTGCCTGAGGCTTTCCTCCCTCCCACAATGCGAAGTACGTTCTCTTGAAAGGCCAGGGCCACTTCCTGTCCAAATCCTAGTTTTACCTGAAGGATCGATCCCTTTTTGTCCTTCCCATGAGTAAATAAATAATCAAAATAAGGTCTTGCCGATTAGGTCATAGTAGGTTAGTTTATGTCTGCCACTACGTTGGTTTGCCTGTAACCGCCATTTGAAAACTAGAATTGGCCATGAAAATACAGATTCACACGTAGGTTACTTAGCCTATGATTGTCACTCAGAAACTAGATTTGCCTAAAAACTAGCTAGGTTGGTTAGATCTCTTCTGAAATAACTTACAGGATGATGTGCCAACCATGAAACAAGTTAAGGAAACAGTACAGTGAAGTTCTGGGTAGTGACGTGTAAAACTTGGAAAAGTCATTGAATTTGATCTTGGCAAATAAGTGAGAAAACTGTTTGAATAGTGGACCATGGTAATTGAGTGTGAGTGGATTCAAGTTAACGTTTTGAACGAGTTGTTGAGCTTCCAAGGACGGGACCTACAGTTTTACGTGGGATACAAATTACCTTTATCCCCACAGGAATCTAACCCGGAATCATGGATTATAAGGTAGCAAGTGTTACCACTTATCTACGGGGAACAACCCCTGGGATCAAGCCCAGAACCTCCTGAATGCTACCCACGCTCTACCATTGAGCTACGGTGCTTCAGTGGTTACCGCAAACCTTTTATACATCATGTACAGGTAGCAAACATATTCCAGATATTGTATGAGAGAAACAGTAGGCCGTATAAATACATTGTTAAGGTCAGAACACAGTTAATATAGTGTATAAGGGTTAGATACTAGAGATGCTATATTTTTTATGCGAATAAAAAGCGGGGCAAGTCTGGTCATAACAATTTTAGACGTTCGATGTCGTTGAATTAAAATTTACTTCATTGCCTAAGAAGGGAAGATAAGGAGTAGAGTGGATATATCACATGGATAAAAACGGAGCCTAATGACAAAAATGGTCCAAAATAAGGAAAATAGGAAATGTACTCACGAATAGACAATCAGATTATCTTAAATAATAAGCATCCTCGACGTTATGATTGGAAAATGCACATAGATGAAACAGTAGAGAAGAAAAACAAACGTGACTTTTTTTTTTTTTTTTACTGTTTCATCTATGTGCATTTTCCGTCCACAACGCTGCGGATGTTTAAGCGAAAGCTACGAAGATAATATGATTGTGTCTATTCCAGGGTTGGCTGGTTTAAACCAAGGTTTAAACTAGCTGTTTTTTTTCTTTTTCAAAAAAACCAACTGGTTTAAACCAAAAAACGAAAAATGTTCGTAAAAGTGTAAGTGTTTGTAAAATCTTGATAAACACACATTTGTGGGTTATTACGTTTCACTCCCGTATATTATTCGTATTATATTCAGACCTAAATTCCCCATTCATTACTCAAAAAGATTATACTACAAAAGCAACTTTTTTAAAGTAAGTTTATGTATGTTTGTTTTGTGATTTTTTTTGTAGTTGTTGTTATTGTTATGTAATTGCAATCAAAGAAAAATTCTAAATATTGTTTCGTTTCAATGTTTACTATTGATAAAATACATCGAAATGCCGTACTTTGTGTGTGTGTGTGGGAGGGGGGTCATACAGACCTCACGAGAGGCATTTAGTGAAATGAGAAGTATCTTTGATATCTATTTATGTATAAATGAGTCTGAGCCAAAGTGGACTCAAATAATTCGTATCTTTAATCACTTTTCTTACTGATATGCAAATTAAGTCGTTGTATTTCTTTAATTTCGACCAATAAAAGTCGTTGTTAACTAACTTGAACTAAATTACTGTACTCCGTACTACTTTGAAATTGTCCATATGTAATTCTGTATAATGGTTTCACTTGTGCAACTGTTTATCTTTTTGTTCTTCTGAAATGACTCTTGACAGTTATATTAAGAAGCATGTAAAGATCAGTACAACGTATTTTTATCAGGATTCCTTCGTGAGTGCGTCGGCAGACGTATTGCATTTGTGGCCAATTAGTCCTGGTTCCGAGTTCAAATGGAGGACAATTTCTCTCGGATGTAACTCGAGAAGCGGTTTTTATTCCGCTTTAAGCTTATGTGACCCCTTCCAGTATAACCCGGTTGTTGCATAATAACATCAAGGCGAAACAAACTTATTTCTGTCCATATATGATATGAATATATGGAGCAAATTATTTAAACCAAAAAACCTGGTTTAAATAAAAAAAAAACTGGTTTAAACAAAAAAACAGTTTTTTTCAATAAAAACCATGGTTTTTGCCAACCCTGATCTATTCGTGAGTTCACTTCCAGGAATACCGCAAATTAGCTTTGAAAAAACCGTATAGCGGAGGACCATATGTTTAGCGGTTGTGGGTGAAGAATATAGAGCAGTGAGTTACAGTGGATTCATGATTGGTATCTCTGTTGATAAGGACAGTTTTGTTCAAGTCACTACAGGGAAAATAGGCAAAGTTACTAATATTATTGAGACAAATAGTTCGAATGATCACCCATCCATTTGGTTGATATATTTGGATGTTCCGATAGAAGGTGACTATTATTCCTTCCCATGCAGTTCGCAGTTGGTATTTGTTTATGTGTGGCAAACTGTCGAATAAGATATCCCGTGCTTCCCTTACCTCTGTGACATCAAAATGTATTGTGTGTTTGGAAGAGAAATACGCTGCAGTGTTTTCTCATTCAGGTTTTTTTTTTTTTTAAGAGCATATCTGTGGACAGAATCAACATGAGCTCAGGAAGAAAAAAGTTTTGCGTAGCAGCTTTCACTGACGAGGACGGAGCATTAGAAGTTATACCTAGTAAATAGCTTAAAAACGAAAATGAATGCCTTTGGCCTAAGACATCATCCGTTACGCGTATTCAAAATTTTATCAGGGACTGTAAGGAGCCATCTGCTGATTGGACAGTTGTGAACATAAAAATCTATGGACAATCCAGTGAGTACTATTTGTATTTTCTTTTTATCTGTCTCGTTGTGTTTTTGAGTATTTATACCTCAATTTTGAGTCAAAATGTAATATTATTTCACTATTTTCTGCATTGAATAGCAAGATCTATCATACGGAGCAGCCGTGATTCAGTTGGTAGCGCGTTATCTTAGTATTTGGTAGGTCGCAGATTTCAGCACGGTGGCTGGCCATCCTGACTAGACACCATGTCCGCATTCTGGAAAATCAGGTAAACAAGAAATAAACATAAATGCCAGGGAAATTGCAAGAGGTTGTTTCGGATTACGTTTGTTCCTGTTTTATTCGTTTATAACGGTTACTAACGGTGAACTCACCTGTTCGACGCTCCAGCGTTACAGGTCGAAATTTGTGAGGATATTTTCGTCAAAACAAGGAAAAGTTTAAAGGTTTAATTCCATTGTAATTTGTATACTTGTGACTACAGTTCGAGAAGCTTAGTTGGTAAATAAAACTCATAAAGTAAGCTTGTTCAAATTCATAGCTTCCTGTCACCAGTTGTTTCGTGACAAATATGCTTAAAAAATGTCTTCTATTTTAATACATTGCTGGAATACAGTCTTATTGAAGAAAAAAGAAAAAATGGTGTCCTCTACATTACAAGTTGGTATGAGTTGATATATATTTGTATGACCTAAAATGAACTTTTTATGTTAGGACCTTATATACTAAATTAGCTTTTAGAATCCATGACGTTTCTTATAGGATTCCCAAAGTGCTTTTGAAATAACGTTAAATAAAGTAAATAGTATATGGAAGAAAATAAAGAAGTCAGGGAAAAGTAGCAACTCCAGTCAGAGAAATAAGAAGGATTTTTTCTTTGTGTGTGTGTGTGTGTGTGTTTGTGTTTGTGTTTGTGTTAACTATGCTAGAGTTTTTTCCGGGATCTTATACTCAGTCAAATCAGGCAAATGCTGAATATAGTACCTTAAAGACAAGGCCTGGATAACTCTCTCCAAATCCAGCCTTGCACTATCTTATCGTGAGCAGGAAATGTCAAAGGTACGTTAAATAAAGTTAAAAAATAAATAAATAAAATAAAAATGCTAGTATTCTTAGGCCTTCTATTCTTAGTTCTGTTACAGGCTTTCTTACTCTCGAATTTCAGTCGTGAATAACTTTACATAAACAAGAGTATTTAGTTCGTAAACAGATTTGTTTTATTTGGGATATTCTAATATTTAATGTTTTACAGTTAGCAAAGAAATCACAACTGAGGGTAGATCCATAACCATGTTGCTTTCTTATCGTGTATGGTTTTCATGCCAAGAATAATTTCGCAGCTACTTTCCCTTATCAGTAACTGTAGAATATATGTATTTTTTAACATTTCAGATTCATTTCAAAAAGCTGCAGCAAAGGCTGACAAAGCTTTACTGACTTCAAACGTTAGTAGTGATTCTTCTGACGAAGAAATTTATTCAAGAAGATGTCGCAGAAAGCCACAAAGATATTTGTCTGAAGAGGACAGTGATGACTCATATCCAGGAACTAAGAAAAGACCATATGAAACTTTTAACGAATGTAGTGTTCCAAGTCCCCCAGCACCTATTCGGAAAGGTAATTATATTTTATATTCATGCTAAATATATTTTATATTCATAATTTCGTTCAAGAACACTGCTTGTCTCCTCATATATATATATCTCTCTTGATAGTAATTTCAACGCAAATTAAAAGTTTAGCTCGTAGCTGATTTGTTTCATAGGACTATGTATTAAATCGCGTTTTAAATATATATTTTTTTAAATGTGTGAAAGTTAAAATTATCAAGATTTCGTGGGCGATTCTTTATTGCCAGAGAGTTGACCTTCTTTCGCAGTGTTTGTTTCAGAAAAAAATGTTCCGGGGGTTACTCTTAGTATTCGGAGGGACTGAAACCATATATTTCCCTCTGCTGGTTCTATTCCAGTACGTTTTAACCATTTCGTCCGGGGGGGGGGGCAAAAAAAACAGGCCTGAAAGAAACACTGTTCTTTCGTATTACTATGCCAGTGCAGACGTTACTTAAATGTGAAACTATATACTATTTTGGAGAAAGTTTATTGCTACTTCGTCTGAAAAACATTCAAAAGTAAGGCTGGCTGAAATAGTAGACAGATAGAAGTAACCTACAATGTTTTATGAACCTCTTGAAAACAATTTATTCGTTAGATGTGCAGAGTAGTTGTTGTAATGTGTACAACAAGCTTGTAGTGAGAAGCCCTAACAACTAAAAATAAGATGTCTAGTTTGTTTATTTTTATAAACAAGTTTTTCAATTTGGCGTCCAAAATTGGCTACTTGATATGTTCAAGCAAGTCTTACGTAACAAATCATTCAGACTCAGATATAGTCTCAAGTAATTTATTTCTATGAAAAGGCTTGCTAGTTGTTTTTGTTCTTTTTTTTTTTTAACGAGGTTGTTAATACTTTCCCCTTTTATCGGATAAATGCTATCTTCTCATGATGGTTAACTACAGAAAAACCGGGCTCGTAATGCAAACTGTGTCGTTAAATTGGTTCTATTATGAGTATACATCAATAAATAAATAAATAAATGAAAAATAACGTACACATTAAATATTCATTTAATTATGATAGGGAGTCTATTTAGGACAAGATCAAACAAGCAGATAAACAGCGTTAGTATCTTTTAACGTTGTGAGTTAATGTAATCAATGTACGATTTCTGCGATTTCCGGAGAGGGGGATAAATTCGTATATAGCTCAAAAAAGTGGGTTTTATTTCCACCATATCCAAGGTTGAGAGGTATTTCGAGAAACAGAGAGGAGGAAGTTCCAGCCATCCCCCTACAGATAGAATACTGGATGTAATCATTGTAACATTTTAAACATGCTTTTAAAACCATAAGTTGTCACCTGCTTATTGTATACCTAACAGTCTAGTAAAAACTGGATGTTTGTATAATTTCATTACTTGCTTTCAGAGTCGCTTGGAGTATCTATAGGAGGAACTGCGGAGGTAAACGTATCATCTATGGTGCACAATTCAAACGGAGGTTGCTCGTCTGCATCACATCGTAAAAGTCCAAACGGACCTTCACCATCCCACTCCCAAATCCAAACTCCATGCAGAATGTCAGCGTCGTCAGTTGCCACTACTTCATGTGCAGATACAGACAGTACCTTCACATCAGCTCGTTTAGGAATTGGCAGTAGTAAGTATCCAAAGATTAAACTGTATTGCTAAGCTTAGTTACGTGTGTCGTCATTATTAAATAACCAAACAAAATGAAGACTATATTGCTTCTTTAGAGACATTTTGAACCCTGCTAGCTCGAGAGTGTGGTAGCACGTAGTCAATGCATCGATATTCTCCGACCACTTAGTGTGGCCGCCTTGACCTAGTAGTCTCCGAGATTATCACCAATTTTTGTTAATGAAAAACGAAATTATGGTAAAACTTATGCTTGGAAATTGAAATTGTTATGTTCCAAGCCGTGCGAAGGAAGGGGGGGGGGGAGTCCGGACCCTTCTCTTCCTCAAAAATAGATTTTTGTGTAACTAATATAAATTTCGTACTAATTACATTTTAAAACATATATATCATAATAAGATTTACTTTTTACAGTGAAACCTTTAGTGTTTAAGATCTCCTCCGAAAGTATTTCTAGATCCGGCGTTCCTTTCGTAATGGAAGTACTTCTTGGCTTTAAAATTCAGAACATATAATCTGTAATTCTAGTTTTATCACATTTTGTTTTGCAGCGCATCCTGTTGGAATGGTTGCTTTGGAACTATTCTGTTCCATATTAGAGGAGGCTTGTGGGCAAGCGTATGTTAGGAGCGATTAAACTCCCAACCTTTTGAATGCTAAACCGACGGGCTGACGATATAAAGTTTGTACTATGAAACAGAAAAATTTATATTTTTGTACAAAACAGCGTCTTGTTAGTCATTTGTTTTTTCTTACTGCCTGTGCGCAGGTAGCAGACAAAATTGTCAAGTCGACACCGATACGCCCCAGTGTTGCCAGAGTTACTGATTTTGCAGGAGATCTCCTGCTTTTTCTACGTTCTACTGATCTACTGCGAAAGAAAATTAAAAGTGAACAATCTCCTGCTTTTTCCTTATTTCGAGAAGTTAAAGAAATATATTATTATTAATATAGAATTTTCATTTTTTTCCTTATATGAAAGGAGGAAATTTTTCTGTATGCATCCACAAAGCTCTGTACAGCATATAGTTATTGGGCTTTGCTCATCTTCTATATGCATGATGGTAGGCGTTCTTTAATTCTTACTGTAAGATTTACGAGTACGTGCTGTTTAGATTGGTACTTGGGTTGGAAGTGTTTGAACGTCGTTACTCCAATTCCAAAAAATATCTATAGCGTCCCCCCATTTCCTAAAAAAATTATAATAGGCAAAGATAGGCACAAGGGATGGTGCGTCACCCTACCTTTTCAGAACCACTTTTACCCCTGGTTGGAAAAGTAGCTTAGATCACCTCTCCACGATCGTCAGCGAAACACCGTCTTATGTTACGTTTACGTGTGACTGTATCATATAGCTATACTATAGTTAGGTGTATGATAAGACATTTTCCCACCCCACTTTGTTCTTACACTACGTCTTACTTCACACACGTTTGTATCAAACATTATTAATATATCTAAAGGGGGCATGAGGGTCTTTCTATCTCCAAAAGATTACCTTATCATTGGAAAACATTTTGAAGTAATTACAATTCATATTTATGTTTTGCATGTATTGTTTTATTTTGAAATGGAAGTAATAATGAATTCTGGACTGCTTGTTTTGATCACTGTCCCCTTAATAATGACAAAATTTTTCTCTCCCTGGATTTGAACTCAAATGCCGCCGCTTTATTTGTCTACTGCTTTCTCCTGTTTTTTATCTTCGAGTCTTCTGCTTTATCAACTGATCGGTCTGGCAACACTGATACGCCCTCTCGTGGCGCTCCTGGTTTCTTCGCTTGCTTACCAACACACACTCAAGTTTTTATTGTTGCTCTGGCTGAGATTCGAAGGAACCCAAATTAGGCAAATTCCGTTCAGGTGTCTTAATTGTCACACCACAGAGACGCGATCAACGTTCTTTGAATGTTAAGCATTCCTCGCACCCCATTTGAAACCGTTACTCTGCTAGTATCGATATTTAGACATTGTTCCATATACGGAGGCTCTGCAGAGAAACATTGGAGCATATCATTCTTATACTACATTAAGTTGAAAGTTGAAATATCAAATGTAACTGCATTCTCTCGCAACAGGAGTTTTTGCAGTAACCTTTTTCAGCAGAACTTCCGTATACGGTAGAATGCCTAGATATTGACACGAGCAGGCTATTTTATTCCATTAAGACACTTGAAATGCTCTACAGACATATAAAATTGACCCAAATGTGGTGTAATGATTAGGAAAGCCCTCAAATAGCAATTAGTAGTTTTCTTGCAATAGACTTAAAAAAAAATAAAAATAAAACTGTTTATGCATTGATTATGAAGCTTTTATCAATATGTGATTTAAAATTCATCCCGTATGTTGCTGTGGGTATCGACTTCAGGGTCAATATGAGCTATGTGCCGGTCAGAACCTAGATGACTTTTGTTAATGGTAGTTGCGGCACACACTATCTTAATGTAGAATAAAAAATATTTCAAACAATGTGTACCATTGCCTCCTTGGTCTTGTATTAATTTACTTTTTTTTCTTTCTTTTGATATTTCAGCCGTTGAAAAAATATTCCAGTTACTGCAGAGAATCCAGCTAGATATGAAACATCTCAAATGTAAAGTTGATAAAATGGAAGCCAAAATACATGAGCTGCACCAAGTTCCCTGTAGTGGTAAAGAAGCTTTGCAATCTATAGAAAATGCAAACCTGCTAGCTGACAAGCTCCCTTTACGCAGTTTGTCTATGGTTCACAATTTAGAAGAAGATTTAAAAGACAGAGAGATGGCTTCAAAATTGGTGAGTGGTATTCTTAAGTTCGTATTGACTCGAAGTATTTGTAAATATCCTTCAGGTATTGTTTGAAAAAGAAAACTTTTATTCTTTAAAAATAGATCTCGTGGCCAGATGCTTTTTCGGATGTACAGGTTGTTAAAATTATGCGTACCAAACAATGTAGGGGTGGGTACCTGACATGGAAACAAGAAAATGCTTTGTGACGTGTGCATACCGATCAATAGGTTGGGAGATGCAGGCCGTCGAAAGCGTGGGAAAATAAATTTCAGAAGCCTAAAATTCAAACACTGTCCAATCAACGTAGAGAGTGCAGCTTCATATCTCATAAAGGAAGTCGTTGGTGTTCTATTGCAAAAATGAATGTTTCAAAATTCAGCAATGCATACAAAATTAATTTTACAAGGTGATGGTAAGCCGACAATGACTTACACTTCGGCTTTTCGGTGCCTTTGAAGAGTCCTTTCGCACGCAATGCACATTCTTTTAACATGCATTTTTATATAGAACAGGTATGACTTCTTTTATGAGATATGTAATGAGCCTATAACATTGCTGCGTACATGTACGGTACATCAGCCAAACTGGATTGGAGATGACGTATTTTTTTTATTTTTATGTATTTTATTTATTTTTTAATCCAAAGCTGATTGTGACGTATTCTTAATAATACACTTTCAAATCAAATAAAATCGAATCAACTATTTCTCTAGCGGTAGCAGTTTGGACTGTGAATTCTTAGGACTTATAATTTAGGTGTCCATATTGGATCTTAAATACTACTACTACTACCAATAATAATGCAATCCAATACTAGTTCGAAAATCTTGCTTTCACTGTATAGCACCTTCGTGTTTCAACAACAAAATCATAAGGTAGGATGGTATACGGTTTCCTCGTGTCGTAGACATGTCTACAGTTATGCCTTGTTTGGCAATACCGGTACCATCTTCTACAACCTTTCCAACCATCCGCGGGTTCTCATAAAAATTAAGTGTTGAAGGGCAACTTCCACAGGTGCATGGATTCTCCAAGCCTTCGCTTTGCAAATAATTGAGAAGTCCCTTCACTTTTCGGGAATTCGGGAAGTCCTGGATACTTTCTTTGAAGTTCTCTAGCACCCATCTCCACCTTGGTAAGTGGAATCAGTGACTATGATGATGTCACGGTTTTGCAGGAAGCGAACTTGTAAGACAAACGAGCAATACGATCTCAGCAATTCTCGACTTCATCTGCAATCATTTAAAGTAGTCTTAGTGTATTTTAGTGACCTGTGCAGAAAATATAGAAGATTGTTCAGAATGGAGAACTGCATGAACGAATGTTACATAATTTTTAATGCTTGATGACAAAATAAAATTTTATTTCATATTGCAGTTGTATTTCATATGGTAATGTACTAACTATGTTTTTTTTTTTTTTTTTTGTGTCATTATCTTTCCAATGGGCGTGGAGAGGACTACAAAAAACTGACATTGTCCATTCTGAAGACAGTATTTTCGAGGGACGTCGCAATGAAATTTAGCATTGACGGATTACGTGGGAAGGAAAAATTTTGTGGATTACAACTGTTCCATGTAGTTATAGGTACGTCATGTACAAATTGTATTTCATTGGGCAAAAGTCATCCAGGTCTAGTTTTAAAAGTAGTATCCCAGGATTTCTTTGTGTAAGAGTAAAATCGCTGGAAAAGTCTCATTAGGAATGTGTATTTAATGAAAAGTCCTAGTCTACGTGGGCCCAGGCGTTTTTATTTATTTATTTATTTATTTATTTTTTTATTGAGAAAGTACGGTATAAGTGCCTGAATACACCATTCGATTTTTATCGCTCGATAATAGACATACGACATGGTTATACAATGATTTAAATCAGCCTGTTCCTGTGCATTTGATTACGATTAGGGATCGAACGAGACTGACAGAAGAATTACTAAGTTTGATTTAGTTCAGTGAAACTTTTGTATAGCGGACACAAATAGGGAATATAACTGTCCTATTATTGGGAAATGTCCGCTATTAAAAAAAAATTACAGTATAAACTTAACGTACTACTCGTATAAGCAACATAACGTAGGCAAAATGTCTTTCTGTTTAATAATGAGCTAATACAGTTTTTTTTTTTTTTCTATAGTATTATGTTCGGACAGAATACTCTTTCTCTCTTCGAAATTAACAACTTGCAGCAAGGCAAATAGACAAAGATTAAATAAACTTTTGCTGAAAATGGATACTAAACTAAATGCATGTTGAAAACAAATAAATGGAGACATTTGCGTTCGATTATCACATCCAACAATGCGCGGTACATTAACGATCCTGCCTATTATTGCTTGAAATTCAAGAAAATAACAAAGCTTTATTTCAGGCTGTCCGTTAGTTGGAAGTTCTACATAGACGCTGGGGAATAGTTTTCAGTATCCGCGTCCGTTATTGAGAATGTCAGCTATTCAGAAGTAATTTTCACATTGCACCCAATGTATTTCTGCCAGGAAATTGAAAACTGTCCGTTAGAAATTTTACTGTAAATATAATTTCTATGCGTCGTATAAAAGTCTAATGAAGTCGAAACAACACATTTATCCTTCGATTTTTGTCGTGCGACGAATATGGAATGGTTTAAACAGGTAGTAAAGTGACCTCACTTCAAGATATGTGCACTAGATTCACGCCACGATGTAGTTCGGGGCCCCTAATAATTTTAGGTCCTAGCATTCTGCCGTTCACGGATGAGACTGAGGAAAAGCCCTATTCGCGATGGTGTCGCTGATTCGCCTGTGCAGGATCTGAGTTCCTAAAGAATTTTGTTATATATATATATATATATATATATATATATATATATATATATATATATATATATATATATATATATATATATATATATATATATATATACTAGAGTCTAATTTCATCTTTCGGATGTATGGCGTTTTTTAGTATATATTTTTAGGGATTTTGGAGGGGGATTACTACCAGTGAAATCCTTTGTTTAGGTGCCATTCTCGCATTATCCTAGTAAAAGTAAAGCTTGCGGTAATATCTCCCATACCCCGTCCTCGTAACTCTGGTATCATTGTTTTCCTTGTTTATGCCTCTGAAAGAAGTTGTAATTTTCTGTCAATCGCACCGTGCAAGTGAATTTTCAATTTTTGACTTGAAACGAGTGGATATTCTGAGCCATCCACATATCGTTTTCCACTCCCTACTTCCTCTGTTTGACACCGAACGACAATGTCCTGTTAGATTAGCCTTTCGAGCACGTAATAATGCGCTCATGCGTACAATGGATGTTTTTTGTGCAATGTATAAAAGGTTTCTTTCTATTTTAGGAGAAAGTTATATTTTCGTTCGAATTTTATTTATGTAACTTCAAAATTAATCTGTTATTTCTCAATGATGACATTTGCTATTTAAATGTGTAGTCCCTTCTGGTGATACAGTATTATTGCATTGAGTTTTTACCATTTTTTCTTCTTCAGGAGCAGTACAACTCCGATTTCCTGATATACAAACTAGCGACATTGTCCGACGGATTGGGAAAGTCTTAAGTGGTTCACGAGATTGGGATGGCTATAGATGTAATCGGAGAAGAGAACAGGCTCAAGACTTAGGGGAAGATGCACAGTCGTTCCGCGGGGAACCCGCAAGAGTCCAAGGACCACTTGAATTCACCTTGCAGAGTCGCCCCGGAGAGAAAGCCGTGGGGTGATCGGTCCCGCGGCTAGTTGTGGTCAACCCTCAGCAGCGTGTCCGATATAAACAAACTTATATGAACGAAATGTCTTATTGTAAATAAAATAGTAGACAATAATATGTTAAAGTACAAGAGAATTATAAACTTCATGAAAGTAACCGTTATTAATAGTTTTTTTTTAATTTATCACAGTAACTTTCAGTTCGCTAATTTGCAGAAATATTTCCTAGTGATACATTTTTATAAGTTTTATGTTGTATTTTACTGCAAAGAACCTATCCAAATTAAAACTTTATAGTGGCATGCATATTTTACTGAATATAATGAGCTTTCCGAACTTCCGTGCTGTCTGTGTAAGTGTAAGGGATGAGTCCACACTACAGACCAGTGTGCGAATTAACGGATATTTTACAGTGGGATTAAAAAAAAAAAAACTTTTGAGAAGTTAAAATTTATGGGAAACTAATAATTTACAGAAGAAAAGAACTTCCTAAATTTTCTCTAAATTATTTCAGGTTAAGTAGAAAGATAAATATTATCTGCATAGTTTCTTTAATTATATATTAGTTTCCCTAGTCGGGATGTGTAGCGGAAAAATTCAATGTTTGAAATAAATTTATTTACAGTGGCTTTTGTTGACGTAGAGTGTATATGATTTTTACGTGTTTAATTTTATTATACATATGATATATTGACATAAGGGTCAGGAAAATAGCCACTTATCAGTGAACCCTTTTTTGAATAAACTAAATAGTTTCCACACGTCGCGGAACAAGAGCTGGTTCCTTCTTCAGTGGAAGGAAACAATGATGTATATGAAGAGTACGCGTTAAGAACAGTGAAGGTCACATTTTGAATATGCTCAAAAAATATTTTCTCCACACCAAAAGATGCAAAATAGTTGGTGAAAACAGGGCGTAGTCCACTCGCGAATGTACACGTGAGCGAATTACGACGTGTTTTCACCATCTTAATTATACATTTTGGTGCTGAGAAAGAATTTTCTGAGCATTTTAAAACGTGCCCTTCATAGTCCTTCCTGCGAACTCTTCATATGGAATGAAACAAAATGGTGAAGACAGTGTCAACGTTTGGTAACTATTAAGTTGATGCAAGAGAAGATTCACTCATTTTTTATGTTGTTTCTATATTAATGATAATAAGTTACGTGTTTAAAAGTATTTATTTCCATTCGTTATGTTGGAAACAGCAAAACAATTGTACAATATATACCTCTATGCAATGAGTGAAGTTCACGATAAAAAAAAAAGTTAGGGAATATGTTTTGTGTAAATTTTATTTTAATTATTTTTTTAAAAAATAAAAATGTGAATACTTCAATCTGAAAATGTTTTTATTATATACTGTTTTGTTTAGTCTAAATACTGCATCTCTGAAACACGCTAAATGTCCGACCGCCCTCTTGGATCCGCCATAGATAGAAGTGCGGCAAAACTACTTGCACCAGTGACATTTTGAAAAAATGTCAGATGTATCCGATGTCATTTTCTATTATTTTCATTAGAAAAACATAACTTGAATCCAAAATGGTGGACAAGCATGTAGCGTGCGCCAGAGATGCAGTACATGGCCCTATTCAAATCTGATATGGTGACATATCCATCTGGTGTTAAATCTGTAAAAATTATATGGTCACATCTGGTTTACCGATGTGGGTGGGATCTCCCACCCAGATCTTCCCCATACCCACATTGTCATTTTAGCTTCCATGGTTAACCGATGTAGCTCTATATGGGTCCAACCCAGATCTACAACATGCAATACAAAAGAACATATCCGCACTCAGGTTTGAATAAAACTTTTCATATTTAATCATTTAGTGTGAAAAGAAATAGGCTGAGCTCGTACGTTTCGCAATTGTGTATAGAAGCTGGACGATCAGAAATGTCGCCTATTCTATGTTCCTTGTGAAAAGTACTGGGCCATTCAAATACATTTGAATAGCTCCGTTCTTTTTACAATGAACATATAGAGCTACATCGGTTAACCATGGGAGCTAGAACGACGATGTGGGTATGGAGGAGATCTGGGTGGTTCAACATAGATTCCACATCGGTCAACCAGGGAGCTAGAACGACGATGTGGGTATAGGGAAGGTCTAGATGGGCCGACATGGATCCCACATAGATCCACATCGATCAACTATGGGAGCTAGAACGAAGATATGGGTTCAGTGAAGATCTGGGTGGTTCAACATAGATCCCACATAGGTCAACTAGGGAGCTCGAACGACGATGTGGGTATGGGGCAGATCTAGATGGGCGGACATTGATCCCACATAGGCCGGTATTGTTCAACCAGGGACCAAGATCGATTATGTTGATATAAGGCAGATCTAGATGGGGCTACATGGATTAATGTGGGGCCAACATTGATCTGGAAGAATCCACATGGGACCCACATAGATCAACATCGACGCCGATGTCGATCGACATAGATTTGCCGATATTGGCCAATGTCGAAAAAATGTTTGCCATTCTGCATCGATCGTCATCGACAGCGACATCGATCCCACCAAAAATTCCCATGTTGATCGACATCGGCCCATCAACTGTGCTACTGGGGACTGTTCTATTGATAAAATCTATATACATCTCAAACTCAGGGGGTGTAGTCGCCCCTCCCTGTCCCCCTAAATGACGCCCCTGATATGAGAAACTAGTCTGTTTAACACTTTTCTCAGAAGAAGAACATTCAAGTACAATTAACAATGAGTCAAGAATGAAATGCAATCCTTCTTTAGATAAGAAACTCCCAGTGACAGATTACATCCATGACAAGAAGCCAATCTCTACTTATTATTGTGATGAAGCTAGTTGTAACCAGCGGCGGCCTCTGAGGCAGTGACGCCGTGACATGTCACTGCCTTGAGAGGTAGAAGATTCAGAATATTAAAAGAAAGCGAGTTAAATATCATAACTGCTTCTAAATTTCTTCCTTTTTTCTGCCCGCTGCCGCATCTATTTAGTCGCAAGACCTAGCGCGAAAGACCTGGCGGTGGCAACTCTGCTTCGGTGACTGTCACCAGGCCCTTGCTCCTGAATGCTGCTTGGCATAGTGGTATCACCATATACGCGCCCTATCAGCTGTGTACGGGAAAGGCTTTCCATTGCTTCTAGCTCGTGACAACGAAAGTTTGTCACGCATAATCCGAAAGCAGCCGATATTTCACGATCTCATATACACTGCTTGGGGGTTGCCGCGGGTTTCTCACACCAGGTGGAATTTTCAGTCTCGTGGAGTAAATACAGTTTACGAGTATCGGAAAGATCTAATTGATGTTATGTTAGCAATAGGAAAACTGTGAAGATATAACATTACAAACCACCTTAACTCAATCTTCCGCGTACAAGCTATTATTAAATGAAGAAAATTTCGTATTTTGGTTGACTTTTTTCCACAAGATTATGCCACACGTAGAAACTATTTTCAGCCAACTACAGAAGAAATGTACTGATCCTGTCAAGGTTCGAGAACACAGTGGTGCCCCCCCTTATGTCCATGACGCACCCCCCCAATTGTCTACCCGTAGGTGTTATTCCATGAAAAAAAATCTTCTTTCCGATTAATTTTTACACTCCCTCAAACACATTTGTACAGATTTTTACCTCCCCAATATTTCAATGACGCACTTTGCGTCATAGCCCCCCCTTTGTGGGCACCCCTGGAGAACATCTGCATAATTTCAGCTTGGTATGCAGTCTGTCAGAGAACAAATTGACAACATTATTCAGGAAGTAGAAACCGAATTAGAAACTGCAAGAGACGGACCATGTGCAAAGATATGGCGAAGTGAGGCGTTATATAACGACAAAAAAAGACAAGCATTAGAAGTTTGTGATGCAATCCTAGTGGAGATCAAATCTAGATTTCACTTCACTGAGCACCTTGTAGCTACGAGATTATTTGCTGTAGAAGAATTTGACAATTACAAAAAGGAGTTCCCCGATAATTATCTCAGTGAGATGGTTAAAAAATATCCCTTCTTGAAGGAAAAGAAATTAAAAAGCGAACTTTAAGTGTGCTATTCGAGATGCGAACTGAGAACGGTGTCTGGCGCGGTGTCATTCTTAATGTTCATTATAGACGATGAATTGTGCGACATGTTTCAAGAAACAGTTAAACTCTTAAAGTTATTGATAACTATGCCAATGTCAACAGCAGAAGCAGAGAGATGTTTCTCGATGTTGAACAGAATAAAAACTTTCCTAAGAAATACCATGAAAGAGGAAAGATTAACTGCGTTAGACATGTTGTTATGTGAAAAGACATTCGTTAATGAGATAGATAATTTTAACAAAAAAAAAAAAAAATAAATAAATAAATAAATAAATAAATAAATAAATAAATATCGCCGTCTTTTCCAGCAAGAAAAATCGTCGCATAGAGTTTCAGTATCGCGCATCTTAACTAGTCAACCAAACGTGTTCAGTTGAAAGTTCGAAGAGAATAAACAGTGTAAGTGAAGTGTTTCTTTTTAAACAGTGTACTCGTGTTTTATTCAATATCAGTGTGTATGTGTCTTTTTTATCAACAAGATAAATAACAAACTTAGTTAAATAAGATCATCTTAAGATTTTTTCCCCAAATTTGATTTCTGAATTCACTTCAACATATAACTGACTAGCATGAAGAAGAATAGAACTTCAGTGAAAGGAGCAAGAGGACCAGTACCTACCTGATTACTGATAATGTAAGCACAATCGATTGTAATTAAATTGAAATTCTATATATGTTATAATAATAATAATAATAATAATAATAATAATAATAATAATAATAATAATAATAATATAGTTTTCTGTCACTACCTAATAAATTGTCACCAGCCGCCACTGGTTGTAACTATGAGCGACAGGAAGAAGTTAAAGAAAGTGGAAGAGAACTGGATATGGAAGAAATGATAGATGGATCCGCGTCAGGACAATTTACTTTATCCCAATGTCACACAGTATAAATAGGGTCTAATATTCTAAAAAATGGAGAAATATTATTGATAAATACGGAAATATATATATATGAATTAATATATTCAATGGTTGCTTGCTCCTTGTTGTTTCTTTCTGGTAGAATGTTATGTTGCCCCATTGGTCAGTTCAGATAGATTTCCACGCTTTTGATTGGCTGTTTGAACGGGCCAATGAGAGAGCAGATAGGGAGATGAATTGTGTATATATACTTGAGTAGTTTTTTGTATCACTCAGTGTACGCCTGATGAGAATCTTGGCCAGAAGATCGAAACGTCACGTGTAAATGTGTTTTTATATTAAATAAGTGCAGTCTTGTTCAGCAGTGTGTTTATTTTCCTGTCAATAACCTAATTGAGCTAAGTAAAGAATAATCTGTTTGTATTGTAAATTGTTTAACAATTTTATTTCTACCTTTAATATAACTACAACCATAATATTCTTGATGTGTTACAATGTTTTGTTTCTTCTCCTGGTGTGGTTTCCTGCGTAGTGCAAAGTATCTGCAATCTATACAGTCCGTTGTTTACAGCTAATGAATGCAGTTACTTTGTAATGATCTGGTGTATCATCAGCCAACAAATATAAGAAATCCAGAAATAGTAGCATTACATTTGTCAATTTTCAATCAATGGGAATTAATCGTGAATTCAAAATCACTGAATTTGATGCTGAAAATAACCTAAATATAGGAATTTCGCTTTGGGGAGTGGTAAGAGTATATTTCAAGGTAGGAAAAAAGAACAAACTGCGATTGCAAGCACTTGTTATTTCTGCTATTTTTTTTACTCATTTTGTACATCATATTGCAAGTATGCTTTCTTTATTTCTTAGTTATTTCAGTTCTTAACTGTAACGATGTTTTAAATTGGAGAAATTTTGTGAAAATGAAATCAGTCAACCTCTTAAGCACAAAAAGAATATGTATACTTCTGTGCATGGTAAGATTATTATTCTTTCAGTGTCACAAATTATATCCTAGCTTCTAAATTACTTGGGATCTGTGGTTCGATCCTAGGTCGCGTCAAGTGGGCTTTGTGTTCGACGAACACCGTGTACGGCGTTTTCTCGGGGTTATCCTGTTTCCTCCCACTTTCTTCATTCCAACATTACATTCATTCTCATCATCTCCTTTAGCATATGGCAATAAAAATATTGATGAAAGAATAATTATAAATTACATAACTGGGTGGAGTGGGAAGAAATATCATAAATATTAAGTCCTGTTGAGTGCATTTATACTTTCATTAGACATACTTCCTGCTGTTCTATGTTGGAATCTCCTGATTTCATGGCTAGTAATATGACCATACCAAAAAAAGGAAAACATCTTACTTGAAAGAGAACCGATACTGGACAGTTCTTGAGGCAGCAAACATTCTTAAAAACTGCACCGATATAAGTACAAAATTCAAATATGGAATTATATTATATTTTGATAATTCCTCTGTTATAATTATAATGAATATTTAAGACTACAAACGCTCGCAGGATTTTCCCCCACCTACAAGTGTGGGGAAGTGAAAAGACCGATACAAAGCGAAGTATCGTTATACACACCTTGATGCAATTTTCCTCATGTAAAATGTAATACAATAATTATTGACGCATATTTAATAACTCTAACTATAGTAAATATATTAATTATTATAGTGAGTGAGTGAGTAAACAAATCTAAAATGTCTGAGCATGTATTTTGGAGAGCCGAACCCCTTCCGAAAATCCAGGGGGCAATTGGCCCTTGTTTCCGGTATCTATGCTTAGGACTTTACTATAAAACCACCGTAATGCGTAATATCTCTCTTTCAATCAGAAAATGAACGAATCTGTGGGCCATTATATCTTGTCAAGCCCGCTTGCACTGTTGGTTTTGAAGTCATGCCGCTGTTTTTTTTTTTTTTTTTTTTTAAACTACTACTCAAGCTTCCTACCAGAAACTCTTGTCCAGGAACAGGATCAAAAGGGGCTGAACTGGATAGCAATTCAATTTTCTTAACTTCGGGAGGAACGCTATCCAACTTTGGGAGGGCAAAACTCCCTCAATATTATGTCTGGAAGAAACACTACTACCACCAGACGCATATTTGTTCTTTGCGAGTTTCTGTTTTGTTAATAACTTTTTTCTTCCGAGCATCTGTGTTTCACCCAACATATCAATTGAGTCAAGCGCTGCCAAGCGGAGGAATTCGTAACTATTACAGATGCTGACTACATACCAGTTGAGGATTAAGGCGCAACTGGAAGCGTATAATACGGGAGGATAGCAGCGATGCAAGAATAAATCCACTTCCCTGTGTTAAGAGATAGGAGCTCGCTGCAATATGCTCAATGTTACTGCTTCTAGTGGCAACGCTTGCTGCAACTGGAAACGTAAAACTCTCTCCCTTTCAGTTTTTTAATTGAATATTTTTAGAAATGCATCAATACTGTCTTGCGCTCAAAACCAAAGGTTTATGTTTGTACTGATACACTACTTAAATACTTAAAAATATCTTTTTAGAATTAAAAAAATATCCGGTTGCACATCCATGCAACATATAGTACCAGCCGCCGCTGCTAGAAACCACACTGGGTGTTCGAGTTGCATTCGTTTTACTTGAATATGACCTAATAATACACGAGCATTGTCCGGGTCGTTCCCTTACTTCTAGGATACATATTTCTTCTCCATGGGTTTTCCAATTTCGTGACCAATCAGCCACGACAACGACTGTTACCTCCCATTTGGTTTTCCCCTTTCTTTCAAAATCCTATTCTGACTCCACTGGACTCTCCATTTCTCTCCGTGAATTAACCATAGCCCTCTCTAAACCGAAATCTACATCTCCCGGTAAAGATGGCGTCCCATTTAGTCACCTTCAACACTTGTCTCTTCCCTTTAAGATCTTTTGCACCTATACAACACAGTCTGGACTACTGAACATATTTCTCCCCTTTGGAAAGAAATTGTTGTTCTTCCTATCTTGAAACCTAATAAAACC
Organism: Thermobia domestica; assembly: GCF_964235325.1. NCBI lineage: Eukaryota > Metazoa > Arthropoda > Insecta > Zygentoma > Lepismatidae > Thermobia > Thermobia domestica. The sequence goes on along the minus strand of NC_137458.1, from coordinate 293,639,633 downwards.
TTCGGAGTAGCAAATCATTACCGCTCTATTGTCCTTTCTTCCTGCATTTTAGAAATCTTTGAACATCTTCTCAAAAATCGTTTACAATGGGATGTGGAACATCATAATCTTCTGTTTCAATATCCGTTTGGTTTTCGTGTAGGACGATGTAATTATGATTATCTTATTATTTTGGTTTCTGATGTTTGGTTGGCCTTTTCTCAATGTAAATCTCTGTGCGCAGTGTTTCTGGATCTCGAACGAGCCTATGACACGTTTCTTTCTATTACCTTTTAGACGAACTGACAACTTGGTCTTCCTCCCAAATTTATTCGTGTCATACATAATTTACTCTTTAATCATACCGTCTATAATCACATCGGTCATTGATATACTTCTCCCAGACTCACTTCTCACAGCCTTCCCCAAGGTTCCGTTTTAGCTCCCCCTTTAATTATTTTATATCTCGCTCGCCAAATCCGCAATCTTGGTAACAATGTTCGTGCTTTATGCTTTGCTAACGATATTGTCGTGTATGCTCCCGCCTCTTCCCCTTCCCTAGCCTCAAATCTTCTTATCACTGCTCTCCCACCCCTCGCACTTTGGTGTGATAAATATAATTTTTCAGTTAAAGAACCAAAATACATCTTGTGGAATTTACTGGGAAACGTTCTTCCTCCCCTCTCCGTTTGGTCATCGATGGTGCCTCCATATCTGAAGTCTGATCTGTTAAATATCTAGGCATGTACTTGAATTCCTCTTTGCGTTGGACGTCTCACTCTCGATTTCTTCTAACTGAAATTGACCGCTATCTCCATCTTCTCCTTACAATCAGTAGCACCCGTTGGACTGTTGACATTTGTCATCTTCTTGACATATTCCGTGAAGTTTACCATTACCTATAGCCTTTTCCTCCTTTCCCTGAAACCCGTAAAATGTATTACTACAATTCAATCTCTTCAATACATCTCACTACCGCCACCACAGCACTCTTTACGGAAGCGCGAGTTCCTCCCTTCTAATTTATGTTCAATTCCTCAGTGATACCTTTTGTCTTTCTCGCTTTCCAAGTACATCCACCGTTTTTCTATCCAAACTCGAATTGTTGTCTTACCTACATAATTCATCCCGTCATCGTCCCTATACTTCTTCCCTTCCCTTCCCTTTCTCTATTATAGTTATACCACCCTCTCTCCTCTACTTCCTCTCCTTTCTCGTACTAGGACTCCCCTGCCTTATTTGAATGATAATTTTCTTTTGACCTTAGATCTGAATATCGAACTTCCCCCTTACGCTACCTCTTCGATCAGTCTTCGCCATCACAGCATCTACATTTCTCTTTTCCACTCCTGGCATTTTCACTTCCCCTACACCACCCGCTATTTACATATACCGATGGTTCTAAATTACGTGTCTGTGTCGGCTCTGGTTTCTATGATTCCGTTCTCAATCAAAATTTTAGTTACAAATTGCCCTCCACTTCTACTAGCGTTTAAGCAGAAGTTTACTCCGTATCTGCTACCCTCTGTCACTCTCTTCAATATTCTTATGTTACTGTTTGTCTCGTTGCAGATTCCAAATCCCTTCTTTCCGCATTACAATAATATCCTTTGAGATCTAAAACTGACCGTAATATTTTAGAGATTAAATCATTGGTAGTACAATGTACTTCTCATGGCTTTTCTACTTTCTTTTTATTAATGAAAGTCATGTGGGTATCGTTGGCAATGAGTCAGCCGATCGAGTTGCATGTGTTAGCAGTTTGTTTGGTTACCAGGTTTCTCTCAAACTTTCTCCTGTCTACCGCCTCCATTCCCTCTCTCGTCATATACAGCGTTGGGAACATTATAACTCAAAAGTTCTACAGCTACTTGGTACTGACACCACCCTTCCCCTCCTTGGTTTGTTTCCACCTCCCTCTCTACATTTCAAATCCATTTATTGCTCCAACTTCGCCTTCATGTCACACCCACTCCTGTTTGACTTTATCGTCTCCATCAACGTCTCTCTCCCCGCTATGATTGTGGTGCTGACCTCAGTGCAAGTAATCGTCCTCATTACATCTATCGTGCACAGTTCTACTCTCTCTTGTATGCAATTTACGGACCTGGACCTTTCAACTTGGATTCCATTCTTTTCAAGGCCCGGATTTCTCTCCTCAATTTTTAATCTTTTTTTTTCCTACAAATCGCATGATTCCCTGCAGCTCATAGTTCTATTCCTTGTATGACGCTTTTCTCTTTAATTTTCTCAGAATTTATCTCCTACCCAATTTGATCTTTCTTTCATCCTGTTGTTACCTCAGTAAATTGCTGATAGGTCTTGTTCAAAGCAGTGGCAACATTTCCGCGTCGTTTCTGACGCGTAGCAAAAGAACACACCAGCAATTGAAATATATATTTAATATCCTAGAAACTGTACATAAAAGTGTAGATAAAGAGAAATGTAGGTGTTTTCCTTGATCCTTCCAAAGCATTTGACTTAAAAGGTGTCCTGACGCGCGAGTAGAATACAACAAAATATTAATACAAGAAACAAACAAAATTTTTCTATTGTCTACCACCGAACTCCATTATATGAAAAAGTTTGTAAATACTCGGGTACCATGCTTTACAATAAACTTCCCAAAATATATACAGATCAGTCAAAACATTATGACCACCTACCTACTATCGATATAAACACGTCCAGGCGATAGCAGCGTCACCTGACGAGGAATGCCTGCTAGCCAGACACACGTACGGTGCATGTAGTCTTAGTGAGCATGCTGGTCGTGTGTAGAATGGAGAATGCGCGCGTTCTATCAGAGTTTGACCGAGGGCAGATTGTAATGGTTCGGAGGCTCGACACGAGCATTTCCGAAACTGTACGGCTTGTCGGGTGTTCGGGGAGTGCTGTGAGCTCAACAAGTGGCAAAACCAACATGAAACGACGTCCAAACGTCGAGGGATTGGACGGCCTTAAACTTTGAAAAAGCTTGTTTACATGATTCCAGAGAAACAATTTACATATCTCAGAAAAATGTATTCATTATATATATGGCATGTACCGCTGTATACCCTCGACTACAGCCTTGCTTATTTGCCTCTTAAGGACAAAACGCGGTATCGAAAACTAGCAGAAAGGTGGCTGCAGACATTCCAGCACAAGCAGGCCCGTATTTAGGTAAATGCTATTCTGTGCTCGAGCACAGGGCGGCAGAATTTAGGGGTGGTACAAATTAAATGAAATCTTTAAGTTTTACGTCCCACGATTATGCCGTTAGGCTAAAGGAACGGTGATGATGAGAGATGAGTGAAATAGTGCAATGAAGAAAGTGGGAGGAAACGGGAGAACCCACGAGCACGATGTTTGTCCACCACGAAGTCCACACGGTAGGGGTGGTACAATTTTGTATTTTTTAAAGATTCACAATAAAGTAATATTTAAAAAGTAACAACCCCCAGAGTTCCGCGCAAGCGCAAGAAAATATGTTAATGTGTTTAATTAGCTCTAATTACAGCAGTTACTAATTAGCTAGTTGCTGATTATTTTTAAAAAGTCATCCTCTCCCACTCCAACCCCAAGGGGTGAGGATGAAGTTGAACATCATGAAAACTAATACCGTTAAACTCAGTGCTCTAAAACTGTGAATTCAACACTAATATCTGTCGTTTTCGATTACTTTTAAAATCTTGCCCGCCCCCCTGGGGAGTGGAGTATGACCTTGAAATTAAATTGGATTAAAACTGTCACTATTCATCTCAGCCATCCCAAAAACTATGAATTCAGTTCTAATATTGGTCGTTTTCGATTATTTTTAAAATATCCCATGTTATTCTTATGGGGACTTTGCACCTCCATATCTCAGCTTAGGTGTGACCTAGGGATCTGGAACATTTCTGTAATAATTTTAAAATATATTAAAATTCATCCGCCTTATGCAGAGTCGTTTTGACATATGATTAGCATCATACTAAACACCTGACTACCTGCAGGAAACATATGTTAGTCGAACGCTTTAGTATGTAACTAATTACGCGTTATTACGACTCTGCATAAGGTCCCATGTTTCTATCTGTTATGGTTCTCGGCAGGGTTGTTTTGTTTAAAACAAACTATTAAAACTTGTTTTAAACAATTGATATTGTTTAAAACAAATTTTGTATAAGTTTTAAACACGTGTATTTTTAAGACTTGTTTTAAACATATTTTTAATTTATTTTACTTTTTTTTTTTTAAAAAAAAAAGAAAATCTTCCAGATAAAGAAAATTGTCAAAAGTGCTCCCCATTCAGAAGACTATTTTCTGCGCATGTGAATGTTTTGATTTATCGTGGCTACAGCAGGTCAATGTTGTAAACTACAATTTATTTTGTCTCCTTTTCCCCCTTATTTTTAGCGGATATTGTATTGTTTAAATGCTTCTCAGTTAAATTGCGAGAAAGTGTCGTAGTCGAAGGTTGGATTATTTGTAGATCTAACATTTAAAAAATAAATAAAATAATTATCATGGAAACAAATTTTTTTGTTGTATTCAGAAAACAAACAAAAGTTGTTCAAACTAAATTGCTGTTCTGAAATTAAAATATCGCAGGCATTCGTTGATACAGTACATGTTGGTTCTCAGTCTCCCTACAACTTGAAATCGTTTACCATGAGTTTTATGGAACAATAAGGACATCTTTTGGAGCAAATTTATTAAAGTAACTCAAACTCAATCAGATAAAAAAAACGACCATACAAGCTCGTTGCAAAACGTGTAAGAAAGAAATGGTTGGTTTAGTTCAAAGAATGAAGAATCATTGTGGAAAATACAATGCTGTGAAAAAAGCTAGAAACCCAAGCAAATGGTAAAAGTGTTGATCCGAAAATTGATTCTGATGATTCTAACGTCAGTGATGTGGTTGAGATGCAACTGGAAACGTCAGGTAAAAATTAATTTTGTATCAACATTATCTTTTTCATTATATTACAAAAATTTTATTTCGTCCCTCTTTCTTAAAAACTTTACACCTTGGCATAGCTTTATGAAGGGACCATGCGAGAAAGCGCAAGGTGGCAGTTGGCCGCGTAACTAACCATTAACGCGTGATACTTACTGTAACATCAGTGAAGAACGTCAGTGGCTGGGACAATTTGATATCTTAACTTGTTCGTCTGTCTGTATATATGAACCACGCTATATGTCGCAATTTTCGTTCTTTTAACATTAAATTTTGAGGGTAGAGGCGCGAGATGTCGGAATTTGCTGTATAGATTTTGACTGCGATTCGAATCCCACTTTAAACAAAAAGTCCTGTCTCATATAGCCTTGCTGCTGATGCAAGACTGTAATCAATCAAAATAAACAAACTAATTTTATGCGTTTCGGACAAACTTGGGTTGCAGGATAAATTTGGCCTCAATTCAGTTTCTATAAAATATTTTTAGATCACAAGAGATCCAAGTGTTCAGAGCACAAGGGATCCAAGTCAATTTTCAGAAAGGTTCACTTTTGTTCAGCAAACGTAATATCTTTGTAGCCAAGGGTACGAAATAAATGAAACAAAAACCACGTGAAACAGTGTGGACTAGAGCTTCATAGGACAACCGCTAGACAAAGGCATTGATGGAATGGGGTAGAAGGGCTAATTTCCCCCTCCTTGCTCATAAATTTAAGATATTAACATTATATTGTGTACGCTCAGCATGGGAATGATTAACAAGTCAAACTCCGAATGCCATAGTAAATGAAGCATAATTACGCAGTGTGTGTCCAAAAGAATATACCGACAGGAAACGTCATATTTTCACAACCACGAATCCGAGATGAAAGAAAGAAAAACTACATGACAAGATGCAATTTAGAATTTTATATAGTCGCCGCTAGAGAGGGACGTTCGTTTAGAGGTTATCCGCCCCTTACCCTGAATTTCAGATTTTGGGTGCAGCAATGCAGATTTAGAAACCTTTTGCTGAGCAAAGTCCAACATACAAAAATTAGAAGTTCCTACTCCGAATAAATACGGATTTTGATCAGTTATAATCCATTTCCATTGGCCACAAGGAGCTATAGGCCTATATTGCTCTCTTGTATATTTTTTGGCCCAAGCATTCCAAAGGTGGCTCTACTTTCGAGTTTGGGTTCTGCTTAAAATTCTACAAATTGGGCCTAAGCAACTTTCCAGTTTTAATCATATGTATGTTCTCCGTATTTATTCGGTGTTAAAGGACCTCAAACTTGTTCTGTTGGACTTTGCTTACCAAAAGATATCTAAAACTGCCTTACTGCCCCCAAAATCTGAAATGCAGAGTGGGAATTGGGGCGGATGCCCTCCTGTCCCACTGACGCCCCTGTCTAGCGGATGTCACATAAAACTATCCCACGCCCTATCGCACGGTTTTAGTTACATTTGTTTTTGACTCTTGACTGTGAAGATATTACGTTTTGAAATAGAATTCATTTTCTGAACAAAACTGAACTTTATTCAAAATGGACTTGGATCCATTGTGCTCTGAACGCCCCAAATATTACATTTCTTCAGCTTTCAGCCACGAATATAGCTGACCTTATAAGACAACTTGATCAGCAAATGTCACAACAGATTGCAAACGATTCAGCAAATACAACCGATGGATATTAAATGGAATACCCGGATAGAGCAAATGAAGCAACAGATTGAACAGACAAGTCAACAGATTGCACAGACAAATCAACAGTTATCACAAGATTTGTCACAATGGATTGAACAGGGTGATCGCAAAATGGAGCTTATTTTACATAGGTTCACCGAAGTACAAAATTCTGTAGAAGTTGTGAAAACTGTAATTAATGAACATGCTAGTCAAATAAGTGAACATAGTAGTCAAATCAGGGAGTTACAGGAGGAAGTAAATTCCATTAAAGAAAGACTTGTTACTGCAAATGGTGATCTTGACGATGCCCGTGCAAATGGTGATCGAGTTCTTACTACTAACATAGAACCGATACATTATCAACCCAGAGCGACTGTGGAAGAGAGTGACTCTTCAAGATACTAGATAAAAGGTGAAGAATTTACGAAGCAGGGGATCATAGAACGTTCACTTATTGAAACTGCAAGTTATTTAGTCTATTGAGAACGTTTTGTAGAAAACCCAGTAGTATCTTTTGTTTCCATTCATCAACTTCGAGAAGTAACGGATGAAGAGGTGCAAGGCCCGATGAACACTGAGTCCGCTGTGGTTACTCTTCAAATAGGATTGAATCCATCAAGAATTAAAATGGCTCTTCGTCAGAAAATGGAACAAACTGGATTACCGTTTAGTTCGATTGAATTACTAATTGAAGCAGAGTTCGACATTCAGTTGGTGGAAGACTGGGATACCGATGAGGAAAATAATGAAGTTCCTTTTAGACAACGTGGCTCAGGATCTTCAGAAAATTCATGTCACTGAATTGATGAGGTTGTCTCTAAGAAACAGGACAGACACATTGGATGCTCTGAGGGAATCTTAGTGGAACAGAAACCGTGGTAGAACAGACTACCGTGAATATCGTGTAATAAACAGGTGTCCTGTTAGGAGACACGACATTTCGTCACCAGTAAAACGAATGAGAACTGAACCTAATTTTACTGGCAATAGAACTGAACCTAATTTCAGAAGCAATTCATTCCACTGGATTGATCAGGAACACTTATCGGACACGAATACGAAGCAGTGCATCATCAATTTTACCGGTAATGTAACCGAATCTAATTTCAGACGCAACAGAAATCGAAATAAGAACCAAAGTACTGTTGAAGTAAAGGACACGCCGTACTATTTGGTCTAGGAATTAATTCGTGCGGTTGGTACGCACACATTGAAGCTGTAGTACAAACACAAAATACATAAATACCTTAAGAAAAATATTGTCCATCGCTAGCCACCACTTTCGCCCATCTGTCAGGCAATGTACGGATTCCGTGGCGAAAGAAGTCCTCATCCTTGGAAGCGATCCAGTCAGAGACCCATGTTTCGATATCTTCTGAAGTAAACCGCTGTCCAATCAAATCGTTGTTCATGCAATCGAACAAGTAGTAGTCCGAAGGAGCAACGTCTGGTGAATACGGCGGGTGGGGTAAAACTTCCCATCCGACATTTTCTAAATAGGTTTTGACCGGTTTTGCGACATGAGGGCGAGCGTTATCATGTTGAACAATAAGTTTATCATGTCTGTTCTCCCATTCTGGTCGTGTTCTGGCCAGAGCTTGCTTCAAACGCATTAATTGTCGTCGATAACGTTCTCCATTCATAGTTTCACCCGGTTGCAGCAGCTCATAGTACACCACACCTTTCATATCCCACCATATGCACAGTGAATATCTCGTTTTGGTTGTGATGGACCTGGTTCACCTGGTTTCACCCAGGCCTTTTTTCGTTTAGGGTTCTCGTAATGGATCCACTTCTCATCACCCGTAATAATTCGATGCAGAAACCCCTTTCTGCTCTGTCGTTGAAGCAGCAATTCGCAAATGGTTTTTCGTCTTTCAACGTCGCTGTCTTTCAATTCATGTGGAACCCAATGTGACATCTTTTGAATCATTCCCATGGCTTTCAAGCGTTTGGAGACTGTTGTTTGATCAACGCCTAATGCTGCTGCAAGTTGTTCCTGCGTTTGACACGAATCCTGCTCGAGCAATGCTGTCAATTCTTCGTCTTGAAATTTTTTTGGCTGTCCAGCTCGCTCTTGGTCTGCCAAGCCGAAATCACCACTTCTAAACCGTGCAAACCACTTCTGACACGTTCGCTCAGCTAGAGCATGGTCACCATACACTTCCACCAAAATACGATGACTTTCAGTCGCACTTTTCTGCATGTTAAAGTAATGCAGCAGGACACCCCGCAAAAACACTTTATCAGGCACAAATTGCGCCATGTTCACTTAACTACAAACTGGTGTTGTTGACGCTTTAATCCACTGCCCTATACTACGAACGATACGCGATGACAGGGGTTTGCAACACATGTGTGGATACACGGAACTGTGGGACGCTCCGTTCGTTGCGCCATCTCTTGTCCACCCGCACGAATTAATTCCTAGACCAAATACATTCATGGTTGTGTAATTCAATGCAACCTAACCGAACTCGCTGGTGTTGTAACTTAAGCTAATGTTGTGGCGTCCGAGAAAACCATATTCAATTAATTTTTGTGTTAGTTCACTGTAAATATTGTAATGATTTCATTTGTTATTTTTACTTTGTATCAAACAAATTAATCCTAAAGTTTTCGAACTAATGAATGTGAAAACTGGTAAACTTTTGGGTTTACGCAATATTGATGAACTAAAGTTATAGCATCCTTTAAAATATACTAAAAGTAAATTGATTCAGCTAGTTAACACATAAGTTCCTTCTGAAGTTGTATCCAAGATTAACATAAATGACATTTAATCTTTAAATTAATACTTAATATGAAAATTTCTTTACTTGTGTTAGTTTTTATTATGATATTGATTATCTTGTTTTGTTTTATTTTAAACATTGTCGATATTTCGTTTGTAATTTGAATGTTGTTTGAATCTATATATATAATGTATTTGATCCTTTCTCGTTCAAAAGAACAATTATATGAATGTCATAATAATATCTTTTTCAAAACCTTCCTAATTATGTCCTAGAGAATAATTTAGATTTTGTTAACTTTCGATTTATAATAAGTATTAATGGCATCGAAATGAAAAATTTAATTAGGATTCAAAAATAAATAACTCGTATATCATATTTTGAATGTACTTTCTCTTATCGTCGCTGAATTGTATGAATAATTAAAAGAAAATTAATTATGAAAATTAAAATAAATATGAAAATGATAATACAAAGTGAATATGATATATAATTCTATGAATTGTAATTTGTATATATACGAGGGTCATTCAAAAACCTAGATGGCATATCTAACGGCACAGGATTCTTTTTTTAATTGTAAACAAAAAAAGTCCTATTGTTCGAGCGTCATTATATAACGATATTGTGTATTTTTCATGTAATCTTAAACATGATCTCTTGTATTTACGGGCAATATGTGCTATTGAAATATTCACAAGCTAGTTAAAAGAAGAAGGAAATAGAATTAATTTCATTCTGATATTATTGATGTTATGTTAACATGGTAATCTGACGATATGTGTTATTGGTCGTCATAGAAACGAAAAACAAAATATAACAGAGGATCTATCTTGTAGAATCAACATGTATGTTATTTAAAAGGTGTCAATGTTTACTTCATTGCGTATTATAATAAAAGGTAATATCAAGATGGGGTGTTTAAGTGAATTTTCATTAGTAGACTAGATTATAAATATTCGGACTGTGGGCTAAAGTGTAACCCTAAAAATATACAGATAAGTATATTGGTTATACCATGTACTACCATGAGCAAAATAAATGACGCGTCTCTTTATTCTGAAGTTTTTTGAAAATATCTCCATTTTCTTTATATGTTCGAAATTTCGGAAGGTTTCCCCAGCAGGACACGTTAATAACAAACCCGTTTTTAATATTTGTGTTAGATATTAGCTTAAAATAAATAAATTAGAAGCAAAAAACATTAAATCGACAGAAATCTCGAGAATTACCAACTCTGCTAAAGTGGGAAATTTTCAAGAACGCGAGGGAATTCTGCAGTTCAACACGAAGCAGCGACATCTATGTCATTGAGAGAGACGTGGATTAGATCTACAAACGAAACTTTTAACGAAACATTTCTAATGTGTCTTATTACATGCATTATCAGCGAACTCCAAATATATGAATCTATGCTAAGTATTAACGTATAGATAGAGCAAATAGTGGAAATTACCTATGGAAAAAGACGAATTCTTAGCACAATCGTAATGAAGAATCGTCTTTACCGTAGAACGGGTTCGGGTGACGTTAGAAAACAAATAGCTCAGTTAGTTAAAGCAACTAGTCTGTATGCCGAAGGTATTGGGTTCGAACCCCATGAAAGTGCCGTTCTAATTTTTATTACTGTGGTTATTTTATTTATTTTTATGTGGGAAAAAATCAAATTGTAACATGTGTGTAAAACTCATGACGATACCAAAAAAAAAGAGAAAATGCCGTTCTCGCACTTGCATTAGTGTGTCTAATTTTTGTTAGCAAACAGTTTCGTAATAATTTCCCCTGTGCTCACTACTCACTACATGCTCACTGGTGCATAACGAATGTTTTCCAGTAAATGTTAATTCTAATTTGGAGAATTTTATAAAGTTTCACAATGTTTCTCGCTTGATAGTCTTCTATCTACTTTTTTGGACACTGATAACAGATTTCCCTATTAAATGTTTAATTTCCCCTATATATATTTAATTACAGAAAAGTTTTACATGTATTTGTCTTAAATTGAAATAGTTTTGAATTTACCACATGAGGTAAGTAGCTCGAAGGAGGAGAACTGAAGTAACTGAGTACGTAAAAGCAACCTATTGTAGAATGATTATGCTTCTTGACTTCAGCACATAATCTTTACGTTGGTCAGACAGAGAAAAATCCTGTTTTTTCCTCTCCTATGACCACTCATCTTAAAGCTCTACATGTAATGATTCGTGTCACATAATTTCGGCTCTCCAAAGACATTTATATTTATTATTATTATTATTCCTGAATATGCCACCCTTACATAATGTAACTTTAGATATCTTGGTTTAAAGTGCTTTCTTTAGTAATAATTTGAGCAACCATGTAACAAAATTTAAAATGTATGAGGAGGCACGAAGTTTTATTTAACCCCCCTCTCTTTTCAGCACCGTCCCAACAGAAAGTATATAATTTCTGACAAGCAGAGTAGACAAAATGAATAAGAAATATATTTAAAGTAACCTTTCCTCCTTCGTGAATGGGATATCACGTAACATTTTTTATTCTACTGAAGACGACCATAGGCCGTTATGGTTAGGTAACAAAAGAAATACCTAATATATTTATTGCGCCCCTTGACTGTAATATTACCTCTTCTTTATTTGTTCGAGGCCCCCCTACATAACCAAGGGTGACCAAAAGAATAGGAAAAGTGTCTAAAGATTACAAAGCACTTTATATTTTGTCAGAAACAAGTCAGTGTATACACAGCATTGCTTTCGTTAACAAGTGTTTCACCGTTGAGTCGCTTATAAAATTAAGCAGAATAAAGTTTTCTAGAGGGATTTGTCCAGGATGGTTTGGTGTCGGGCTAATAACGATGAGTATGTTTATTTACATCACCGTTAAAGAAATATAGCAAACTTTCTGAAAGGAACTTACTTAGGAAACATCAGATCCTCCTTCTACTTAATTGCATCTGGAGTTCTGAATGAAAGTTCTATGGGACTATTAGAAAAATATATATTCCCGTTTCCACGCTGATGGTAGAATTTCTTAAGCAGTTATTGAATTACGTTCGAAGCATACGCGTAAATAGCGCCCCCGCAACCCTGTGGCGTGGGGACCGCACAAGCTGCAAAGCCAAAAATATACAGAAAGTACGCAGGAGCGGACCAGGCCAAATTTTCACCCGGGCAAAGTGACTTTTTGGCGCCCTCCCCCTAGTACTAGCCTATATTTTACATTTTATCATAGTGTTTTTAATATTTTAAACCTATTTTTCAAAAAGACATTCATTACCTAGGAAAACTTCACAAAGAATATGGCCCGCTATAAACAATACGAACTCCCCGCCCCCCGCTTGGTCTTGTGGCTAGCACGCCTGCCTTCTGTGGTACCGGATCCAATTCCCGGTGGATTACTGTTGAACGATAAAAGGGGTTCAGATTCCACTATAATTAGTATCCACATCTCCTTTGGCCATTAAGGCATAACCGTGGAACGCTAAACTCAAGCAAACAAACAAACAATACTTACACCCCCGCCACTCTTTATTCTACATGCCATCTCTCCATTTTTCGATACAGCCCCCTTATTACTATGAAACTCTCTTCTTCCATGGTTATGTAATTGCCACTACTTTACAAGAATATAAACCAAAAACGTCAGTAGAAAACACGTTCTAAAATTTACTTTTTGAGGCTCGTTTTGGCGCTCCTCTTTTTCTGGCGCCCCGGGCAGTCGCCCGGCCCTTGGCACGCACCTGAAAGTACGGACGCATAACTAAGGACTGCGGAGGAGAGGTTAACCTTCATATTATGCCACTGGTTTCACGTGTTTGAAATGTTCAGTGACTGATCGGTTAGTGAAATAATTTCGACGGTTACTGATGTTTAAAGTTTAGCTGAGACAAAGTTACCTAACCAAATACATTTGATATCGCGATGTCACAATTTGATTTTTCCTCACCTAAAAAAGATAAAAACAATCAATAGTAATAAAAACCCTTACTCGTACTGGGCTCTAACTAACAACCTAATTCGTACAGACTAGTTGCTCTGACAAACTGAGTTTCGATTTCTTACGCGAAAGAAGTCTGTTATATTACGAGGCATGCTTTTCATTAGCAAAACTTTTCGAGGTAATACGAACATGGCTCAAGAACAGATACGGAACTGAATTACCACTCGATTGACCTTGAGGCCAAATCACCAAAGGGTAGCTATAAACGTAAGTTCAGCATGCATTTCTGTGGAGTTCTGTTCAGTATTCCTATCTGTCAATCACGCTTGTTTGTAAGAGTAATATTTTACAAACCTAACCTTTCGATAGAGCACAATAGCAAAAGTATAAAGGGGAAGGAATTCTTGCTCTTGTGAACGTTGGATACCACCATGTGCAATAAAACTGTCGCGTCTCCTTGAAGTGATATTTTATCGAAAATAACTCTTTTCCCTTTATATATCCGAAGTTTTTGAGGGTTTCAAAATGAGGAAACGTTACTGACAAACAAGGACGCATTTAGGGGTGGGTACAGGTGGTCCGGACCCCCTCTGAAATCCCAACTTTTCTGTAAATTTAGCCTAATTTTTGGGATTATCTTTTAAAATTTTATTATAATTTATCCTAATATTGAAGTCGGGCCCCTTCCGTAATAAATTACTGTATACGTGCCTGCTGACAATTTTCAATATATTCGTTAAATAATAAAGTAAAATAATTAAATTAGGAGCAAAAAGCTTCAACACGGGCTAACTTTTGTCCACTGCCAATATTGTTAGAAAGGATATTAATAGCAAAAACTGCTAGTCAATGCTGAACCTTGAAGCTTCACCCCGAACAGCAAGCCTATTATTGAGAACTACATATGAAACATTTTATCAAAACTTATCTAGCTTTTATCTGGCATGAAATTATTATATACACCAAAATGCACTATCCTAAAATGTGTATCTAAACATTGCTCTACGTATCTACGAAGCAATGAAAATTCTTTATCGAAATATTTGGGCAGGAAACTCTAACAGCCAGCCATTTTATTTAAATCGTAATAAACCCTGTAACCGTGCGTTAACGTGAAGACGAAGCTTGGTCCGTTGGTAGTGTTGGAAGAATGAAAATTCAATGTTCGTAGGTTCGAATCTATCCACTCACTACATGTTATTTTTATGTGTAACGATGAAATAAGAAAACAATGTATAACCGTTAAGACAAAACTTCAACCAAGTCTGAAGAGAACAACACTAAAATAGTAACACAATGACGTCAACCAAGAATTATTTCATGTAGCGTTTGGACGAAATTACAACTGTCAACATTGCAGAAGTAAAAACAGACTGATAGGCGTAATGTAGTCTAGACTTCTGAATGCATTTACTTCCTCAAAACTTCCGTCTCGTCATTGGTATGCCGTTAGTCATGGTAAAACCTTTCAATTGGAAGTGAAATGACACAAACTAAAACAGTTTTAAATCAATAAATGTCTATGTGTAAAAGTAGGTGTCTCTTATCTGTAGTTCTGAGTTCCTTTTACTTTGAAGTGACAAATGAGGGAAGAAAGTATGGTGATCGAAAAAAAAAATCAAATTTGAGATTTCAACGAATTTACACGTATTATAGCCTCTAATACCGAAAAAGTTATTTTTTGATACATGTCCATCTGTTCGTCCGTCCGTTCGCTACACTTTTCTGTGCACTCGCCTAGAGGCCAACCGTTCAACTTATCTGCACCAAATTTTAGTTTAAGATTTTCGTAGTATTTCCTATAGTTTCTTATATTTCCCTCCTACTCCCAAAACAAGGGTAGTTTCCTGTACGATGAAAATAGAAAAATATATTTTCTCATAACTTGCTCTAACGATCTTGTTTTCTTTCTTTTTTATAAATCAATATTTAATTAGCAACCCTATTTTGTGGTATAAGGCATTTATCTGAGAAAAATCTACAAGGGGTAGTTTATACTTAGGGGTGAGTTTTTTCTCAGTGATTTTCTCGAAATGGACTCAAGTGTTTTCGTTCATATTTCATAAATAAATATTTCATTAATAACTTAACAATATGGCATAAATAACTCGTTTGTCCTAAAAAAAATGCGAGGGGTAGTTTATTCTTGGTGGAGTGTTGTCTGGGAGATTTTCTCAAAAATGACTCAAAAGAGTATATTCGTATTTCAAAAATACATATTTCGTTAATAACCGAACAATATGGCAAAACTCGTTTGTCCTGAAAAACATATACAAGAGGTAGTTTACTCTTGGGGGTGTTTTTCCTCCACGGTTTTCTCTAAAATGAATCAATCAATTTTGTTCGTACTCAGGAATAAATATTTCATTAAAAACCTAATAATATGGAATAACTCGCTTGCCCTGAAAGAATCCTCAAGAGAGAGTTTATTCGGGGAGTTATTTGTCCCTCACGATTTTCTCAAAACTTACGTGGACAATTTTATTGATAATTCATAAATAAATATTTCATTAATAACCCTATATTTTAGTATAAGTTTCTATGAAAAACAATTACGACGGATAGATTATTTTGGGGGTCAAGGTTTTTCCCAACAATTTTCTCGAACGACAGGTGATTTTGTTCAAATTTCGCAAATAAATATTTCATTAATAAGCAAAAGTATATCTTAACTCATTGTTCGAAACAATTCACAAGAGGTAGGTTACTTCTGACGTGTTCTTTTTGAACGACTTTCTCGAAAATGACTCATTTGATTTTTTCATATTTCATAAGCAGTTATTGCATTAATTGCTCTATTATATGTCTAATGAAAAAGTGCTCAAAGTGTGAGTTAGTTTTGTAGTGTGGATTTTCTTCAATCGAAGTTTTTTATTCGATAATCTGACATTCGATGTATTTGAATAATACCATATTTTTTTTTCGTATTATCCAAATACACACTTCAGTAACAACTGCGGCCTAACACAGTTAAGAAATTGAATTGAAAAAGTTTAGTGCGGTGGCCCTGTAATTGAATATTTTTTGGTAAACACCCTAGCTTTTTGTGGTAAACTCAGGCTTTTCTTTTTCGAGCGACAAAGGAGAGAAGAAAATATGGTGATTGTGAAAATAGTATATCAAATTCAGATTTCAACGGATTTACATACTTCATGGCGTCTACATACCGAAAATGTGATTTTTCGTTACCCGTTCTTCCGGTCCGTCCGTTCGGTACACTTTTCTGTGCACTCGCCTAGAGGCCATACCGTTCAACGTATCTACACCAAATTTTAAACTTAGGGTTTACATAGTATTCCTACAGAAGATTTTTCCATTTTTTCCTACCGCCTAAAATAAGTGTGGTTTACTAACAGCCGAAAACCGAAAAAAGCTATTTTCTCCAAAATGGTTTTAACAATTTTGTTTATTTTTCATTAATCAATATTTAATTTACAACCCTATATTGCAGTATCAGATATTTCTCTTAGAAAAATTTACGAGGGGTAGTTTATTCTTGGAGGTGACTTTTTCTCGACGATGTTCTCAGAAAGGACACTGGCAAATTTTGTACACACTTTATAAACAAATATTTAACCTTGCAACATGGTATAAGTCAATTGACCTGTAGTAGTTTATTCTTGGAGTTGAATTTATTTCCAGTGAGTTTCTCAAACACGACCGGTTGGCAACCCTGTATCTCGACAACGAAGCTGAACTCGAAAACTGCAAGAGGGCCATTTGTCTCCTTTTGATGTCACGAATCATCTCCCGAAGTTTGTGAACATCTTTCAGGTTCACCCTTAATGAAGCTTCTTTTCGAAAAGTTAACTATTAATTTTAGACATTGTTTATTTTTTTAAAAAATCACAAATGCCTTTATTAATTTTAAGGCAGAGAGCTACTTTTGAGAGAATAGATCTTTAAAAATAATTTTAAAACTTAGACTTTCGATTTCGAGACATTCCAGACAAGACGAGACATTTTAAAAGCTATCTCGTGTCCAAAACATTTGTTACGTCTTCTTTTGGATGTCACAAAGCGCGTCTCGTCCCTTTCTCGAGACATGTCTTATCTTGTGCGCATTCGTTAACACTTGGGAAGGATTATCTTTCTACTCAAAGCATTGTTTTTATAATGGTTGCATATTTATGATAATTGCCGTCAACATAAATTACAGTCTTTTCAGTTGAATTAATTGTTTATTATTATTATTGAAATTAAAATTAAATGGAATATCTAGTTTAACGTTGCACGATTATGCACCTATGCTAAGGGAGAATGATGATGAATGAAATGATGAAATGAAGAAAGTGGGAGGAAAATTCCAAGAAAACCCATACCCATGCACACGGTATTTGTCTACCTCAAATTTCACTTGGCGCGAAGTGGAGTCGAGCCACGGACCCCATGAATGCTCTATTATTATTATTATAATAATAATAATAATAATAATAATAATAATAATAATAATAATAATAATTGAAGTGAGCTTAACGAGTTTCAACCGTCCGACTCAACCAATGTTTGGGTGCCTGTTCGTTCGTCTACTCCATGACAACTTTTCATAAAAGGCATTTCCTTTTAATGAAACTAGTAAGTGCCTTTTAGCTTTGAGAAGTAACTATTGCTTGGAATTTGAAATCTGCAAAATATAAGAGGTAAAATTAACCAAATGGTGCAAGTTTACACTAATGTATACAAAACAATTTTGAAATATCAATTACGTGAATCTTATCCCATAAAGAAGCCGAAACCCCTATACCGAAGAGCCCTCCGAGATTTGATAATTGTCCACACGGACTGAAATTGTCATTTGAAGCCAAGACTTTAATATGAAGCCAATAATTTCTTTAAAATAGACGAAAAATTCGAAAGTTATAAGCATTTTCATATTTTTGCCTTTTCCCATAATGGAGCCGTAGCACACTATACTGATGAGTCCCCCCCCCCCCCCCCCGGCCCCAGGATTTCATCATTCTCCATCGGACTGAAATTGCCGTTTGGAACCAACACTTTAATACGAAGCCCAACATTTCTTTAAAATAGACGAAAAATTCGAACGTTATAAACATTTTAATATTTTTGCCTTTTCTCATAAGGGGCCCGTATTAGCCTACACTGAAGAGCCCCACGAGATTTGATCCTTGACCACTGGGACTGAAATTCTCATTTGAAACCAAAACTTTAATATGAAGCCAAAAATTAAACTTTTACATCAATTTAAACTGACTGGGTTCCAGTTCACCCCACTATTTTGTTTAGTTTAGTTAAGTGGTAATTTGTGACAGCTTCACATCATCAAAAGAATCTTTCACTCCCCCCCGCCCCCAGAAGTTTGTGCTGGATCCGCCACTGGATTCAATAGACATTTTTGAATAGACAAATAAAGAAGCGGTAATATTACAATCAAGGGGCGCTATATATTAGGTATTTCTTTAGTTACCTACCCCTAACCGCACAGGGCCATCTTTGGTAGAATAAAAAAATGCTACGTGATATTCCAATCATGAAAGGGGAGAGGATGCTGTAAATATATTTCTTATTCATTTTGTCTACCCTGCTTATCAGAAATTACTTTCTGTTGGAAGGGTACTGAAATGAGAGGGGCAAAATAAAACGTCGTACCCCCTCCTACATGGTTGTTCAAATAATTACTAAAGAAAGCATTTTAGACTAAGATATCTAAGATTTAAACTAAGAAACTAAGATATCCTTACATTATGTAAGGATGGCATATTTAGGATTATTATTATTATTATATAAATGTTTTTGGAGCACGGAAATTTTGTGAGAGGAACAGTGGAATGTAGAGGTTTAAGATGGGTGGTCATAGGGAGGAAAAACCAGAATTTTTTTCTGTCTCACTCTCTAAAGTGAAGATTATGTGCTGATGGCAAGAAGTATCATCATTCTACAATAGGTTGCTTTTACGTAGAATATCAATTACTTGAGTTTTCCTCCTTCGAGCTACTTATCTCATGTGGTAAATTCAAAACAATTTCAATTTAATACAAATACATTGTAAAACTTTTCCGTAATTAAACATCTAGGGAAAATTAAACATTTAATAGGGAAATCTGTTATCAAAATATCCAAACAAGTAGATAGAAGACTATCTAGTGAGAAATATTGTGAAACTTTATAAAATTCTCCAAATTAGGATTAACATTTACTGGAAAACAACGCGCCAGCGAGCATTACGTATAGTGAGCAGTGAGCACAGGGGAAATAATTACTAAACTTTTTGCAAACAAAATTAGGGATGCTAATGGAAGTGCGACAACATTTTTTTTCTTTTTTTGGTATCGTCATGAATTTTACACATATGTTACAATTTGATTCTTTCCCACATAAATAAATAAATAAAATAACCGTAATAATAAAAATGACGTCACTTCCCTGTGGATTCGAACCCGCTACCTTCGGCATACAGACTAATTGCTTTAACTAACTGAGCTATTTGTTTTGTAACAAGACTGCACCTTTACTACGGTAAAGACGATTTTTCATTACGGTCGCGCTACCAATTCGTCCTTTTCCATAGACAATTTCCACTTTTTGCTCTATCTTTACGTTAATACTTGGCATATATTCATATATTTGGAGTTTGCAGATAATGCACGAAACAAGACATATTAGAAATATTTCGTTAAAAGTTTCGTTTGTAGAGTTTATCCACATTTCTCTCAGTGACATAGATGTCGCTGCTTCGTGTTGAACTGCAGAATTCCCTCGCGTTCTTGAAAATTTCCCCATCAGAGTTGGTAATTCTCGAGATTTCTGTCGATTTAATGTTTTTTGCTTCTAATTTATTTATTTTAAGCTAATATCTAACACAAATATTAAAAACGGGTTTGTTATTAACCTGTCCTGCTGGGGAAACCTTCCGAAATTTCGAACATATAAAGAAAACAGAGATATTTTCAAAAAATTTCAAAATAAAGAGACGCGTCATTTATTTTGCTCATGGTAGTACATTGATAGATTGTGTAAAATCTCTATAGTATGTAGATTTTAAAATCTACCTAAAAAGCTTATTACAACCAAGAAAGTACTTACGAGAGTCACTGGTAAGAGGGTGAAATAAAAGGGAGTCGTGATATGAAATAAGTTGAGAATTACTAATCTATACTGAAATATTCTGTACCCAACACAGTGTAGTCTTAACGAGAATAAAATAAATGAAAAGATCGATTGCAAGAGCAAAAAATCTTAATAAATACGTTATTACACGATTTTAAAATATGTTTAAAATCATGTTTTAAACTGTTCAAAATGTTTAAAATCATGTTTTAAACTGTTCAAAATGTTTAAAACATGATTTTTTTTTTTTTTGTGTGTGTGTATGTTTTAAAACATGTTTAAAGCATTTTGAACACTTTTTCATGTTTTAAACACATGTTCTGTTCTTTTTCAAAAGAAACTGTATTTTTTCCAACTCTGATTCTCGAATTGAAAAGCACTACAGACAGACAGTTTCAGAATTAATAGAATGCATTTTCTTCGGACAGTAAATTTGAAACCTACATGAATAATGCCAGTATTGAGGGAATGTGTTCCCAATGGATAAGTAGTTAAGCTCGTTGCCTTGTAATCAAGGGGACCCGGGTTCGATTACCTGTGGGGACACAAGTGGTGCGGATTCCAACTTAAGCTGTACGTCCCGTCCTTAGTAAGTCGTTACCATCCTATGGAAGGCAATGGTAAACTACCATGGGTTCACCTTGCCCAGGGACCTTCGGGTCAAACACCTACCTTCGGGGGCACACCACCACATTATAATCATCATTGAGAGAATTAGGCTATTTAAAATTACGTTGTAATTTTTGTAACTTGTCATACCTAAACTGGCACTCAACAAGAGCTGATATGTTTACAAAATCACAGCTTGTTTCCTTGTTTGAAATATAAGTTTGTGCGGGGGAGGAGGGATTATTTAGAGCACAGGGGACGCACAATATATAAATACGGGCCTGAGCACAAGGGGCTATATTTTCAATGTTACCTGCTTTCATTGTACTGCAATAAATACAGGTATACTGAGTACCACAGACTATTGCAAGTCTTCTAATGTATCCTTGTATTTTGGATTACATTTGTATGTTATTTACGGAACAACTGAGCCATTAAAAGAAAATCATACAAAAGGTTCTTATTTTCTTCTGTATATTCCGCATCTGGAACAAAAATTATCACTGCATAAAAAGGAAAGGGAAAAAATTAGTCTAAGCACGGTCACTTCCACTTGATTTTTAAATTCAAAATATCACTACTAAATTTGACATACGCAATTTGATGTGTTGTGTCTTTCGAGACATTATACGCAACACAAGCCGAGGGAAAAGCCTCGTTCAAGGTTAACCACTTCATCCTATAATCATACAGGGTGGGCCCAAGTCACCGCATAAAAATCCATTTGAAATGAATCCATTTGTTTATCAGTTACGAAACTATTACAAGTTATGGATTGCTTGTAGAGATGGATGTACAGTGTTCGAAAAATGATGACTTGCTTAATTATAGTCACGAACCACCCTATAACGTGTTGTTTACGTCATTCGGCAATTGAGAACTGAATAACTGACACTTTAGTCAATTGAGAACAGAATAACTGGTATTCTAATCATCTGAGAACTGAACTGCTACTCTGTAGTCAACTGAGAATTAAATAACTGCTAGTGCCCATCACTGGCCAGGTAACATTCATATACTGTCATGTTGAATTGCTTCAACATTTTGTACGGTAGCGGGAAAAGAATACGCATATATAAATTAACGAATGTTTATTTTCGTTCCAAACAGAATATGTGATTTAAAAATTTACTGCATTTTTAGAATTTAACATGAAACATTGCAATTATTCTTCTTAATGTAATCTTACACTATGAGGAAAATGACAAAGAAAGAAATTTCATTTTCTTTCTTCTTTCTCTTCTTCTTTTTTTTAAAGACTAATCGTATTACTTGATGTACAAACAATGTCTGTTACACTATTTAGATCTATTACATTGTGTTCAACAATACACAACTAGATCTTACATAATCGTTTATAAATATATTTAAAATAACAATCTATAAAATAGGAAATCTGTAATATGAACACGATGAAGGTGTATCATGAAGCTTATGAAATAAAATAATTTACAAATGGAACTAGATATTTGGCGACAAAAGAAGAGCGGGATTTTTTTTATATTACAGCAAAACATTCAATGCATACAGTACTAGCAGCAACTACGCGAGATATTTTATTGCCATTCATACACATTTAAATAATAATAAAAATAATAATAACAACTTAAATACAAACGCGCGATATATACACACATCTCCCAATAGTTGATAACTTTCTTGCAGAACAAGAAAAATATACTTTTAACGGAACAATATTAATTACGCTTTTGCGCTTTTCGTTTGTGCCTGTGATGGCCCACACCTGGGTCATTTCGTTTTGGTTTGTCTCGTTGTTATGTTATAAGAGGAGCTGTTGGAATCTTGCATGCTGAGCATAAATTTTTCCCACTTGCTTTTACACCATATTTTAACACTTACAACAGAAAAGGGCCATTCGTACTCATTGGGTACGATTCCATCAACCTCGGATTCGAAGAAACTAAACAACGGGAACCATATTCTTGTTCTATTTGAGTCTTTTTGCATAAGAGCTTGGTTATTAGCCAACGTATGGTAATAGAGGAAAAGACGGGACGTTATGTAAAACGCTATAAACACATCAATGGAATAATGTTCATGAGCAGCTAAAATAAAAAAGATCCCGAACATGTTCATCAACCAGGTGAATGTATGGATGAAATATAACTGTCTTGGTGTATCTGAAAATAAAAGACAGAAAATGTAATTAGTGAACATTTATAAAGTTACGCCGCTCCCTTCTCCCCAACATTCACATACGAACTCACACCCAGAAGAGTTTTCATACATATTTGAAACTGATGAAATACATTTAAAAGCAGCCAGTTTGAATTCATGGATCTGGACTAAAGATTTACACAGAATGAAGGTGATGGCAGTATGGTGTCCGTCGGACATTCCGAAAATATTATATTAATGTATTATAAAACATACAGCACTCATCTTAATACGCGGCCAGATACACAAGCAGCCAATTGTGACAAATGTTTATATGCAGTATGGTATTTCGCACTTGCTGCCTAACTGGACCTAGCTGGGACATTCGTCGATGCCAATTCCCGACCGACAGTTAAACACCGTTCCACACAAGCTCGCCAGGGCTTTAGTTCCAAAAATTCCCAGGTTATAGACGGCGTGTACTGAGTAAAGCACAATGGTTGTTGTTCTGGCAGTATGGGGATATGCATTATCTTGTTGAAGACGGGTACAGGGTATATACGAGGAGGAACTCAAAAATAACCAGAATCGTACTTCTGCGTACCGTGTACTTGTAGTATGAGGTTGCGCCGCTAGGGGGCTGTGGAAGGACCTCCCCTGTGTGGCGTCAACCGACAACGACCAGTGTGTTTCCCTGGCAGTTCTCTGTGTGTGTGTGTCTGTAGTGCACTCACGGCACAAAGAAACGGCAGGTTCTCATGAACAACGTGCGGTTGTGAAATTTTGTTTCTTACTCGGTAAGAACGCAACAGAAACTGTTGTGATTACGCAAAGGCTTATGAAGAACATGCTCACTATAAGATGCAAGTGTACGAATAATTTGCTCGGTTTAAAAGGAGCAAATAACCATTGAAGATCAGCCCCGTTCCGGTCGTCTTTCAAGTGTGCGAACAGAGAACAACATCGCCAACTAATGGCGAGTACTTCGAGGGTGATTAAAGTTGTACTCAAACAAAACAAAAAAGTCCATGTTTTTTCTGAGGAAATCCCGGTTATTTTTGGGTTCCCCCTCGCATAAGGTCGAGGGACAGAATTGGCGATGCACTAGTCATACTCCCTTGAATTAAGACAAGAGAAAGGCAGGTTGTGTAGTTTATTGTCTTCTTCCCAACAGCACAATGCCAAACGTGAATCCTGTGGCGATAACGAACGCAGTCTGAATTTTCCCACCCACTTCACACCTACAGTCATGCACATCGACCGGATGAGACAGAAACGGATTTCACAACCAACCTACTCCATTCACCCCACCACTGGAGTCTCTCCTCATACCGCAGAAGACGTTCTCGGTGATGAGCAAGTGTCAAGGTTAATCGTCCGAGAGGAACGCATCTGCCTCCAACAATTGATTGTTTACTGCATGCGCGCTTATATGGGAGGGTATAGTGGTTCTGATTGCAATGACGGATGTCTGCGTCAAGTTAGGGTGGGTCACACGATTCTCCCATCCATGTGCTCCCCGATGTCCCGGTGGGCATCATGCTGTGTGTACCTTCTACCTCTCATCGTGTACATTATTACTATATCATTGACACGTTCGACACAAACACACACACGAGCGGGAGCTTTACGAAAAGATTCCTCGGCCTCTCGTAATCCCACTACATTGCCACGCTCGGAGTCACTTAATTGCACAATAGGCTCTTACTGGTGTCGTCCTGATATTGCAGATACGAAACTACACTTGTCATCTTGTCCGACGACTTTCAAACTAGTACACGCATGCCCTCTACAGATACACATTTTTTAGTGCGAATTCCGCATGAATCAGGATGTCCACACCGGATGTTGTCAAAAGTGTTTGCACCAACGTACGAAGTGTGATCAAAAAAATACGTGAATAATTTTATTAGAAACAAAGCAATAAGCTTACATGGATTCTGATTTAGTCTGGCTATCAATGCACTTATCCCAACGTTGAATCCATGACCGGAAGCATTTCTGGAAGGCTTCTTTTGGAACAGCGTTCATCTGCTCTGTCATGGCCTTCTCAATGCCAGAAACGGGTGTCAAAACGTTTTCCTTTAAGCACGGTTTTAATGTTTAGGAAGAGCCAGAAGTCAAATGGTGCTTTATCCAAAGAGTACAGACAGGAAGGACAGACAGGAATATTTTTCCGGCCCAAAACTCGTCGATCAAAAGCGAGGTGTGAGAAACGAATTTTGAACTCACTCTTCTCATTTGAAACGTATCGGTTAAAACGCTTTGCACGGACCCGTACGAGATGTTAAAGTCTTCGATAAGCTCTCGAAGTCCCGAATGGCGTATTGTTCATTCACCTGTTTGAATGAACAATTTTTGTCATTTTTTCTATTTTTGTGGTTAATGGGCGTACCGAACGCTGCTCGTCTTCTACCGACTCATTTCCATTTTTAGATCGTTCATATCACTTGTAAACTGTCTACAGTTACAGCATTATCGTCATACGAAAATTTTACACATTCCATGAGTTTCTTTGACACCGTTTGGCAACTTGAAATAGAATTTAATGTTAATGCGTTGTTTGAAATCCATGATGCGCGACAGATACGGTACGCACAACCTCACTCTAGCGGTTCTGAACGCTGATTGAGAAGTCAGAACGTGTTCCAACTTGAAGCTGCCTGTCTCAAGGGATCAGGCTATCAGGAAAATTACATCAAATGGTTGTAATATCAGCAGTTACTGCTATATAAAAAACATTCACCGTATTCTTTGATCACACCTTCTACAGTGAAACCTCCCTTAACGGACACCTCTATAATGACAGATTTCTTTTTTGCCCGGTAAAAATATATGTTCTCTTACAGAACAAAAACCCTCCCTTTTACGGACACTCTCAGATACGGACGCGAACAGTTCTTTCCCCCCCCCCCCCCTCCTCCCACAAACGTTTCAATAACCTCTTCATAGCGGACAGGAATTATTCTCGGTTCTACGATATATTACAGTAAACAGAAAGTGTATCTGTCGTGAGTCTATATCTGGTTAATCATCAAACAGAACAGCTTCAAGCTGAACTTGAAATAATATTTTTTTTTCTGCCCGCAATAAACTGCTTTCAGGTGGAAATCCTAGAAACTCTTCAATAAGACGTAACACTTATACAGAGTCAGTCGTATGGCCAAAAATTATTGCAGACTTTTTCCCAAGAAATTCATAGCAGATGAGTTTGTTCTCCACATTTTCAAAATTTAATAATAATATTAAGCTATTTTTACTTTTAGTATAGGCGGTATGTGAATTAGTGGATTGTTTTACAGGGTGATGACATGTACTTGAGAAAATTACCATACACGCATTATCTTTTGCAGTATGCGAATATATTAACACATCCCCCAGCAATAATATTACTTAACAGAAATGAATTTCTCCTTCATCCCTCGCAGTAATTCAAATACGTACTAAATAAGAGTATTTTCATATTGAATTTTACGTATTTACGCTCATACATAATGTATTCACTGTATATTACTGCATACAATTACCGTTGTGAGAGATTAAATTCTGTAACCTCTCTGTAACGGACAAAAATTCATGTCCCATTGGTGTCCGTTATTCAGAGGTTTCACTGTATTAGCCATTTCAATACGAACTATTTCAATTTAAAATCATATCTTGATGTCATGTGAGGCATTAAGATAATAACGGCAATATTGTACTTAAATTATCGGAAATTTGAATACTGAAGAGAAAAAAAAATACTTGATTGGAGCGATAAACGATTAGGAGGCATTAGGAATAATAGGAGTTAACGAAAATAATGTAAAATACGTATAAAAATGTTCGGACATTGTTGAAGAAACCATACCCTGACGACGTAGATGATGAAAATTAAACGAGGGAACAAGAATATAAAATTAACGGGTAGTATTAGTGGTATAATTCCTACATCAAGACAAAGTTCCGTAAAGATTAAGAGAAACATACATAGCAACTGACCTACTGGTACCAGTAATGGAACAATATTGTGAAAAATTGTAATGGTAGAGGAAAAAAACCGGTTCCCGCTAGCTCTTAATTCAAAGCTTCCTATTTACCTCACGATTTTATGTAAATCTAGTTAGGGTTTAGAAGCTTTTGAGCTACCGTACTTTTCTGAAGTCTTATTGTGAGCTACCAACCAAAAGAACTATAAACTCTTATTATAAAAAATCTTACGTTTGTTTATTGCCTATAAACTTATATTTCTAGTAACAATGAAATCAAACTAAGTTAGCAAATGTCCAATATACACAAGAAAAACATAATATGCAGAACACCACGCATATACAATCAAGTGTGCGAGGAGGCTGACAACGGCAGTTGTGCGAGAGAAACAAGCAGTTATTGTCATCAGCGTCAGCTCAATGGAGGAATCAAGGTAAAGAAATGCCAACCGGAGATTGAACGCGATCTACCGAAAATGTCCTCGCGAGCTATTATAAAGGTAACCATGAAAGTTCTATCGCTTTTTCACCCACCACCTTCCAACATCGATGTCACCTAAGACGTACCTGGAAGATCAAAAATAGTCCCCATCAGCATCGACGACCTTCTGCCAATGTTCTGGAAGGCCATGGATTGCATCGAGGTAGTACTTGCTGAGCCGTGAAGCGAAGAAGGTATTACGTGTATTTTGCACCTCTATTAGGAATTTGAACTGGCCTCCTCTAAGATGATTATCCAAGGAATGGAATAGGTGATGCAGTTCCCGATGATCGATGCCACGAGCAGTCCACCAAGCACCCCCCCCACCCCCACAAAAAAAAAAAAAAAAGACACGGGGTGGTATCAAGCGACTGGTGGCACGGGTGACGGGAAAGCAAGGAAGGAGAACCTAGCACTCACGACTAGTTTGTCCTATCCATTGATTTGGCAAACCGCAGTTAAGTTCCCTCCTAGCATCCTGGTGCTCATGTGGGGCTAACCTGTCCTACTATAAAATAAAAGTTTCCATAGCCTATTCCAGCAGCGGGAAAATCCATGCCTGGAGTATATGAAGACAGGAAAGTCAGTTTACAGTCTCTTTCTCGAAAAACATAGGACCATTTACTTTATATTAAAAAAAAAAAAAAAAAAAGTGAGTGCACAAAACAATTTCATTTGTGGGAATTGCGGATTTGTTCCTCTTAACCATGAGGGTTTTCTAAAAACCCAGATCCTCACATTCTGTTTGTTTACTTCCCCCGAAAGGTGAAAGGTAGTCTCATCACTAAACACAACTGACTCAATGAAACCATCTCTTTCCATTTGGTTTTGCATTGCGACGCAGGACTCAAAGATTTTTATCCTTGTCAGTAGGTTAAGCGTCTGCAACAATTTCAATCGGTACGGGTTAAATTTCAAACATTCTTGCAGATTGTTTCACACTGTTGTCTGCTTGAAGTTTAATTCTCTGCTTGCACGAACCGTTGATTTTTTGTGGGCTTCTTGCGAAAGTCGTACGCACATGATCAACTGTTTCCTTATAAACTTCTATCCGTCCTGTTTATTTCCTCTTACAGACACATCCACTTTTTTTAAATTGTATGCATCACTTTCAAATTGAGTGCCCACCTGATAGATCTATCCCGAACTTCGCCCTAAAAGAGTTGAATTATAATCACAGACTGTTTTACATGAAATTCGAAACACAAAATGTTCTCTTGTTTTCGTTTCCTGCCATCTTGATTTACTATCACCATAGCGGCGGAATGTGTAATTAAACATCAGCTATGCCAACCACTAAAACTTACTGAATTTTTTCTTCCATTTCACATGAGCTGCACGTCATTTGAATACATAAACGTAAATTATTGTATTTTGAAATCGAAATCATTATTTACAATAGTCCAGTATTTTCACCCGGAGCAATATAAATTGCTCTCGGAGACAGTAGCGTACTCAAGGGAGATCGTGCGATTATCTCTTCCCCATTCAGCAAGATGATACTACTATCAATCATCATCACTCCTCCTCCTCATTATATTATTATTATTATTATTATTATTATTTATTGTAAAAACTGTTACTGGGATACTATTAATTAACATACGTGAGCATATTGATACTTACATTCAGTAATGAAAAAATTTAGCATTGTAAGGGCCACGGTATGTCCACTGAACATGTAATCACCGCATGTTCGCACTCCCTGAATCGCCATGCCAGCTCCACGCCATATTAAATAAGCTTGGTATATCTTGGCTCGCAGATCACCATATGGCTACGAAAAACATTATTTTTATTATTCATTCATTTCAATGTTTTCTACATACAATATTTCTCTGTATTACTGCACTGAAATCTCCATACTTATGACACTATTTATATTTTTCAAAATGAACATCCACTTCAGACAAATACAGGGTGTTCCTTTGCGCATTCACCACATTGCATGAATATTTTATTTATATTTCATCACTCTAATCTTTCACTTTTAATCAAATTTTAATTCAAGGTCAGAGCGCGGACGTTTTCATATTCTGTTCATTTAAAGCTAGACCACCAGACATAGGAAAGTTCAATAGAACCTAAAATTAAATAATGCATACTGCGAGCAGACTATACCTGTTACTTCTTACACTGATGGTATAAAAAGTTTTAACCTGTAACAGCTGTTAATTCACAGTTTGTAACAAACTGCTAAGATAAACATATTATGTTATTTCTTGTCATATTATGATGTATACATCGGAACAAATTGTCTCCAACGTTAGCTTAAATCATTTTGGAACACCCTGTATACCTACCATATTTTAACAAACATAACATAGTCTCTATATACGAAACAGAATTAATTAAAAGTGCATACATTCTTAAATAGTACATAACATGCTTTTAAAATACACTGAAAAACAATAACCTAAATACAGCTGATTTTGCTTAAACTTAATACAACAATGCATTTTCTGAATACTGGAAGCTAATTTATGAATATACTAAGGGAAATATTTACCGTTTTCAAGGCTTTCAAATACAAAAACTTCTCGACATGATATTCTTCAAAACATTAAAACTTGTAACAGTTTTCAGGCCTACATGTTCCCAGTTTATCGGGAATGGTGAGTTCTCTAAATGTCTAGATGGGACTTAACTAACTCTATGGCCTATGGAAGCCGGAGGTTCACTGCCACGTTCACAAAAGCTCTCCACTGACCTCTGTCCTTAACCAACTGGATCCAGCATCTGTTTTGTATTCCTATTTCTGCGATATCCATCTTAATATTGTCCTCCCCTCGCTAATTTCTTCGGAATACTGTAGCGATTCATTTTTAAAAAAAACTTAATTAGCATAAAGATCTGTAGTTTAAAACATTGATAACGAATTTAAGAAAGGCAGATTTTTTTTTTTTTTTTTTTTTTTCCATGGGCGTAACTGCTATGACGGGAAGGGAGAGCGGAGTTCACCCAGGATTCTCAGTTAGACGAACTGACCTGTTTTTGTCTTTGTCGGTAATGTACAGTACTTTTGAATGTTAAATAACAAAAATAAATAAACCGCGCTATGTTTCACAAAGGAATTCTAAAAAATCTGAAACTTTTTAATAGATTGGCGATTGGAAATAGGAATGTGGAAGTTTAATGACATATCTTTTCATCAATAACTACATGCTGACCCTCGGGGCATGGTCGGTATCGTTGCAAATTGTACGAAAGAAAAGAACAATATTGGACATAATGAAACACTAACCTTGAACTTCACTTAAACATGCCTGTGATTAATTTATTCGTAGACGTTTCGATGACAGCTAGTCATAATCATCAGTACATAATCATTCAGGAATATTTGGATTGATTTATGGTTCTGTATATAATGCTATACTATCAATCCATAGAAAATATCACTATTAAATTTCATTAACAGTAAAACACAGCTTAATTTTACTCCAATAAATCACTGGAAGGGTTGATGAAATTGCATGTCTTTTTTTTTTTTTTTTTTTTAAACAAGTTGTGGATGAGGAACTCACTACTTTACAAGGATGAATCACGCAATATTCTGGTAAACAATACACTTGCATTTATTACAGTACAATGACAGCAAGTTTACATTCAAAGTATAGTCCTTCATGCTGGACTGTCTGCAGTCACCTTTCTGCTAGTACCTCGATTTCAAGTTGATACCACGTCTTATCCTTAGAGGCAAATAAGTCAATCACTGTTGTTTCCGTCTTCTATTGGTTGGTGAAGCATCGTGATTTCAGGAAGTGTGCCATGGACAGGAGCAGGTAGTAATCCGAAAGGGCAAGAAAAGGATTGGGCTGGGGCCATCTCATGTGGCACAATGTGGCCAGCTCCTGATTGTTTTTCTTCGATTACGTGATGGTGACGCACTGCAGTGGACTGGGACTGCCGAGTTGGCTTGACATTCATCATGTGCTGGTGGATGGATTTTTCTCAATGAAGTGCCGTGTGACCTCAGAATCTATTAGCCTAGAGCGGTTGGATCTTAGCTGATCTTCGACATTTCTATAACCTGCAAGAATTTTCTGGAATCTGTGCTGTGGCTCACTGCAATTTTCCCCTTTTCGCATGTTTTGGATTGCTGCTGCAATGTAATTCCCGAATTCGAAATCCTACAGTAACAGTTCACCTATCAGACGCTCCTGAGCATTCATCACTGCTACTAAGAACTGCTGAAGATACTGACAGAGTTACAGCCTCAGTGTTAGTCCGTTTGCCACACTACCTCTTACGCCAATTTG
The DNA here is from genome assembly GCF_964235325.1 of Thermobia domestica. Classification (NCBI taxonomy): domain Eukaryota; kingdom Metazoa; phylum Arthropoda; class Insecta; order Zygentoma; family Lepismatidae; genus Thermobia; species Thermobia domestica. Next base: position 293,607,902 of record NC_137458.1, on the reverse strand, counting down.
ATCTTACACTTACGATCTATCACGGAGTATACACGCGCCTGCAATTTGAGCTGTGGAAATACTGCAAGACTTATGACTCAGCCTTGTAATTCTGCGCCTATAATTTACAAAGCTTACCGGAGCTCAAGTTATAGATATAAAATAAAATGATATATCCACGAATTATTTAACCAAAGAAGAAAAGAAAGAAAAAAGATTGTGCGAAAAGGAATTTTAAGAACCCTTCAAATGATTTATTGGAGTAAAAATTTCAATTGTGTTTTGCTTTTAACAAAGTTTGAAAGAGTCTTTTCTCTCTATGGACTGAAAACTTAAATATGAGTCCAGGAATCAATGTAAATATTCCTTAATTATCAGAAATACATACAGTCATCGAAACGTCTACGATACAGGTACTTAAGTGGAGTTCAAGGTTAGTACTTAATCAACAGACATACATCCTCTCAGTTAATTTAGTTATTTTGAACATAATTAAAACAGAGGAAAAGAAACTGATTATGACATTATCTGAGAGCAAATTGTCTTAATACGGATGCGTTAGAGAGAATGGAAGATGGTAACAGTAAGCATTGGAAGAGAGAACAACAATACCAGTAGTAGTTAGAAAGAGGAAAACGAACTGATTAGGACATTATTTGAGAAGAAACTGTCTTATAAGGGATGTGATAGAAGATATGGAAGAATGTGAGAGTAAGAGAGCTGGAGGAGGAGAAAACAATATTGGATATAGTTAGAGAGAATAGAACTGGTTAGAACATTATTTGAGAAGGAACAGTATCCTATGGGACATGTGCCTAAGATGAGATGGAACAAAAAAGAAGGGGTGGAGGACTACATCTGATAGAATATCACGATGGATTCTTTTACATCACGACGAAAAAGTAAACTGAGAGCATATCGCAGGACAGCTTCTAACCTGTCAGTGACGGAAAATACTTCTGATGGTGACATTTAAAATTTAAATTATAGTAAATTGTTTATATTAGTAGTTGTTTTATAGTACAAAAAAACTTACTCAGGATACGTAAAAGCATAACCTTAAACTTCAATACTGCAACCGAATTCTATTGATTGATGCCCAACTGTTAGAACGTTACAAATTACCATTGACTGAAAATATTCTATATCCACCACACTCATTAGCCTCCTGGAATATTAACGAAGGGAAACAAATGACTGCACTACGAAATTATCTTTATTAAGGTTTATTGACTAGGCTATACCCTAACTTTTAAGACTGTTAGCAAAATTCTCAGGATACATGCTTACTTATTTATGAATTTTTAACAGTGCACTACCATACATATTTCTTGACACTTTCATGATGATTGTGTGAATTTATTTTGACAATTGAACAGTCGTTTTTTGGAATGTACATCGAGTTTTACTTTCAATGTTTGTTTCCATCGATTGTTTCACAAGTTATTCTGCTAACATCCTCAAGGTAATGTGAACATATTACACTCACTCACTATAGTATTTTTATAATGATTTTGTGTCACAATCTAGTGTTGGTTGTGTGTCACTGCTGGAAATTTAATGTGTGTATCTTTTACGGAGGTCGAGAGAACGATTACAGTTAAAATAAAACAACATCGCAAATTCTTAAAAACAAGAGAATTGCTTACATGTGAAAATGCCCTAATTCACTTTACTAATTCATTTGTTTATATAAAGGGGTTTGAGGAATCGTGGAACACATTGATATTACGGCGATACTTGTACATTGATTATTATAATTCAAGCACGGAACAAATGATAAATACGCTTATCTTGGAAGTTGCAAATTACATACCAACTATTAACATTCGAATGGTTTATGCTTCTTCAACGGAGTAAGAAGAGAGATCAAGTTCGCGTGTGTTTTTCTGTCCGGAGGCAGGTTCCAGCTCAGTTACTTAAAGAGCCAGACTGGGCATTCGTTAGTACAGCATTGATAGGGTGGCTAATTTCATTCTATGTGATTCTAAAAGAACTTGAACAAGTGGAAATTAGGGAGTTGGGTGAAGGAGTACAGAAAATTGAGTTTATAGATGCCACGCATTGAAGAATTGAATAATAATAGCAATGTAACTCAGATACTCATCTGCACACGCTAACATTAACAAGGCTCTCTGATCTTACAATAAAGTAGCCAGATCGCTGACAGAGGCTTTTAAATCAACTTCATTTTTGAAGTGTAAGTCTAACTAGGAACACTACTCACACATGATAGTTATAATTAACATGAAATTAACAAAATGAAAATGGAGCCATAATATAGAAATGCACACTTAACTACAAAATAGATCGAATTTCACGAACTTGTACACTGTTCCTTTATGTTAAGTTCTGCTTATGTCTGAAAACAATCTCCAAAGGACTTCAATTCAAAAGCTAGAAAATAATGCGTGTTTTACGATAGCAAGTAGAATAGAAGAATTTAAGTGAATATCTACGCAATAAAGATTTTTTTCAATGTTGCTTTACAAATTTCAACATTTCAGCATAACCCATATAGTAATACCGTAATAGCAAGGCGATATATAAATGCTGAAAAAACATACGAACACTATACAATACCTTGCACAAGACTGTCACACGAACTCAAACAGAAAGACAGAATAGAACTGCAAAGACAACATATTTTTCAAATTCACGAAGGCTCACGAATTTGTGCTTTATTCACATGCCCGCTTAACATGCAACATCAAGACATATAATACGAACTAGAACCACATTACGGAAGACACAAAAAAAGACCACAATTTTCTCCTTAAAAAGCCTGTATATATTATCATGAGCAGAGCTATTTGATTTGCAGTATGCTTTGTGGCATACTACTTTTACCTTGATTTTGCTAAATTTTATTTTATTTTTTTAATGCAGAGGTATAACAAAAATTTAGATACTGAAATATAAGTAGTAGAATCTTATGTCTCACAAGTGAAAGTAATTTCAAGGGCGCTTTTACGTCATCCTCCGAACGGAAAATGTTTGCCTTAAGATCCAGAATGGTATATCGTCCCTGTTTGTCTTTTAAAACCTAAGGGAGTTTATCGTACACAAATGTCTTCCCGAAGATTCAGTTACAGACACCCAAGATGTCTTTCATTAGAAGCTGAGGATTCGTCCAGTGGACAATTATGCTTAAATACAAATTATTTTATTTATCTTACCTTTAACGTTTAAAAAATCCTGATGTAATTTATATTAAAAAAAAAAAAAAAAGAACTTTCATACTATTTTATGAATAAATATTAAGCTAAACTGGGGACTCCGCAGTCTAGTGGTTAAAGGGTTGGACTCATGTCCCGGGTTCGATTCCCGGCCGATGTTTCCTAATTTTTGGCGTTCACCCAGCGTCGTGAGGCAAACTGGGTAGTTAAGTGACGGCCACTAGGTCCAGAAAGCTCCCGATAAGACTTTTGATGCAGTGGGCTGATCACGTGCTCGTCGTTAGGTTGAAAGTAGTTCAGCCGGTTGCTGACAGATGGCGTTGGAGCGGCTCAGGTCTTCAATATGAGCTGTTACGCCAAGTCATTAAACTAAATTATTAAAAACCGTAGTTGATTTAAACTGACTGACTTGAGCTTATCTAAGAAGCACTTTTAATAAACACCATCTTTCCCACAGTCCGTGCTTAGGGTGTACTCAGGATAATTTTAAATTTTTAAAATGACAGATAAATATTTACACAGTTAACTGTTATCAAAATATACATAAGATTGAACACAATACTTATAAACCTAAGGTCAATTTTTATTACTTATGGTCCTAATAAATGATTTAAGCTTACGAAAGGGTTTTAATATCTCCTTCTAATGCGACGAAAGCAATAGGGATAAGAAAAACTTCGGTTTGGACGTATCTCTTAATAACTACTGAAATGAATGAACACCTAAAACTAATATTAACGGTATCTTTTTTTTCTTTTTTTTTTTCCTAATCAAGTATTATCCCGTATGCTTATAGTACGAAGCTAGGCTAGAAAGATGGATGATAAATTTGGCACGATAAATCACTTTCTGTCCTCATTCACACTTTGCGAATTATCAGTATATAAACAGAAGGCATATTAGGTATTTTAAAACGCAAATAGTATTGTAAGTAGTGAATGCGAAAAGTAAACAAAAATTTTAGGAATGATAAAAAAAAAAAAAGGCATGCGATCTTGGCCAAAAACTAGCTTTTGGATCAGGGGCCACAAAATTTTTGAACGGCCCCTCAATCGAGTTTTATATATATATAAATAAACGGAATAAGCATCATACTGAGTTAAGTGATAGTCTGAGTTTGGCTCCACTATAAGTAGTTCTCCTGATGTAAAGCCTACAAGAATTTTTTTTTCCTGAAATATATTGGATCTTTTGATCCAAATACAGAAAACTAATTTATTGCTTTAAAATATATACAAAGAATCGCAGTCTCGTATAGAAATGATTAAAGTACTAACTGAATAACGTACCTCATTTTCCACAGCTACGGAAAAGATTAACTTTCACCTTGTTACGATCAAAAGAAACAGGTGACCAATATTCTTGGATACTTCGCGAAACATATGGTAAAAGACAAATAACAGATTTGAAAAATTCAATACAGTAATATGGAATTCTGCTTAGTGATAAATGAGTACAGGAATTTCAGAGAGAAAAATGTGGTCAATATTCCCCGGAAACAACTTTGTATCAGAGTTAAATTGAAAAAGAACAACAAAAACAAGAAAGGATACGAAGTAGTACACTGTATATATGGAACAAATAGCATAAATACAATTGCATACATATATAAATAAATTATCAAACAAACAAAAAATAAATTAATAATTTCGACTGATCATCAGAGACTAAAGACGCATGCCTCAAAAATAACTGTATTAGTATATTTTAATATATATGTAGTATTCTCATTTAATAACACATATGAATCAGAATCCAAAAATTCAGGGCTCCCAAATAATAATAGTAATGAATAGAACAACAGCATATACAAACAATGTTATCAGTCTCCCCCCCCCCCTTTCAATTACTTACTCAACTATCGATAAAAGCGTTGTACTGCTTTAAGTAAAAGAAGTGATAGTAACAGAGTGTATATAAATTTGTGGCAGATACTGACTGAATTTAAAAAAAATACAAGGTTTCGTGTAACTTCCCGTCTATACACTTGAGAAAAAAAAAATTTTGCTTGCAGTAGTGTTTTCAATGACTCATTAACTACAGTCGTCTTCTTTCTAAGGGCTAGAAAAACTTTGCACATAAATTCTTAAATCAAAGTAAACTAATGTTGATCTACAATGACTGCTCCGCACGGAAAAGTTGCATCTACATTTGCCTTATCTATCCATCATATGATATACGTAACACCTGCTTATCAAGAAAAAATTATTATTACTATTATCATTGCTTTGTTATTTATTGTTCTCAATCGATCAGCTAGAAACCAATAGTTTACTACAGTAGTTTACCACAACTGTTAACTAAACTTCTGAACAATTTAGACTAACTTTTATTATTATTATTATTATTATTATTATTATTATTATTATTATTATTATTATTATGACTGAATATTTACTACGAGATGCTTAAGAGCAAATTATTACGGTATTACCTTATCAACTATAGCAACTGAGTCGGTATTTAATGATATGAGATATTGCTGTTGATAATTAATAGCGTTTTCCTCAACAATTACATTATTCAAACAGTAACACAACAGTAAAAATACACGAATCGGCAAATAGACAAATAGACAAATCTACTAGCTTTCATACAGTGGGACATACTATCGTGTCGGCAGCAGATTCGACGAACAGGTGGCATTCCTTTGCACATTTGATTGAATGTAGCTGAAAATGGATGTTGACCATGAGTACTTAATTGTTTTTTTATAATTAGATGTCCGTTTTCAGTATAAGACCACTTCGTCACGACGGAACTCGTAAGTGTGTGATGTTAGTGTTTTAATGTACCGGAGACAGAAGAGTAGAAACAGACATTTCTGGATTTACCAATCATTCTCGATTACACACCAAAGTTTTTCTCCAGTTTAAATAGAGGAAATATCAAAATCGGAATTAGTTTCTCAGTCTTTGCTTATGTGCTCCGAAAGAGAGCAACAAAAACTCCGTATACTGAGATCTATGCTAATAAATCAATATCATTTTCTTATAATAAGAACTAAATGCTGAGAAAATTGGTTTTCCCAATATTCTTTTTTTGTGTCATCTATGCAGACGCTACGTATGAACAAGAATATTTCGCATGTTGTGTACACTCTGATTGAGAAGTATGGGATAGTGTGTGGACTTTGTAAAAATTCTCGCGAGAAACTATGCGCCGAATCGACAAGTGACCGACACTGCCTGGGTTCAGTATGTGCTATCCCATTCGTTGCTACTGGGCGATAATAATTAGATTCCACAACATTGTAACATGATAACGCAAACTTGAAACGGAAGACAATTATAGCCTTGCTGTCTCTGTTAAGTATGATATTTTTTGGGTTCTATTATTAATGACAGCCAGTGGGTAATTATATTTGTTCACAACAATTAATTAATTCCAACAATGAATGGGATTAGAACAAAAACTCCCAAGGATTAAATTCTGTATATTGTCACTGTCTATTGTTGGAAGAACTTTGAACCGAAGAACAGTTTGCATAGAGCTCATGATAAAGACAGAAATTAAGGTAAAGCAATTTAGCGATTTTTCTTGGGAGGGAAACAGGAGTACTCATCATTTTGATTCCATGCGAATGTTTATCGCACGCAAATATATCAAAAACGGATAAGTAAAAAAAAACTTTAAAGGAACGCGACAATAGCAACTCGACGTAGCAAAAACTGAATTTAACTTGTGTAAATAATACGCTGATGTATTGCAATACATCCTGTGAATATGGGTCTCTTAGCAAACCACGGCACGGTGCGACGAAATTTAGATGAAGTTGATTGCGCTACTGGTATATATTTGCTGTATTATACAATAGCTTGGAAAATCGTGTATCTATGTACATTTACAGGAAGAACTCTAAACTTCGAAAAAATTAAATGGTTTGTCTATTTGAAGTTTCTTTTAAAAGCCAACTTTTCAAAATATTCTATTTTCAGGTAAAGTTAAAAGGCTTTAAAAAGATAAGCTGATGGTTATCATACAAAAAATTGTACATAATTTTCATTTCTAACTTTAAAATTGATTTTAGTAGGAATTTTGATTAGTTAAACTTGTTTTATGTTTCATCGTGCATTATAAATTATACTCACGATGTAATTCAAATCTGACGTTAATTTTAAGTTAAGACAAAAAAAAAAAAAAAAAAAAAAAAAAAAAAAAAAAAAAAAAAAATTCAACAGTTATAACCACTCCCAAAAACATCAAAAAATAATTATCAGATCAAGACATAAAGAAACCTCTTTAGTCCAATGATCAGCCATGACTGTTGGTTAGTGAAATACCTCTACTTTGTCAGCTGCAGGTGATCCACTTTGTGTGCTATCTCTGAGTCGCTCCGCCCCAACTGATAACACCTGCAAGCATTGAATACATACTCTCACTCAGGTCCCAACCCCATGCACACAACGTCCACCCTACTATTAATAAAGGTATCCTTTTCATCCTTAGGAGTACCATACTTGTTATCCTTTCTCGTCTTATACTAAATTTGATTGCACAAGGTGTTTCGGTAAATTTGTCTCACATACAGCTTTTCTAAATAATTGCTAGTTTATACCGCAAGTATATTTACATCTATATATATATATAAACTTAAAATGTATAAATATATATTGCAGTTTGAACATTGTAATACAGATTAACTATTTACTGCACTGTAACGCATTATATTGTATTATATTATATATATAAATTCCTGAATCTTTAAGCTTCTACAATGATACATATCTAGATTTGCATAGTTAAAAACGTATAACCCTCTAACACTGCCTAATAAGAAATTGTTTCATTCTGCCTAAAGTACTTTTTTTTAATCATGAATAAGGAACATATTTACGGAACCGTCTACGTCAGGATGGGCAGATGCTCGTCTTATAAGGCAGGCGTTTACAACTTTAAACCGGGTGCGATTGCTTGGCTCGCTGTGGTTAGTCGTTCGCCTTACGTAATGCACATAACCTTTCCGAAGAAGATAATGGAATGAGTCCAATAAACGCGACAGACAAGCCCACCTGCCAGTTGTATCTGCTGGTGGAAGGAACTTTCTTAGCGAGGAGTAATTTACCAGCTATCTCCAGTATCGGTGTCAAAGCGATAAGGCAAGCTCATATCCCCCTTTGGGTGCCAAAACACCACAAGATACTGAGTTTCACGGTATGATCCCAACCCGGCAGAACCCAACGCACATCCGGGAACCCCTTAAAAACATTGTATTTATTCTCGAAGAACCACTTAAGCTAGACAGCGCGAAGTTATTTGTTTGGCTTACTTCCAAGCAGATTTAAACACCTTCTCTATTTTTCTCCCCCTCCCCCCCCAAAAAAAAAACCTTGACTCAATTTATTTACACACGTATTTTTAAAACAAGAAATGCAACTTGTTTCGTGCTTTAACAATGTTATAGAAATTTATATCATATTTTTCACTCTTCAAAATTATATATCAAAATTTTACAACATATCGTTATTTTTGGCTCTATAAGACACTTGAAGGAAAAAAAAGTTTTCAAGGAACTGCTGACTGCTGAACGGTTGGGTAGTTACATAGTAGCTTAACTTATAACAATCAAAAGGAAAGGGAAGTTTTACTTCCCAAATGCATCTCTCCAATGTTTAACTGGATGACTGGACATTTGTTACCCCTTTTCGAAACTAAATATGCGCCAAATTAGAAGTACAGCATTCTATTACATCACTTTAATATATTCCATTCCTCGCGTAATTTTTGTGAGATCCTGTTGAGATAAATCAATTCTACACCGGTACTGATTCGTATATCACACTCACCAACAGGGCCACACACAAACTACAAGAGAATGGAAATATATTACAACGATGCAGAAGGGTGCTATATTTCTACACTAATTAGATTATGGGGGAAAAAAATTATGATGATAACAAACGTTACTGACACAGTCATCCCGTTCAACACAGAAAAGACACATTTGATGAGTAGAACTCTATCCCTCTGATTGTTACAAAATGTGTCATCCAAACTTTGATATATAATTTCCTTATAGTAATACTCAACAAAGAGCAATTCTCGAAAACACTGAATACTTTAGATCATAGAATTCCCAGGTGCAAAATTTTATGCTATGTTAAATTTTTACAATATTAAAAAGATATAGAAACTATTTGGAATATTAAGGACCCTTTTAATTTGTTGATTAGCAATCAATAGAATGGTTAAGTGGATCCCAACTAGTAATATCACATCAGTAATCAATTTTTGTTACTTTTGGATCTCTATCAACAAACTACATCATATAAAATGACGAATAGGTAATATGTCAGAAATAATTTCACAGAATTACTAAACGTGAAACTAAATAAATAATAATAACAATAATAATAATAATAATGGTTACTGAGATACTAAACACGAGACAATTCACTGAAACATCTTTGCCTTGCTGATTCAATATACGTTTAACCATTAGATGATCTTTATGTATTAGTGTTCCATTAATATAAAATTAGAGTGATTCAGTAAAACAGCTTTGTATTTGAAATTTTTTTTTTCATATAATTGGCGAACCTTCTCGTAATCACGATAATTGGATCACATCACATTCAACAAGGACCGCTTTTTATAAATGCATCTGTATTACACAGAGAAGTTAATGTAAAGGATTTAATGAAGTCTTGTATCTTCCAGCTAGATATCTAGATAAAAATTCGAAATCAATTGATTTAACCAAAGACAACATGCAACTACATCATTTCTTTTCTTTTCATAATATTATCATTGGAAGGTTAACACATCACACGAAATCTGACTCTAATTCTTTTCAATTAAGTCATATATTACAAGCCTGCATGAACAAAATAATATTGTCTAAAATACTAATAAATCTTAAACAGTTGATATAGTTATAGTTTTTCCTTCGTTACTGTGCTAGCAGCTGAAATTTGACGTCCTCATTTTTACCTTTCTATAACACTTTTCTCCTACTTACTGACGAATTACTTTTCCTTTTAATAGGCAGCCTACTCCAGCAATGTTTTAACTTCCCTTTCAGTGTATCAAACTTAAGAAATTTAAAATAATATTATTCTATCTTTGCGAAAAGAAAAATACTCATTATAAACTTAAACACTATACAAGTTAAACGAAGAACATTTATCCGTCACAATACGGCATTCACAGAACATAATGCAAACGCAATTAATTATCTATACTTGTACCTAGCATATTAATATTAGGAATTATTCTATTGGTGAATCAGTTGTTTCGTGATGTACGCAAAATTTTACAAACTAGTTCATTAATATCCATAATAAGCTAAATTTTTTCTTATATATCACTAAAGAGCATTTAGTTTCAATGTTATACCTTTGCAATCGTTTTAATGCCAGCTGAGTATAAATTAACAACTCCACTAAGCCGGGGACAATTTTTATTTTTCAGTAAATTTAAATACTTTATATATATATATATATATATATATATATATATATATATATATATATATATATATATATATATATTACGAGAACAGTGGTGCACTCTCGCGAGAAGCTACAGGGGGTCAAGGTCATCCCAAAAAGCTAAAGAAAGAAAAAATACGAAGAAATAGTAGTTTGGATTTCAGTTTCTTTCAGTAGTAAAGTTATATAAGACGTAAGCCTACAGTTGAGCCTGGGATTCGAACCATATGAGATCTAGACCGGAAACAAACTCTTGTTTTCTATGTGTTTTCTATTGAACCCATGCACGCTTACCATATGGTCACGAGGGAACTCAATCGTACACTGTGTAAAGAAAGTCCGGGAACACTTCATAAAAAATATTGTAGACAAACGTATTGTAAAAGGTACTGTAGCATTATAAATTAACAAAGTACATCATTTCAAAAAGTTGTAAGTTTTTCTCATTGCAGGTGTTACGTGGAATTCCATATATCGTTGCTAGGTGGTATCATAATCAAGAGAGCGCTTTCTTGAGCTGAGAAGGCTTTTTGCGTGCTAGAATTGGACAAAACAAAGAGTGCAATGGATGAAAAGAGTCCAACGAAAATTTAGGATGAAGTACCAGAAAGCAGCACCAACCAAGAAAGCAATCTACAATTGGCATATAAAGTGTGTTGAAACTGAGTGTTTGTGTGTTAAAAAGACAAGTGGTCGGCCAGGTGTAAGAGCAAAATGACACTGAACGAGTGAGAGAAGCTTCACAAAGAGTCTGAACTTCACGTGGAGTTGGAAATGTCAACAATGAATGTGTAGCGTGTCTTGTGAAGAAAAAAAACATAAAACTTTACAGACTACAGTTAGTGCAAAAGTTGTACCCTAAGGACAAAGACCAGTGTGATTTTTTTTTTTTTTTTTTTTTTTTTTTTAAACGAAACTGTAGAATTTGGGGAATAGAAAACCCACGTAACATTGCTGAACATGAGCGAGATTCTTCGAAGATTTTCTTTTTTTTTTGTGTGTGTGTGTGTGTCATATTTCGTAAGAACCTTTATGGTCCTTTCTTCTTTGAAGAGCAAACTGTAACTGGACAGTTCTTCCTTCAGATATTGTAGAACTGGTTAATACCATTGTTGTACACTGAATCAGTGAGTTTTGTCCTTACTTAGACACCCCCCCTCCCCCACTACCAACACCACACACACACACATTTTCAACGTGATGTTAGGGCATTACAGAAGAACGCAGAGCTACCCAATCGATAGATTGGTCATGATGCAGCAACCGACCAATGTGTGCTGAAATAGTCTCCTTGGTCCTCCGATATCACCCCTTGTGATTTTTTTATGGGCTTATGTAAAGGATCTTGTATATGTCCCTTCACTTCCACGTGATTTTGTGGAAATCAAAAGGAGAATTGAAGAAGTAGCAACCATCGTCTCGGAAGACATGTTGGGCAGTATGCGGCAAGAGTTCAATTATCGCGTCGACATTTGTCGGCTCCAAGTTTCAAAATTACTTAAAATCTCTTCTGCAAGATATTATATGAAATTTACAAAGGTGTAAAATATTACCAAATCCAGATAAAGCAGAAACCCTGTCTGTTAAATAAAATAAATCGCACCGAACTAGCCAGGAACTAAAATTCAAACTACTGGACTATCACGCACATGAAGATAAGTTTAATTTCAAAACGTTAAATGAACAAATTTACAAAAGTGATAATCACTGTTTGGGAAGTTAATGATTTTGTTTAACGTCATTCGTTCTAATTTTATTAGTATATTAATTACAGTTGTAATGAAGTTAAATATCAAACAAATTTTGATATAACATTAACATGGAATCTTATGATATACTTCTAATTGGGGATCCCAGTTAATATCATACGTTGGATACAAAAATGCCAATTAGCGTCATTTCAGTTTATAGCAGAATCATACTAATGCGTAGAGTAAAACTGGAAAACAGCTTCAGATAATACGATAGTACCGTCTAAATAATTTTTTTTCCTTTTTCAATTATCATGGCAGAAGTAGTAATACAATCTTACATAGCTTTCTTTTACTTGCATTTAATGTATTATTATTATTAGCTACCGCCGTAAGCATACGAACGTTTATAGTTTCACTCCAGGTGTGTGTATATATATATCTATCTATTCAAATGCTACAATAGCAACAACGGTTATTTGTGATTTCACGTTTAACAGAAACAAATATTTTAAACTATGTGTACTTCAAATAAATTATTTAAGTACTAACTAACTAACTAACTCTATGACCTATGGAACCCGGAGGTTCAGTGCCGCGTTCACAAAAGCTCTCCACTGACTTCTATCCTTAGCTAACTGCATCCAGTTTCTACTTTGTATTCCAATCTCTGCGAGATCCATCTTAATATTGTCCTCCCATCTGCGCCTAGGTCTTCCTAATGGTCGTTTTCCGATTGGTCTTCCAGTCAAGACTTTGAAAGCGTTTCTACTTTCTTCCATTCTAGCTACATGACCCGCCCACCTAAGCCTCCTAGACTTGACGACCCTAACAATGTTGGGTAAACCGTATAAATTATGTAGTTCCTCGTTATGAAGTTTCCGCCATTCCCCATTCCCGTTCCTCTTGGGTCCGAATATTCGTCTCAGGATCTTGTTCTCAAATACTTTCAGTCTATGTTCTTCCCTCAGAGTAAGTGACCATGTTTCGCAGCCATACAAAACAACAGGCATGATTATCATTTTGTATATTTTAAGCTTCAAATTCCTCGACAGAATTCGCGACGACAAGAGATTTTGAACCGAATAGTAACACGAATTCCCTGCTTTTAGTCGACATTTAATTTCTTCGTGGATATGATTTTCCTCTGTTAATATTGATCCTAGATATTTGAAACTATCCACTTTATCAAAAGTATTATTTAATATTTTAACGCATCTATAATTTGCTGTATTACGGTCCCGACGCACTTTCATGTATTTAGTTTTCTCTGCATTTACTATTATTATTTAAGTACACCTTTTTCAAATAAAGTTGACTTTTTTAAAAATTATTGTTTAAAGCGTTTCTATTTTAATAAGCCTTTTCCAAAATCAATGCAAATGAATTGTGCTGCCATCTTTGGGTTTCTTTTAAACTATACGTTTCTGGGCGTTTATATGTTTGTGGCCAATCCTTTCGACAATGAGATCTCGGAAACTACAGGCTCTAGAAAGATGACGTTTTCACTGATCGTTTGCAAATTTTGTGTAGATTGTCCAGTTCTAATTGAATATTTAAAAAACATGGCCATTATTTCTTTATTACATTTTTACGGATACACTGGAAGTGTCGAAATTAAAAAAGATAAAAAAAAACTCAATCATATCCTACACATTATACATTCCAACACCACATAATTGTATACAGGGGCTGCGTACCACTCAGGCGTTTGTTTCATGGCTAAATGATAATGAAAACCGAAGGATAACCATTTTTCCCCTCTAAGTTGAATCTTTATTGTTTGGAGTGTTTTGCCCAATGAACACCATATATCACTGACATTATAATTAATTGTGTGTGAAATGTATTTACTTATTACATACTGCATGCAAAAAGAAAGAAAACACTGATCATACATGAATTAAAAACTCCAACCGGAAGTAGGCTCAAAATCTTGCAAACGGTGCGAAATACTGAAAAAGCAATTGACAAAATCTGCCCTTTATGGTATCTCTTGCCAATTTTTATCAAGACGTCTTTCACTTGTGTCTGTAAAGGGACATATACAGATTTGAGGAATAACAAGGAGATTCATGCTCATATGTGAATGATGCGCTGTGTAGAGAGCGCAGGTTCAGCTAATGTATATATATATATATATATATATATATATATATATATATATGGGGAGGATACTTTATCGTCCAAGGCAGGGGGTTTTCAAACTTCTTGCAGCTGAGGCTCTCCTTAACACCAAAATCTGAATGAGCCTCACCTATCAAAAATGAAATGTGTTAACAACATAAATGCATGTGTCCCTAAAAGAAAGACTAACTATGTTTCATTTATTAACCATTAATGGAAATATCTCATTGACACAGGTGATCTACATTATACACTGACTACACCTTTTAATATTAGCCAGTGTTAATAATTATAAATTGTAGTAAGTGAGATATTTATGTTAAAATAGAAAAATACGAGCAGAGAGGGGATTTAAGTAATAAAAACCGGCACATTTAAATGTTGAGCAAAGTCAATGGGATGTATGAACTTTTTGAGTCACACAATTTATTAAATCTCAGAGGTAATACAAAGGATTAGTCCACTATGTATTACTAAAGAAGAAGGGTGCAGAGTTAAGTATGCGTGATTGCATTATAAATAAGTTCCTTTGTAGGATATTTTTTTAAAAGTCCTCGCGCCTCCTCAAGAAGGCGCACCGCACAGTTTGAAACCCCTGCTCCAAAGAATAAAATCACTGTATTTGGTTATAGGGATCGACCAGGGGTAGGTTCGGCACGAACTGTATGTGGTACTTTATTTCACGGTTAACTAGTGGCCTGATATGATGCAAAATTCATGGACAAGTAGCTATCGTGTAAAGAATAAAGATCGCTATATTTGGTGATCTACCTCGGTCAGGGACAGCTCGGCTCGGCAACAGCTTTGCACGATGGAAACTTCTGAGTTAGGTTCACTGACTGTTCCAGCCATTTTTTAGAATTAGGCTAAGGGAAATGTATTTCCTATACACTGTACATACTGATTATGAAATTTAAAGAATTGAAATATTTTGCAATATATACTTAAAAATTGAGAAGATATTCTTCCTCTAGCAGGTGTTATCATTGCTGGATTAAATCAAATTATTGAGTTCAGCACCGTTTTACTGAATCACTTTTGCAAACCAAGTTATAAAAACGAACAAACTTCTATCATTAAATGCATTCATGCCTGAGTCAGTCTGTTAAGTACATATGTAATAACTTAAATACTAAGAATAACTACAGAAATAATTATGTGATGTTAAATTAAACCAACTTCAGTAAATATATATTCATAAATATCTACAAGAAACACACCTACCAAAGCGGAGTTTTTGTCTATTTTTGTACTGTAATGTTTTCTATCTTACTTACTAGTGGAGTGAGGACCAGAGTGGGGGGGGGACACAAACACCCACCCTTAAAAGGCCAACATGTTCCTTAGAGAATTTGACATTACTACGGAATGACAAGGAAGAAAAAAGTAATTAAAATTGCAAATAATATTGCAGTACTTGCGTAACAATAACTCCACTTTTCTTGGCTGTGGTTCCTGCTTATTGGTCTTACCTCTTCACACTTAAATATTGGATCCCATGTAAAGAAAAGAAAAACTATACCAAAACAATGAACATTTACTTGGTAAACATAAATATACTTTGTATGTAAGTGTACATTTATTTCCTTTTAAAATAATAATGCTTAAAAATATTTGCCTCAAACGAAAGAAGGAGATATCTTAAAATACATCACGCAACATTAACTCTAAAGGTGTATATTTAGAATTATCAGTTTTTGTTTACTTAGGACTAAAAACGTCTAAAAACAACTGATGGAATGCACTAGTTTCAGAATTTTTTAAATACATTCACTACAGAACATTTTAATCTAGGATAGTTGAGTCATTCAATTCCAAAATGGATCTTGTCCAATTGCAGAAAATCTCAGAAAACCGGGGAAAATTGCACAATCGATGCGTTTTGTAGAGCTGAAAATATTTGAGGATGTTCAGGTTTTTCACATGAAGACACTGAAGTAATCCCAGTTCTACAAAACATGCAGATCGTACATTTTTTTAAAAAGTTTTCCGGGATTTTCTGTAAATGGAGAAGTGCTGTTTTGGATGTTAATATAGATATTAAATAATATTTATAAGAGAATAGGATAAGAATGAAGCAGAAAACGAAAGAAGCATAATAGTCACAGAAAAAGAACACATGGTTATTCAGTATAAGTTCTTGCATGTATACGCGGTGGCTCAGTGATAGACCGTTCACCTCTGGTGCATGGGGTCCTTGGTTCGATCCTAGCTTGCGCCCAGTGAACTTTGTGGTGGACAAACACCGTATGCGTGGGTTTTCTCGGGGTTCTCCCGTTTCCTCCCACTTTCTTCATTCCACCATTTCATTCATTTCTCATCATCATCGTCTCCTTTAGCCTAGCCGGAATAACCGTCGGACGTAAAACAAAGATTTCATTTCATTTTTTTTTATTGCATCCCTCGTGAAATCTGGATATCTCGAATGACACTGCTCACGACTTAATACTGCGTATAAACTAATCTCAATATCTAAGCAAATTAGCACTAAAGAAAATCAAACAAATCAATATAACTGGTGAAATTTATATGGTTTCGAGAATTACCTAGAGTTAAATAGTATTTTTGTAATGAGAAATTATGTTGCAAACATCAGTGAAGTTATTGAATTTGCTGAATACTAATTACTATCTTAATGATAAAAAATGAAACGTAATACTTATGAAATACCGTCTTTTTAATTTATCCAATTAAAACGTTAAATTCTGTAACCCAATTATGGTTTTATTTCCAGCCGGTTTCCTTCTTCTGTAAGAGGCAAATTTTAATTTCTAAGTTGTCACAGTTACTGATGTCAAAATATGTGCTTTTTAATAATAAAAACACATATTCTACTATTACCTTAATAGATGTTAACTGAAGCAAAAGCAGTTCGCACTATTATCAGCTGTCTACACGATTTACAAGATCTGATGAGGATTACTTCCAATTATTTCGCACTTCTGCGGTTCGAGATCAAAACGGTACCAAACAAAATGTCTATTTTCACATAGACTTCTGACCGAGAAATAATTATACAGTACTAATATGAACAATTAAGAAATATCTGATAATAGTCCAAATGCTTACTTCTGTTTCTGTTAAATAGCTGATAAATTCTATATATTTTGTTAAAATAACATTTTGTAGGTATAATTTAAATATAAAGCGATGACATGCAAGCTTTCGTTTAACCAAAAATGAACGTTAATGTTGTTACTTTATTAATATAACCATTGACAAAATTTAAAGAAGTTTCAAAATCAACAGAAAAGCAAAAGAACAAAGAATAAGAAGTGAGAATATGAAAAATCAATACTTTAAGCAAGTATGAAACAATTCCATTTATTATTTATCCTAGTGAAGTCTCAACTGTTTCACCAACTTAAGCCCTTTTACTATGAATTAGTATTATTATAGCGCACTAGCAGGCTACCTCAAGGTACGAAGTCTAAACAGTCGAAGTGTATGTGTGTGTATGGAGGGCGGAGACAGAAAAAACTTCGCACTAGAATGTTTTGACAAAGAGTTCACACATATAAATATCCATAATTATTAAGCTATGAAAAGATTGGGGATACTGCTAATTATATTAGTTCATCCATTAATTACAGTACATATGAATACTGTAAATTAATTTGCAAACTTTTGACAATCGCCACTTTGTTTACTCCCAGTAAGAGGGATGTTTTCTCCCAGAAATTTTGAATGACAGGGGAACTACCCCTAATCCTTCAGAATTTCGGACTCTGAGCTGTCTCGAGATATTATTGCAACTATAGCGAAAACGGAATCTGCAATATCAGAAAAAAAATGCAAGAGTGCGAAATCTCGACAGAAACTGCTTTGAAGGAGATTAAAATTCGACTTTACTGAGTTTCCGTAGTCATCTCCTAACTGCTTTCAGATTTTGGAAAATGCCGCCAATAACAACTAGAACTTCAATTGCACACCTCAAAGTAATCATAGCAATTATAGCACTTCGATGAAAGTAATTATAACATGCTTCAACGCATAAGCAAACGTTGAAAACAAAAGACAAAATTAACTCTCCAGTATATATATCTCTTAATAAGAAAGTATATGATTAGCGAAAAACGTGACATACAAGTGGCGACGTACAACACTAAAATATATTCTCGTCGTCCCTTTCAAATCCTGATTTCAGGTCTTACTATTAAAATGTTTTATTACCGGAGCGAGTAAAAAAATGTTTTGTTTAGTCATGATTAAATGAATTTGAAATACCAATATATATATATATATATATATATATATATATATATATATATATATATATATATATATATATATATATATATATTCACATTCGCGAGACCATGCTTTAATACTTGCGTAGACGACAAAAAAAAAAGTCTTCAAAAGGATAAAGAATAAATTTTTATTTTGATACAATTCCATTGAAGGATAAATAGATGCACTAAAGAAGACGTCAGTATTGGATTTTTGTAATGACTGTACAATCATAATTATTCACACATTCAAGTAAACAGAAGAATTTAAACTAGTTCTGAAAGCTGCAGAAGCATGACATATTAGTGAGTGAGTCTGCGATAGATAAAGGAAGAGAAACAAACAACAATACCTATTTCCCCTCTACACATTCATCTCTATACGATAGAAGCTATTTTGAAAACGTACAGAGCCAAAGTACGCAAGTAAAATATCTGATGGTGTTTACGTGAGAATACTAAAAAGACAAATCTATCAGTGAAAGTGATGAAGCTCACGTGTGTAGCGGTGTATTATGAAAGAACGTATAGACGCAAGCGAAGAGGACGACACTCAGCACATGAAACGGTTAAATCTTAGTGCTTTCTCAGTATATTAGTTGCTCGCCTGTTTCTTCCCTAATCTACTTTTTAGAAGAACCAACTATGTTATTACAAAGACATTAGTAACTTTCTTTCACCTTCTGTGGATAACATCGTTCCTTCTCGGGGGACTCCCGTTTCCTTCCACATTCTCATTCCACCAATTCTTCCATTATCATTCATTTGCCTTAATTATCCGTCTCTCTTAGCCTGAAGAGCATAATCATGGAACGTAAAACAAAGATTTTACTCCATTTCATTTCTTTATTATTTGAAGTTAATAATTAAATATATTCTTACATTTTCCTGGAATTACTATGGGAAAAATCGACGTATAAACAATAAGAAAACACAAAATATATTATATTATCTACTATCATTACAACTCTGAGACAGAATCTTTAACAAACATAATATAGCTTGCATTTTTCCCCAAATCAAACACGTTCCTGTATTCTGGCAATTTATGTGAGACACAAAAGTACAATAATAATCATAAAAATCAGAGAATTCACTTTCGACGTCTAGATTTATAGAACATCGTTTCAGTAACAAAATACTCTCGATTTGCCTAAACGTTTCTGTGTGTTACTTCGTCTTATCATGAACTACTTTTCTTCTTCTTCTTCTTCTTCTTCTAGTAGTAATAGTAGAAGAAGAAGAATTTATTTCTCTCACAGCCACTCTCTTCCTCGCTTAACAATGCGGCCTTCCTCTGTGAATACACATTTTAGTTAAAGGAACGAACGAAAGGAAATGATTTACGAAAGCAAAGAGTTCTCATTTAGAATATGTCGTTTCCAGTAATCAAACACTCAGCACAGTTAGTGTCACACCGATTACTTGAACACAGCTTCTTGTTTAAAACTGTACGTGGGAGTTTACCTCGACTATGAATTTGAAACGTACCACAACAGAAACAATACAGTGATAATTTCAATCAGAACATCTGACTTTATGGTGATCTAAGCGATTGACTGATTTGCCTTCACGGTCTCACACGAAACTCGAGGCATTGTTGAACTCCCTCCAGAG
Source organism: Thermobia domestica (assembly GCF_964235325.1). Lineage (NCBI taxonomy): Eukaryota > Metazoa > Arthropoda > Insecta > Zygentoma > Lepismatidae > Thermobia > Thermobia domestica. The sequence continues at coordinate 293,587,644 of NC_137458.1, read as the reverse complement.
ATTGAAATTACAATCACGCGTACAGAAAACAACCGCTTCATCCACGACCCTACTGGGAAGCCCAAAATTCAGCTTGTTATCTACGGTTACGAGCAAGAATATTCATTTAACATTCATTCAATCCTAAAAGCTTTGTACTATGACAATACACAGAAGTACAAGTATATCTGTTAAGAATGTAATAACATTTTATGAATTGAGGGTTACTACAGTAAAGATAATATTAATTAACAAAAGTTATGTCACATGTATATTCAAGTTCTAGAAGTACAGTAACCATATGCTTCACAAATATAGCAAAAACTGTAGTACGTAACTGAGCGCCGGAATACGATATAAGGAAAATTTCAGAGGTAAAAATAAGCCAAAGGTTTATTTACACGTTTTAAAAAAGTTCGAAAGTAATTTCGAAGCAAAATAACCGATACTATTGTATGATGATGTATACTACAGTAAAAAATTATATCTTGCTTCATCCAAAACTATAACCATTATGACTTTTGGAGAGCAGAGAAGAGTAATACCACGACTCTCATCCTTCAGTCAGGGCACAATCATGAAGAATCTCTTGCGCAGCCAAGACAAGTAGCTTTGAACTTGTTCCTTTTCGCTAAGGCATATTGTTCATTATACGTTGGTAGCGAAAGAATTTATTTATACACTGTACGGTCTCTAAAGTATATACTGCAGCGATATCTGCAGTGTTCGATTTCTATTAGTATTATACACACCTACCCTTTACATTAATCTTCTTAGAATTTCGGACGGAAATTCGCTATGAAGAAGTGATTTCAGACCTACTTTATTAATCAAGAATTCTTCCTTATTTTAGACAATACGTTCATCTCCCAAGTTTTCTGAATATCGTTTTTCCTGCCTCCTCCATACTCTATATCCCTGCACAGAAATGAAAATAAAACGGGATCTCATTAGATATGGATGCTGAAACCTAAGAAAAAGGAAACTAAGAAAGGTTATTTGCCTATTATCTCCAAATGATGTTCCATACCCGAGGGTTGCACTGCAGATGTGTTCCTGGCACAGAAAGGGATGTGATGAGCATAGTGACACATCGAAGAAGAAATACTGTTCCACACAAGGCAAAGAACCGTCGCAGCAAAATGAATCTGAAAAAAATTTCAACAGAACAATAAGCACTATATTAACATCAAACCAAATTTTCTATTTGAAAACAAAGTCACCTATCACAAATGCTGCATGAAAGTTTATAAAACAATTTAAATTAATTATTTCAATTCCATTAACTACCAACAAACAAAGAACAACAACGGAAAAACAGAGAAATATCTAGACGTTATATGCCAAAACACAGGAAAACTAGTTGTGTCACTGGAAAACTAGCTTAATTGATAGAGCACCTGCAGGATAAACGGGAAACGCCATCCGAATTCCATCAGATTGTCGTTCAGATTTTTTGCATTAATATATATATATATATTCTGAGCATTTCATTACCTAAGCATTTCATGAGATTATAAGCATGATGTGTTCCAAATCCTCAAAACCAAGCCTCCTTTACCTAAGATGGCTCGTTAGTTGTTGCTTGTTTAGGAATTTAATGCACCTTTTCAGTCCATGGTTATATGAAACCTGGACGTGTAACTTAACGTGAAATTTTAACAGGAATCAAGTCCAGATCCATAGGCACCAATGACGATAACACTAATTATTTATGGGGGAGCCAATTAATCTAAGTGTAAAGCGAAATTCCATGATTATTAGAATTACTATTCCTTGACTGCAAAACCCGTCATTTCTTTCAGTGCGTGCAACTCAATAAAGGAAGTATCCTTATATTTTCTGGCAGCGGATTTTTGCCAATGTAGGCACTGCGTTCTACGAGTTGTGTTGCACTTGTGAGAAGGGTTACGAAGAAGCTTAACGAATAAATCATGTTATTCCAACAAGGATATAACAAATTTTGTAATTTACTACCAAAATTACACATATTTATTTTACAACACACATCACTATTAACTTAAATGAAGTTTGCTGAATTTTTATACTTAATAAATACTACCGACCTGGTAACAGTTGACTTACACTGTGTGTAAGACAACAATCATGGCGACGGGGAAAATGGAAGTTCATCGCATACTTGGAGGATTACGAGCTTTCAATGTCGTACCTGATTTATCCCTCCTTCCTAAAGCCCATAGTTGGTAAAAGGAAAAAGCTAGATTGTACTAAAAACTGCACATAAAATAAAATGTATACTTTGTAAGGAACACATTATAGATCTGAATATGTATACGTCCTTTGCGTTGTTATTACAACTTATGACTGGGTGATACAAGGACAGAAAGAAAAGAAAAAAAATTGCCATACCGTACTGTCAAATATTAACATTTATCAGTGTAGGTTTAAAACGTTTATTTTACAAGATAAGCCAAAATGAAAACTCAGTGTGCAAACACGTAACTCATAACGTTAATAATACTAAATTAAAACTTCATTACTTACCTATGTTTATGGAAAAGAAGCACTCCAATCCATATCACAAGTAAAACTGTCCCAGTCACTTCACACATATCGAAAGCCCATGGAATGTGAGGTACATTGTCGAGGAAAATATCAGGGAGTGGAGGATACTTTTTCATGTCCGGAACTCGATCGTGAACTATCACCATTACGAACGCAGTAATCCATGTAACAACAAACAGGTAAGCCAAACTGATCAACGCTTTCCACAATTCCGGTTTCAATTTTGTGGCGTGTCCATTCACCGTAAACGAATACAAGCCATCAAAATTATCATTGTTCCCAGACTCACTCCCAGATCCTCCTGAATGCTTCACTGGAAACGCATGTGAACAATGGGGGTGACCTGACCCACTCGGAAACAAATTCAACGGTTCACATCCCAATTCCAATAACGTTGTATGATTTTCCAATTGAATCTGTCTTATCTCGATGGCCAATCTCTTTACATCACCCAGAACCTAAATTTAAAATAAGGAAATTAAAATCCAACACAGACACTAAAATGAGCTAGAGGAATTATAAATACTTTAACATACATAAATGTGGAACATTTTAAGATTAGCTAACACTAAACAGCCCTGGGAACAGTGACGCAACTAGGCTAGACCAATACACTCTCCGACTAGACCTGATATTGGCATCACACAGTGATTCTCCTATTCCAATTTTTCTTCAAGTGGTAAAGCTTAATTTCAAAATTGTAGTACATACATTAATTTTTAATACAAGATAAAACACAAAACTAATTAGTATTTGATTGCCAAATAATCTGAGAGTAGCATGCTTGACATATTCTTATAGTTTTATTATAATAACTGCAAATCACAATGTTTTTGGAATTATATCTTTTGGATGTGCATAGGTGTAGAATGAATCAACGGTCTGTTCTTTTAGAATAGAATGTTTAATTATGATAAACAGTCAAGCTGTTGTCTCGAGTATTATACTCGGACATTTTGCAAATCTCTTAAGTCGATGTAAGTTACATGAAAACACAAAAAGCTAAAACTAAAATATAACTTTGTGGGTTCTTTTGGCTTCAAAAATTTTTACAATGTCCTCAAAAGATAGCTTTGAAGGTAACTTATCCTCTATGGATATGATCCTAAGGTTGTTGAGTCGTTGTTATCCTGTTAAGTTTCCTTTTTTTTTTTTTTTTTTTTTTTTTAATGATCTACAGTTTGCTAAAACTCCTTTCCTTGCCTTATAGTGAAAATAAATTTTTCCCAGTTTTCGGCCCCTCCTTCCAATCCGGCATTCCCCCCCTTAATTACGTCATTGCCTGGGAATCCTAACAGGATTAATATATTCCTAATATCAGTTCGTCAAGCAAACTTGCTGCCTTAGACAGCTAAACAGTAATGAAGCTCTACGGCTTCAAAACTATGCTTAACATTCTATTCAACTTATTCATTTTTCCACACAAAACACTAAGATCAATAACTTCTTAAAATTTCAGTGATCACTACACGCACTAATCAAGCCGAAGCTCTTCATTACTACCTGGCTGTCAGAACACAACACGATTAATTGTAGAAATCATACTTCATTTCAAGTGAAAAATAGATGACAGTCAACTCAAGTAAAACAACACACAACAAAACCAGCTTCTTTTTAAGCAACCGGGATTATTATTTTGATGTAATGATTGTGTTTGATCTTACTCAGATTTGAACATAAACATTCTATGTAAACGACAATATATATATATATATATATATATATATATATATATATATATATATATATATATATATATATACACAATATTACTGTTTCTAAATTGATTCGTTTATATGTTCCTTTACAACTGTCGATTCGTTTTTGTCACCCCACTTACTATGTCTCAATATACGAGACACTTTTTATTATTTAGTATTTTTATACACACACACACACTCTCTCTCTCTCTCTCTCAACAAACACGATTGATATTATGTACGCATAAGAATCTATTCTCTCGTGTCTTTCTATTGATATTACGCATAATCACCTAACAGCGAAAATTAATGACAATTTTATGTTGTATGTCATTAGTGATAAATTGCTAGTGTTATAATGACAAACTTCACAGACATAAATTTCAGTATCAGTTTACAAAATTGATACCAGTGTTTTTACATTCCCCCCCCCCCCTGATTTCCAGCTGAAAGACCAACCATTTTCCCTGACTTGCAGCACTAAGAAAGATAAAGGTCCACAGGGTGTCTAGCAAATTTCTCTCAGCAATTTCCTGACATTTTCCCGATTATTTCCATATTTTTCCCGACCTAAGAAAAAATCGTAAAGTTAAGAAAGGTTAAAATGTAATGAAAAAGTGTGCAAAATCTTACCCAATCAAAAACTTTCTCCTTATTCATGTATACAATGATGTAATCTAATCACGCAACTTCTTTTCTTCTTCTATAGTAGCGACTTCTGACAACTGATTCACGATTTTCTGTTTCTTTGCTTCAAGTTACTTTAATCTCTGTTGTGCTATTTTTTCAGCGGCCCTGCGATTTTTTCTGCCATCACTTTCCTACGATGTTCTTCGGCTTCCTTGCATCGCGCGTATGCATTTCTCATTGATAGTATCATCTGTTTTGGGATACGTAGGGACTGTACGCCACCAACTACATTAACAGCTTCACACCCTACACGCTGCGCCACTAAAGAATTATCTGACAAATTTTATATTATTTTCTCGTTCACGGAAAAACTCCTTTCTAAGGCTGCATTGCCATGGGAAAGAATTAGACACATCTTTACAATCTTGCAGAGATATATATTATTTGGTCATAAGACACTCATCCAAAAATCATTAAGTCTGTGTTGTTTCATTTTTAATACTCCATTTCCTATCGCACATGTATCTGACCTACTAGAGCAGCGTTTCCCAACCGGTGTGCCGCGGCACACTGGTGTGCCACGAATGGGCCGCTGGTGTGCCGCGAGGAAATCGAAACAAATTATTAATTCTATAGGAACCAAATTGCAAGACATAGGGGAAAATGTATATTTGTATTTCACATTACTATGAACCTCTACTCTACTATAAAACTACAATTTTAAGTTTCATACTGTGTTACTTTTCTGTACATTTTTAATGTTGAAAAACGTATTTATCATTGTCATGACCATTATTGCTTCTTTATTGTTGCAGACTATTTCGTAACTTGACGGTATTTTAACATATCATTCAATAAATTCAACAAAGCAAACGTGCATACAAATTACCTACATCTATGCATATAAATTACCTACAGGAGATTTGTTTATTTGTTCGTTATTTAGTGATCTTCCCTTTTAGTTAAAGGTTAGATACAGTTTTCGAAAGAGAAAGTGGATTTTTAAAAACCCGAGTCCTATATTTCATTGCAATTGTTTTCTATTTTAAAATTAGAATGAAAAATAAACATAATGATTTACCACGGGGGAAAATCAGTGATCGAGCTTTTTTTCCTCTGTAAGAAGATCAGTAATCACATAAAAATACCACGGTATTTTACATTTACAAATAATAATAGTAATAATTATATATATATATATATATATATATATATATATATATATATATATATATATATATGGGTGTGCCGCGAGTATTCAAGTTACACCTGTAGTGTGCCGCAACTTGAAAAAGGTTGGGAAACGCTGTACTAGAGCCTTGTATTCTCTGTCTTCCTTTTCTGCATCGAACGATGAGAAAATATACTCTGCACTAAAATTTCGAACGTTGCTCTCATTTGTTCAACAGTTTCTTCTTGTGAATAGCAACGGTGAAGGAATTAAAAAACTCAGTGCATTTGTAAGGGAATACTTTAGCGGAGACTTCTGTTGCAGTTTGGAAACAAAAAACTGATAGCATTCACGAACTTGTTTACGAAAACACAGCATTTTCTTTTCACTAACCTCTGTACATTTCCTTACTGCTGATCTAGTTGTATACCCAAGGTCAATTTCCTTAATAGTACTGAATTAACATAAATGTTTTCATTTTTCTCCATAACATCAATCTTACCCTGTCCATCGTTTCTTCTGTAACGAAGCGTGACTTCAATAATTTTAATAACTGAGTGAGGATGCCATGCACAAATGAAGTCAGAGGTGTCTGTCTGATATTCGGTCAAGAAATACCACAGTCCTCAGCTAGGGATTGGAAGAAAAAGAAAAAGAAAAAAAGCTAATTTTGCAAGGAGCAATTTTTCGTTCAAACTTTCAGCTACAGTTGAGTTCTTTGTCTGTTCCTTTAACGGTTTCAATATACGTTCTCACATCCGGTTATATTTCTTGGCTTCGCTTTGCTACTTTAGCATTTTCTACTCACCGAATGTGGCAAAATAGTAGAGGAAATAATGACGAACCTGTTATTTTAGAATACTGAGCACGCCCTGCTGGTACCATTTCGAACACGTTATACAAGGCTCTAGCAAAAGAAATCAAATTCATCCAGGTTTTTTGTATGTCAGTCTTAGAACCACCGTGAACAACGTGAAGACTACAAGAACCAAGTTCAAAAAGTCGTGGAGCATCTGTGCACGAGTGGCACAACGTTCCTCTTCAATTAGCTTTAAAAGTGTCAAGTTTATGTTTGACCCATCCATTGAAATTTGCAGAAGCTTCGATTGCTTAAGCGACTGCAATACATTCTGCAAACCATGTAGTACGTCTGTAGCTGCACTATAATCCATAAAAACAGAATTTAAATACCATGTTCTGACTCTGTTGTTGCTGTCGTCCCAGAAGTATACTCTCACATCTATTTGAGTACTTTGCGCAAAAGGATTTAAACTTTCATCAAATCCAACGACATAATGTTCGCATTCTTGCAACAAGGATTTAAGTTCATGTTGAAAATATGGACACAATCCACACACGATGATATATGACATTTTGTCCTTGTGCAATTTCATATCACTAGCAACTGCACTGTCTGGAAACATCCTAGTAAAAAAGAACAACACTATTTTCAGCACTGCGTAAAGAGTTGTGATTCATCACTGCGTTTATACACCACAAAATCTCTGCCTGTGTAACACTATCCTTCTCTTTATATTTGTCTAGGGTTGAAGTACTAGTTGGAGAGCGTGTTTTACTTGATGAGCATGTAAGAGGATCAGTGCTGGTGCCAGGTACGTCTACATGTGATGCTACCACAGGAACAACTGAACTTTCTTTAGGTTTTGTTGGGAAATGATATGTCATTATAAAAGTCTTTTAGAGTTGCTGCAAGGTTTTGACAGTTATCCGCCAGATTTTCAAATGTATTTTTATTCTTTTCCTTTTTTATAAAACTCGAATCCTAAGATTATTATAGACAGATGTTATATTTCACGAATGGAAATTATGTTTAAAAAAACAAACTTACCTGCCTCCTACATCATAGACACAGCCATTATCAATCTAAGTATACTACAAACAAATGACTGATGAGTTGCGTTCTAAACAAAAGAATGGCGAAATGCGATTTTGTGAATGATTACATTGGAACTTTCAAATCTACATGCGGTGACACAAAGTGTTCACCTCAAGCAAATAAGCATAATAACTGTCAAAAACGTAAATTCAAATTTCCCGACTTTTCTCGCGAATTCCCGAAAAATCCCCGATTTCCCGACCAATTTTTTAATTTAAGACGAATTAGCGACTTTTCCGATTTTCCCGACTTCTAGACACCCTGGGTCCAGTAATGAGAGCTAAATAAAGACTTGTTTAATAACAGTGGATAAGCAAACACGAAACTAACCAAAGAATTGCTATTTGAGCTACAGAATAAATTTTATAAGGGATCTTTATGTTCAAACAAACAAACAAACAAACAAACACACACACACACACACACATATATATATATATATATATATATATATATATATATATATAATGATCCTTCTCCCCAAAGAGCAACTGTAGGATCAGAATTTTCAGGAAAGTTTCAATATTCTGTTTCAGTCAATTTAAATAAATAAATAAAATAACAATCAGACTAGCTCTAAAAAAGTACTAGTTCTAAAAATGTACTAAATAAGAAAATTACAATTAATTACTTTATAGATATTTAAATTTCCCGCAAATTCCATAAGAAAAATAGGACACCGAAAGAATTTTGTATATACAAGAATTTAAAGGTATGACTTAACATAGATTTGAGAGAGGCGATACTACAGCTGCCTATTCCAATTCTATTAACTTCGATTTATAGAATTTTATTCTGTTCAATTTCTAAAAAGTTATTGTGTGTTTATCATAATCACCCTTATATGTTTTCTGCCACTATTGCTGCAACTGAGAAGCTTCCCACGGTCTTCCACTAACCTCTTCGTCTCCACGTACGATCTTTCTCTTTTGATACCGTCCATCAACCGTAACCTCCTTCGTCCCTCCCTCTCTTTCCTGCCACCATACATTCTAACACGTACCTCATGATACAGTTTCTTGTTAGCCAATCATAACCAGTTTCTCTTTTTCTTTTCAATTACATAAAACATTGTTCTCCCCCCCCTCTCATTTGTTTTCCGCTCGATTCAGCTAAATCTCTCCATTCTTCTCTATAACCACATTTCAAGCTTTCAGGTTTTTTTTCTTTTTCATCGCTTTTGCGTAATGTCCATGTTTCCGCCCCATATAGTATAATACTCCATACGAAGCATTTTATACAAGTCTTTTTCTCAACTCTTTACTCAAGGGCTTACAAAATAGACTTTTCTTCTTCCTAAATGCTCCTTTCGTCATTCCTATTCTTGGTTACGTTCGCACTTCATATAATCACTAGAAACACTACCCACGTATCAAAAATTAGTCACCTGTTTTACTTCTATATTTGGCATACTATTATTTTACACTTACATTTAACAGAAATAATACTATGTAATTTCGCATAATTAATAAATATTATACATGTTAAATTTTAAATACCGGTAATAGCTAAGTAGCATTACACGAAAATTATTAATAATAATAACTATACTTATCTATTAGTTGTTTTAACATTATTACAATTTTCGTACAAATTTGCTAAATGTTTTTAAAGTTATATCGCACGGAATACTAAAATGTAAAAATAACGTTAAATGGCAACACTAAGTAACAAAATTAGTTAAACTGACTGATTCAGACTTGCTTTATTGGGCGCCTGTGCTTAAATTATCGAATTATCTCAACAAATAAGCAAAACGGAAAAAAAACATCCTAAAGCCTGTCTACGGGTATTAAGTAAGGATGCGATCGACAATCTTTAACTCACGACCTTCCTTAACGATCGTGTGAGAAGTGACTTGTCCTTACGGCAGGTTGAAATTTTCTGCTGTCCTTATTTGAATTCTGACTTGGAAGAAATAGAAGTAGTTTCTATTTTCTCCTGGACTTGCATACAACTATCAATCAGGCAAGAGTAGCGCCTGACGATATTAAACTTTATTTTTCGCTGTCATTTCAAAACATGGCTACCTGGACAAGGAAAGCATCGATCGAAATAAAAATGAACGGTTAGGATAAAGGAGACGGTGATGAGAAATGAATGAAATAGTGGAATGAAGAAAGCGGGAGAATCCCGTGAAAACCCACGAGCACGGTGTTTGTTCACCACAAAGTCCACTCGGCGCGAGCTGGGATCGAACCAGGACCCCAAGCATCGGAGGTGAACGCTCTACCACTGAGCCACCGCGCCCCCCGAAGCATTAATCGAATTAATAGAGTCATACGAATAATGATTTTTTGTATAACGTAAAGCACGCTTTATATTATTAAAAAACTGCAAGAACAGAGGCCTTAGAGAAGGTATGCAATGAAGTAAGGATGTCCACCCGAACACTACAGTCATGAACAAATTTAATTACATCTTTTAGAAGATTAAAAATAGGCGATTTAAGTATAGATGTGCAATCTGTTTACCAAACGATAATGTAATGTGTTTAAAAAAAGAAACAATAAGAGTTAATTGTCATCAGTGCTGTGTGTCCTTCGCGCAATTTTAGGGAACAGTTCTAGAATGCTGGCGCAATACAAAAAAATCTATATGTAGTGCATGAGAGACCTCCCCTTCCCCCGGAACGACATAAGTTTACTTTATGGGGTATGTGGGTATCTTTTGTGGATAGACAGCTGAGCGGATACGCTCAATATCTAAACTAGAAATTTTCTTTTCCTCATTTATTTTAGCTTTCCGTGTCTGATAACTGCCACATCTGGTCAAGCCATTTGATTTTCAGTTCTACAATTTTGTTGATGCAAGGATCTAGAAACCTTTTTTTCAGCTGATACAGACTCCCTCATGTCCGTATCTTGCTTCCAAATTTTCGGAGTTACTAATTTCAGTAATAGTCCATTCTGTAGGAACGAGGATCTTCTGCAAGTAGTACATTATCCAACACTAAAAATACGGACTTAAAATTTCCTATGCATTATTGCTGCGAAGAATCCACTCCCTGACGCAGCAGTTCCTCTTTTATCTTTTTTTTTTTTTTTTTTTTTTTAATCTGGTGGGGGGCTTTTGTGCCAACAATAGAGTAGATATCGCTGCTATGGCTATTTCATCCTCTTCGGATGAACTCATATAGCGAAATATATATTTAAAAAAAAATAATAATAATAATATTTACGATTACGGCATTGCTCATTGCCCTGTACATAACACACTCTTCAAGCGTTTTTCGTCTGTTTAATACAGCGGCCACGAAAGGCTCTGCTGGTAAAACCTACCTAGTTTTAAGGAGAGTCTGAGACCCCTACATCACGTCAGGATAAAAGAAATTGCATCGAAGTTTGAGTTAAGCAACACTGTCAAGTTGTAAACTAGGTTGAAGAACTTAGTTCAGGTTCATGTGAGACGGACTTAAGCAAAATCCCATTTTCCCCCTGCTTTCCAAGTTAAGTGCCATTTTTCCTGATATTTCCCGGGATTTTCTCGGATTTCCCTGATTTCAAGATTTGTAAGAACCCTTTGATACTGAATAGGTACTATTTCTCATCTAGCATCGATTTTCATATCTTAAAAAAAATCTCGAATATAAGCATGAAAATTTATCCTGAAACATAATATCTTATTCAACTCGTTTGACCTATGTCTCATCTTCAAATTTCTCTTTCATTACACGCTATTAATATTTGTTGAAATGTGGCTTACCTTAATATTTAGAGGAGGAAGACGAAGATCGGACTCCGTGAGTAACAGCAAGGCCTTTCCATCTATCCGATGCTGGTCGCAGAAAAGACGAACGTATTCGTCATGACCATTGGTGCGAAGCCAATGGCCAACATCATCTACTGACCATTCCCATACTGGAGGCATTATTTCAGTCAGCTGGAAAATCATATATGGATTAGATAATACCAGAATGTAATGGAAACATGATCATACCACAAAATTACACAATGAGTGCTTTCGCTTAAATGCTTCATCAGATAGGGGGGGAAGTGAAGCAGAAGGGAGGAAACATGAGAACAGAGAAAAATCTGAGAAGTATCCAGGTGGGCGCCATGTTGGAATACAGGGTTACGTGATCATATAATAGTGTTACCAGGCAGTAATTAGATGCTATTTAGAGAAGGAAGATAACATTAACGGGTAACTGGATCGGCAAGAATGAAGAAGACTGCAGAAAAAAAGAACTGAAAAAGATAAAAAGGAAAAAGGATTGAAAAATGAATTTAATGAAGAAATTAATACAAGAATGTTAAATAAATAACAATTAATTTTATAAATGTAATAATATAAAAAGTATGACAATATAATAATAATAATAAATGAAAAATTCGGCAGACTGAAAGTACACTGATACTTTGGAATCCGAACTTAATTTGTTTCAGAACTCCGCTCGAATTTCAATACAATTTTTCGGTAGTAACATGTTCCTGGATCCCATGAACTCGAATTTTCAAAATGACTTTAACAATAAATACACTGAATTGTAACGTAAAGTATAGTATACTAACAAATAATATCTGAATAAAAAGTAAATTAATAAAATTAAAAATATAAAAACCTGTTTTTACCTGCCTTAAAAAGGAATTACTATACCACAAAAGAGAGAGAATATAGCCTGGAAGGCGAATCAACTTCTAGAATATGATTAGGCAATCGCGTTTCTGAGGAACAATGTGCTAGGTTTTCGGATTCTGGAGCAAAGTTGTAACATACCGATCTTATCGGTAACGACACATTGTAGTTGCACGTGGTTTGAATAAGTTATGTTCAATCTGTAATTATACGTGTTATGTTTAATTTGCTATTATACGTGTTGCGTATGAATTTATTGTCGATAGTCCCTTTTATTCAATGTCTAATACTGTTATGATCGTTATTTTGATGGTGTACGTAATCTTTATCTGCGCCATAAACATAGTATATGTTATTGTCCCTAGAAGTTTAGTAGGCCTCAGCTTAAATTAATTCGGTAATGCTATGTAATGAATATTTTCTGTCCTGCAAGTGTTTATTTACAATATAAACATGCTGTCATTATTGCCCCCGTATATTGTATAGCTGCAGACCATATTAGTGGAGAGAAAACTTATTCAATAATTAGTACGTACTAGAGACCTGCACGGGCCGAATATATATAGTGCCTGAATGCCCATTTGGATATATTTCATTTGTCATTACTTTGATGTGGTTTCGTGGCTGAATTGAGTAATTCAATATTATGGCCATACAGAGCGATGCCTCATATCTGCCACTGTTTTCTTATAATCCTGAAATAGAGAAAACGCTTAACTGTGGGATACAGAAAGGGGGATATTATCGCTCATTGAACCAATATATTTAACAGGACAGCTTGCATATTAATTAAGAGTTAGAGAATACAATGTTGTTCAGGAGGAGAATTGTAATTTTACTTATGTGCCATTTCCTTTATAACCATGTCTCAGATGACCATAATGAAAGGCGATCAGTCTGTAATATCGTAGATATACTGCATATATTACTGCAATGAGGTGTTTTGAACAGAAAAGTTTTTTTCACTTACTTTCGTTCTTTTTCAATACAAACAAGCAAATTTAGAATTTTCTATGATTTATTTCAGTATGAGAAAATACATAAGAAATTTTGTTATAAAATTAAATACTAAAATTGTATTTCGCATGAATAGAAATGTAAATCTTCGATCATTTACAAAAATTCTTCTATACAAATATCTTTTCTTCATTCGAGTTATACTGATGTTATCCGTCTTAACCAGAATGTTGAATATTTTGTATTTCGTTATCTGAAAACAATAAAAAAAGTTAACAATAGAGAAACATTCTACTTCAGTCTTGTGTTATAATTAAAACTACTATATATATATATATATAGATAGATCGATCGATATATATATATAACTAACTAACTAACTCTATGGCCTATGGAACCCGGAGGTTCAGTGCCGCGTTCACAAAAGCTCTCCACTGACTTCTATTCTTAGCTAATTGGATCCAGTTTCTACTTTGTATTCCTATCTCTGCGAGATCCATCTTAATATTATCCTCCCATCTGCGCCTAGGTCTTCCTAATGGTCGTTTTCCTATGGGTCTACCAGTCAAGACTTTGAAAGCGTTTCTACTTTCTTCCATTCTAGCTACATGACCTGCCCCCTCCTAGACTTGACGACCCTAACAATGTTGGGTAAACCGTATAAACTATGTATATATATATATATATATATATATATATATATATATATATATATATATATATATATATATATATATATATATATAGATGAGAATATAGTAAGACACAAAAGACCTTTTACTATATGTCAGTTAAATTTTATAATTTTGTTCCTATATTTTAAAGAGAACTTCCATTTCTGGCTTTTAAAAAACAAGTACGGAAATTACTTATTAATAATTGTATATATAGTGTTGAAGAATTATTTGAACTCAAAATTGATAGTTAAAATATTTGCGTCTGTTATGCAGTGATTTTGTTTATATTATGGTATTTTATATATGTAACCCTAAAATTTTCAACTTCTATCTATTTCTGACGATTGTAATACATCTGATGTTCTCAGATGTTTCTGCAATAAAATTTATATATATATATATATATATATATATATATATATATATATATATCAGGGTGGAAAAAATCATGATTTTTTTCAAAAAAATCATTTTTGTTGATTTTTTTTATTTAAATCGATTTTTTTGATTTAAATCAAATCTTTCTCCTCGTATAATGCAAGTCGCGAACTGAAGAAAAAGCATTAGGAATTAGTATTAAATGCTAATTATGCCATTTAAGTAAAAGTATTGGGGTTGAATTTTGAATTATCCCCAATCGTTAACCTATATCAATCCCAAACAATGTTTCTTAACCCTTTTAAATTATGGCTCTTTTTAAACGTAAATTATAGACTTTCAGTTAAGCAGCTACAGCATCATCCCTATTTATCCTAGGATCATGGTACACACATCACTCTTTTTAGAATAGAACAGTTTTTGAAACGGTAATATTCACATTTCCCTATCATGTCCCTGAAGCGGTAAATTTTGAGAGTAATCGGCATTTTTTTTTACTTTAAAAAAAAAAATAATCCCCTCTTTATTCCTTTGTGTTAACGCACAGATCTCAAAATTAACTAGGAAATACTAAGGGGTGTACTGAATGTATGTACAAAATTTCATGCTTCTATCTTGAGTAGTAAGGGTGAGGAAATTATTTAACAATGAGCTAAGAACATTCCCACGATGACCCGCATGTAATATAAAAATTTCCTCAGACATCCCTATTTATCCTAGGATCATGATTTGTACAATATTCTCTTCAGAATAAAACCAATTTTTAAACGTGTCCCTTCAAATGTCTCCATAATGTATCTGGGGCGGGTAAATCACGAAAAAATGAATTTTCTGTTAAAAATATCTTTTTTTTTAAAAAAATAATAATAATAATAATACCTCTGTGGACCCCTGTTTTAAGGCAGAGATCTGACACAAATCTGAAAACTACTGAGGGGTGCACTGAGTACATGTGCAAAAGTTCAATCTTGTAGGTGCAAAAATAAGCCCGCGAAAAATATTCCTTAAATACCCCAGATTCCCGTATAAAACAGGATCTCAGATAACAGTTTCCTGCGACATCCCTATTTATCCTAGGAGCATACTACGTACATCATTTTCTTCAGAATAGAACAGCCTTTGAAACGGTACCATTCATATGTCTCCACCTGAGACAGAAAAATCACGAAAAAAGCTGTTTTTGTTAAAAATATTGTTTTTTTATTTTAATTTTATTTTTTTAACATTTTTGGCTCTCTGGACCCCGGTGTTTCCACAGAGATCTGAAAACATCTGAAAATTAAGGGGTGCACTGAACGATTATGCAAAATTTCAGTCTTCTGAATGCAAAATATAACCCGCAAAATGCCAAATAATAATAATAATACACATAACAAAAAAATCATTTCTTTAAATTTGACGTCATCACACACTATGCCTCAACGCAGAAAGGCGTGAAAGCATATGTAACATGTTCTAGAATGCCTCCAGTCTTGAAGAAAACGAAGTAAAAAGCCTTATTGGTACTTTTTTAATCGAATAATGAAGATTCTACCCTATCACCTAAAAATATAATATAATTTAAATAGAATAATTTAATTATATAATTTAAAAGGTTAAGCATTAAGGAAAAAGTACAGCAACGTTTATCAAAATGATACTTTTTTCACAAAAGTTACTTATATTTGCCAGGGGCCTATTTTTAAAAACTCAGAACTAGCTTGCAGCATGAAATACGTAAATTTCGCCTAAAGTTATTAAACAAAGAACAAAAATGGAGAGAGGATAGGACCCCTCTAAATACACCCTATTATCTAGGAACAAACAAACAGACACGCACAAAAAAAGAATTTTCGTCTTAAATATCGATAGTAATTTCCCCGTTGGAATAGTTAACGATCTTAAAACCCAATGTTACGAAAAGAAGAAAACAGGATTGCTCCGTTACCTGTTCAAAACGGGATTTTCCCTAATCATCCTCTGCATGACATTTGTTTTCATACTATACTGTACATTTGAGTCTCATTGTATTATGATTATCAATTTCCATAATCGAAATAACAAAACAGAAACGGGATTTTACTTATTTTCACTTTAAATTAATTTATTTATTTAGGAATTCGATTTAAATCAACGATTTTTATTAAAAAAATCAAGTGATTTAAATCAGACTGATTTAAATCAATCCACCCTGATATATATATATATATATATATATATATATATATATATATATATATATATATATACACCTTATTCTAGAAGTAAATTCTTTACAAGCGGTTGGAGGATGTATGTATGTTTTTTTATTTATTTATTTATTATTTTTTTTTATTTATTTATTTATTTTTTTTTTTTTGCTTGTTACTTAAAATGTTTTGCAAATAACTTCAATGACTTTTGAAACTGTTTGTCTTCAGTAGAGCATATACAGATCACAGTGAGAAATAAAGATAAAAGCTGCTTCCTTGTAGTAATACCCGAAAAGATCTTAAATAATATATATAAAAAGGAAAACGACTAAAACTAATTTCTTTCATTTAGACACTGCTGGTATGAATAGAAAGCTTGCAATAGTAAGGTGTTTGTAGATGACTGTCAATTAGAATTGAAATATTATTAGCAGTTCGAATTTTGGAGCATAATGAATAAATCGAAAATTTATGATGAAATCTTCATTTATCAAGCAAGAAACAAAATAGTTTAAAACCCGGCAATTCAAATTAACTTCCTGCCATTCTGTCAGTTCCCCCGTGTAGGCCTAATCCAGGACCGTCATCTATCGAAGATTAGCTGTACAAAATAATTCGTTCAATTATTCCATATAATCTCTTTCATCATGGATAACTAATGGTGCTGGTGTAGTTTGGTGCACCACATTTTGGAATATTTACACCTAAAATGTAATAGTTTGCATGAAAAGATATGCTTATAAGGAATAAATTTCTACACGCGACAGAATTAAATACAAAGTAATACAGTTGTATTTTAGCTTTAGATGTGTAGGATTACTAGTGTAAAATCATTACAAGTACTTTACGACGGATAAAACAAGTGGGTGCATATGAAAGATGACCATTAGATGCTACTTTCCATCGCCGATATATTTGTGCACAATGTACAATATACTTTATGTTTACAAGTAGAGCTTTCTAGTATGAAGCTATGACACGTACTACTGAAACTCGTATCACTATGAAACCAAACTTTTTTTCACCATCCTTTCTTACGCGCCTCCTGCCTTCGGATGCACTCCCGCACTACAGCAGGGGCCCACCAGCTTTGCCTTAATAGCATTCGTGCTTTTGAGCGGCCACCTAGCACAGGTTTGTTTGTGTTTTTTGCACTGTAGCTTTCAGGTCACACATTCGGAAGCCGTATCTATAAGCGAAACGTAAAATAATGCTACATTTTCAACAATTATTTATGATGGCACCCTTAAATTTTATCTATGCAAAGTGAAATATTTTTATGTCGCCCAGCAGAAACCTTTTAAGGAATAATAAGAAGTAGATTAGTGAAGAAATTATATTTTTCAATTCTTTCTAGTGGTGCGCTAAAAGTAAACCAGTACGCGGTTTCACCATGATATATATAATTACGGTAAGTCTTAATGGAATCTAACCCAATTTTTCTTGTAAATCTTACAGTGCAAACCTTCCTCAGTTGACCTTAATGAGAACCAGTCGAATGCACGACACGTATATACAGATAAGAATGCCTATTCATACTTGCAAACTAACTCTGTGCCCTGTTATTCGGCAGAAGCGAAGAAATATTGAAGTGAAGATTTTCTTTTGAAAGTGTGCACGTTTACTTTATGGGTTGCACACAAAGTACGGGTAGCAGGCTAACCTAGATTTGATGCCACACATAATAGTCTATCGCTAACAATTAGGTCTGCATCTACGCAGTGCTCGGAACCGGATTAAAATCAACAATTAAGACCTTGATTAGTTCTTTTATTGGGCCAGAAAGATAAATCGCAGCAAAATGTACATTTCAGTAAGTGTTGGTTCTTGCTCAGTGGATACTAATCTACGCAATTTCTCCACTATAAATACACATTATTTATACTCAATCAAATATAGCGATTACGTATCTAAATTACTATTGTCCTATTTACTTTTGTTCAATTATGACGAGTATAATTATTGTGACTGCAGCAAATCACAAACATGAACATTAACTCCTGTAATGACAAATCCAATAACAAACAAAAATAAGAGTTTTCTTACCAGAGCTTTGTCGTTTCTGCTTAATGGGTAACTTTCACATCACATGATAATACGTCTTTACAGTCTATTTTACGCCTCATTAACGACCGTCCAGTAAATATCTTTGGCATACACAGATCAAGTGTAAAGGAACGCCCACTAAATCGCAATAGTAGTTTCCTATTACGATCTCCTTCTTTCACTTAATATGAAATATTTCTTTTTTCTTTCCATCTGACACTACATTGCACTTGCAACTTACAACTTGTAAATATTTCCGTCTTGTCTTCTGCTACCTAGATTTACGGAAGAAAAAAGGAAGGTCAATGTCACTCGCGCAAGCGCTGCATGTGAAAATCCTTACACTTCGTAACACAGATTGCAATTAAGTTGTGTGATTTCTTCTTACATTTCTCTCTTTAACGCTGTACGCAGTCATTGACCCCGGAAGCTAATAATTTTCAGTTGTACGGTACTCGTAGTTGCGCAGATTTCAATTGTTTATAAAGCTACAAAGTACAAACTACACCTCAATTCCTTTGTTTTTATTACGCCGATGTCGTTGTGATTTGTGACTAATGTCGCTACTTGCATTTATTTGGCTCTTTGCCAGCCGAAGTCATTAGATTTGCCTTTTCAATATCGAATTTGTTGTCGTTTCTGCTTACTTTTACCACAGACAAAGTAATAAAATAACTTATTTTCTCTGTGCTTTTACATTAATTTTTTCACAAGATGGCAGTGGCAGGCTTGACAAAGTAGATAAGTTTTCTTGAATACGAGACTTCCCTTAAGAACCAACACTGGGCTTAATACTACTTATGAAAGACAACATGCTAGCGAGTCACAATTAACAATTTCTAATAGTAAACATCCACGCTCGAATAGATACCGCTAGCTGTGCTGCCTGACGCCAATAGATATCGCTGTCAAACAGGCGCCTTAAGATTTAAAAGTGATGTATTATTACTAATTTTTAAATATATACACTATTTCAAAATAGGATAAGAATGTAATCATATGTAGATTTGAGCATCAACATTTGTGGATTTCTACAGTAATATAATAATAATAATTATAATAGGTATTATGCTATTATTGCCAGATCATTTGCTGCAACTGTGAAGCTTTCCTGCACCACGGTCTTCCGCTAACCTCTTCGTCTTCATGTGTTGCATTTATTATTATTATTATTATTATTATTATTATTATTATTATTATTATTATTATTATTATTATTATTATTATTATTGTTATTATTATTAAGTATTCTGCCTTTTGGCAGGTCCTGGGACTAATGTGGATTTTTCATTTTTATTTATTTATTTATTTATTTATTTTTTTCAATTTTTAGATTTGGGCCTGGAAATGTTTCTTCCACTTTTGTCGATCTTTAGCTTCCTCTTTTAACTCCCAATATTTTCTCCTATCTTTCAAATCATCGATCAGCTGTGTTCTTCTTCTTCCTATTCCTCGCTTCCCTTCCATCTTTCCTTCTATGACGGTGTGAAGAAGACAATTTCTTCGCAAGATGTGTCCAATCCAATTGGCCTTTCTATGAAGGATGGTGGCTAGAAGTGTCTTCTACTCTCCTATCTGTTTTAAAACATCTTCGTTTGTTGCTCTCTCTCTCTCTATCGGTCCATTGTATCTTCTCCATCTTCCTCCAACACCACATTTCAGAGCTCTCTAAGTATTTCTTCTCTAACTTCCGCAATGCCCAAGTCTCTGAACAAGTCCAATTCTCCATATATAGCACTTGACCAACTTCTTGTTAAGTCCAATATTGAGCCTGCTAGTTAAGAGTGATCTTTTCTTGTTGAATGCTTCTTTAGCTATGGCAATTGTTGACCTGATCTCTTTGGTGCAGTAAGCGTCTCTCGTCAAAATACTTCCCAGATACTTAAAATTATCGACCTCTTCAAGTTCTCTTTGTTCTACTCTGATCCGTAAGAGCGTGTTTCCACGGGATATTCTCATGACTTTCGACTTTTCGATGTTAATTTCCATTCCATACAGTTTTCCAGTGTCAACTATTTTGTCAATCATCTCCTGTAGTCCTCTTCGGTTTTAGCTATTATAACCGTATCATCTGCATACCTGATCTTGTTAATGATCTGTCCTCCAATCTTGGAATCTCCAATTCCCATTAATGCTTCCTTCATTAAACATTCACTGTAAATGTTGAATAATCGGGACGACAAACTACATCCTTGTCTGACTCCTCTTCCAATCTCCACAGTATTGGTTCTCCTTCATTCAAGCTCAACTTCACTCGTTGTTCTATGTACAGGTTCTGAATGAGTCGTCGATCTCTCCAGTTGACTCATATTTCTTTAAGTATTTTCAGAAGTTTCGTCCAATTGACTCGGTCGAAAGCTTTTCGCCAGTCGATGAAGCACAAACACAACTGTTGCTTTACTTTAAGAATTCTTTCTGATATAATTCTCATCAATCCAATAGCATCTCTGGTGCCTTTTCCTTTCCCGAATCCAAATTGATCTTCTTCTAACCTTTCATCTATTTTACTTTCCAGCCGCCCGCTCAGAATTGCTACAATGATCTTTCCAGTGTGGGAAATCAGGCTATTTTGTGATCGCTGTACTTCTATGCTTGCTTTTTATTGGGCAATGTAATCGTTGTAACATCAAGAAAATCCTTTAGCCATTCTCCACTCAGGTAGATCTTGTTAATAAGTGAAGTCAGTACTTCCATTGCGTTATCTCCTAATCCCTTGAGTAAATCTACTGGTATGCCGTGGTCTCCAATGGTTTTCCTCCTTCGCATGTCTTTGATTGCTTGTACTACTTCACTTTTCAATATACTGCGTCCTTTTTCATCATCATCCACCTCTTCCTCTTCTTCGATCGCAATATCTTTGGGGTGGTTCTTTTGATCATACAGATCTTTTATGTATTCCTCCCAAATTCTAAGGATTCTTTGATGGTCAGTGGTTACATTACCTTCTTAATCTTCGATGCCAAACGTTCGTATACTTTTGTTAGCTTTCCTTCCTAATTCTTGTGCTTTCTGGTACACCAGATTATATCTGCTGCGCCCTTGTGGTTCCATTATTTCTTCACATATTTGCTTCATGTACTTCATGTACTTTTCTTTGGCTTTGTCCGTTTCTCTTCTCAATTCATTATTCAGCCTTCTGTATTCATTGATGTCCGTGTTTTTTGCCCTGCTGCGTTCCTCCATCTTTTTAAGCATTGCTTCAGTTATCCATGGTTTTCTCGGTGCTCTTTCCATCCTATCAGTGTTATTGTGGAGTATGTGAAGTAGAATCTATTTAACTTCTCCCCAACTATTCTCTATATTGCCACCCATAACTCCCATTGTACAGATTTTTTCCTCAATCTCTTCTTTGACATCACCGTCGATATTTCTTAGTCGCTCTAAGTTCCATTTCCGATTTCTCTTCCCATTTTTCTTGATCGACTTTAACCAGGTTTGCTCTTACACCACCAGCAGATTGTGAACCGAATCAATGTCCGCTCCTGGCAGTATCTTCACGTCGCCCTCACTATTCCTGAAACTTTGCTTCACAAGAACGTAACCGATTTGGTAGAGTTTCTTATATTGCCCATTTATGTAGTCTCCTTAGTCCTCTCCCTCTATTTCCTCCCACCATGTCATCTAAAACATCCCTCATGATACAGTTCCTTCTTAGTCAATGTCCCAACCAGTTTCTCTTCCTCTTCTTAATAATATTTAAAATTGGTCTCTTCTCTTCTACCATTTCTAACATTCTCTCATTCGCTTTCCGCTCGGCCAGCTAATTCTCTCCGTTCTTCTCCACACCCACATTTCGAAAGTCAAGTCGTTTTTCATCATTTTTGCGTAATATACATGTTTGCGACCCATAAAGTACAATAGTCCACACGAAGCATTTTGTAAGTCTTTTTTCTCAACTCTTTATACAAGTTCCTACAAAATAATATTTTTTCCTCCTGAAAACTTCTTTTGCCATTCATATCCTTGCTTTTATTTCACGTTCACATTTCATATCATTGAGCTGAGCGAAGCGAAGCTCTTATACTCGGGTTAGCCGTTTGGTTGTCCGCGAACTCCTCCTAGATCGTTTGGCCGATCTCAACCAAACTTAGCACGCTGATAGAGTATGTCGTGCTGAGTGACAACATAGGTCGAAATCAAAAATCCGATGTACCATCGAGGAATAATCACCGAAAAACGCTTCCTGATTACGTAGTTTAAGCTCGCTCAGCTCATTTCATTGCAATCGGGTATATCCATTGCATTCCTAGTTACTAATAATACTACCCAGGTATCGAAAACTAGTCACCTGTTCTATTTTTTCCCTCCTACTGCTATATTTAACACCGACCCCTTCGCTCCAACCATCATGTCTTTTGTCTTTCTAAAATTTATTTCCATCCTATATTCTTTGCAGCCTTTCCTCAAGCACTCTAACACTTTATTAATTTTCTCTTCAGATTCCTCAACAAGCGCCATATCATCTGCAAACCATGTACACCTAATTATTCTTCCTCCTACTGAAATGCCTTCTTCATTTTGTAGGCTTTTTTTTCGCTATCTCTTCTAGGTAGATATTAAACAACGTGGGCGGAAGACAACAACCCTATCGAATTCTCCTTGCAATTGCACTCTTCTCTGTCATTTCCTCTCCTATTCGAATGCTTACCTGTTGATTCATATACAAGTTTCTAATGAGTCTTCGATCTTTCCAGTCCAATCAACCTTCGTTAGAACTTTCAACGACATTTCCCAATTCACGCGGTCAAAAGCCTTTTCTAGATCAATAAATACCACAGACACCTATTTCCCCTTTTCTATAAACTTTTCACCGATCAATCTTAATAATCCAATTGCACCTCTTGTACTTTTACCTCTCCTGAACCCGAACTGTTCCTCCTCAAAATTTTTATTTCTTCTTCCCTACAAATTTATGTTCAAAATTCGAAGCAAAATTTTTGCTGCATGAGATATGAAACTAATAGCTCTATGATCCTTTCATCTTTTGGGTTCGATTTCTTAGTCATCGGTATCATGATAATTTTCAGGAAATCTCTTGTCCACTCTCCTGTTTCATATATTTCATTGCACGGTCGGAGCAATTCTTTTATGACCGTCAGATCGGCCACACAGCTCACTTATTGGACAAACTGTATATTTTGGTCGAATTTAAATCATCATACTAAATTAATATTTTATTCAAGTGAAAGAAGACACTTCCTTTCCTCGTTCTGAATGGTTTGTAGTAGGAGAGAAATCATTTTTCTTCTTTTGCATGCCGGTGTGCTTTAGACGTGCTGGCGCCCCGAATAATATAAAAAGCACTCTTTATTGAATGTTTATCCAATTAGCTCAGACTTCTGAAAAGCAGACATTTTTTATCTTTTCTTCAGGGAAGTTACTAACTCATGATTTTTGCTATTAAAACTATTTTGTGTATACTTTTCATATAAGTGATTATCAGCGTTTAGAAACCTTTTAAAATACGAAATTGTTACATTGACACATCAGGTGCAAAAATCGGTACACTAACGCTTGGTTATCTAAACTACGGTGGGAATAACGCTTGAAGGCTGTGTGAATTACAGGTGAAAAGCATACTCCCCAGAATTGGCAATCTGTGTCCTTTTTTTATTAAACTGCTTTACATTGGACTAACATATAAGATATCTATTACTTATAGAATGAATTTCTAAAGTTGGTCTGCAACACATGCTCCGCCTCCACAGCGAATTTGATTTTCCCACGGACAAAAGACATGTTGCCAGGACCAGGGGCGGATAAGGCTTCTGGGGCCCTGAAGCCGTCTATTTCAAAGTGGCCCTATGTTACGAATAATTCCAGCGCATAATTTTTCTTTGGTGCTTTCCACAGCCTCATAGGCTTATCGACACATCGAGAACAATGCTATAATATTTTAATGTGCTCCAAGTTTACAATAATTAGTTCAATAACATTCATTATTAATAATTAAATGCTCATATACTACAGTGTAACACAAATGCCAAATACAAGCCAAATGGTCAACAGTCCCTGCAAAAACACTAATAGAATAAAAGGAGAAAAATCGTATACAAGGCTACATCATTTGAAAAGTTTCTTCCTAGATTTTTGCTCTGCAAAGGATTCAGTAGTATAGACCGGCATTCTCACGAACTTTGTCCGGAAATCTCACCAAAATGGGTCTAAATTCCGCCATTTTTACAAAAATTTACCCAGAGACCGAAAATCTCACGAAAATTGCTGCAAATTCCCCTCATTTTTCACAAGAATTAGTGTACAGACCGAAAATCTCACGAAAATGGATGCAAATTTCCTATGATAAAAATAATCTGTTTTTATACTATTTAATTAAAATTTTACGAATTTTATCCTATAACAAACTTATTTCTTCCTTTCTTATTCCTCCCTAAAGTGGTGAAGAATAGCTGAATTAACTTAAGGTGATGCCAAGAGAGGTTTCTGTTAATCTTAAATACAGTTAGTGTTGGTATTCAAGAAACTAATTGTAAAGAAGAATACACATATGGTGAAAGAATGGGAGGTCCTAAGGTGAGGTAACAAGAGGGGGAAGGGCACAGGAAGAGGGGAAAAAGTAGTTGATATAGCCTTATGTGCTCAAACTACGCACGTATGTGGTCGTTTTAGACAATGGGGAAGGTTATTATTTGAAACAATAGACTATTATCTAACTGTAACATAAATCTGACCTTTCTAGGATTAATACAATACAAGATATTGACAGTTGAAATTGACAGATAGCTCTGTGAGAATAGTCTAACTGTAGGAAGTCAAAAAGTTAGCAGAATAGCCTTTCTATGTATGTGCCACATAACTTAGTTGCTTCTATTTAGAAACAGTGTAAATGTAGAGAATACAGGAATTGTTTAAATGACATAGAATGATAGCTAAGTGGTGGTGGGAGGCTGAGGAGGTGTACAGAATTCTTTGACGGCATGTAAAGAAAGGAATACTAGCAGATGTTTGAATGTTGGTGTTCCAGGTGGTTGGGATGAATTGTGAAGTATTTTCTTGAGTAAAGGAACTCCTTTTAATTGGCTTGTGACTTGTTACGCAGTTGTTAACGACCTTGCCACCTGAAGGTACAGGAAGACTGACCCTTCTTACCTGAGTTTGAATGGAATAAAGAATGAATGAAATCTTTACGTAAGGTGAGTCTTCCTTTGTTGCTTTTGGAAGAAGGCTTGAAAGAAGATTTCTTTAAGATATTTGTGCATAAATTAGTTTAATTTTTTAAAAACAAGATTAATGAACTGGTAATGAAAGGGTTAGAAATAATTATTTTTCGTGTTTTTCATATATTTTAGAGGTATATTGAGAGATATATAGTATAGAGTAGTACATATTGCACATAAATGTATGAGATATTGTGGGAGGAAGCGGCCGCAACTCTAAGAAACGTATTTTATGTATTGATATGATATTTTCACTACTTGATAGGGATTTTAGCATAGAATATTATGTTTTGGATGCTGTAAGGGTATATAGGTGTACGATGAATGACAAATTAGATGTATATATGAATATATGTATATATGAATAGTTTGCGAATGGGTGCATGTATGTATATTGATTCTGATATCTGGACAGGAATATATGTACCATATTGTAGACATATTATCTTTCGTTTCCATGTAAGTGTTTTAAGCATGTGTTGAGGGGTTGCATAACCTCTTTGATATAAGGATAGGATGGATAGTTTGTTCCTCTTGGTTTGTATTGTATTAATATTGGTTTGTATTGTAGGGTTATATATTGTGACTTTTTATGCGTGTAGCCTTATTTTAACCTAATGTAGGGTTGCATATTTTGTTTTGGTGATATGCTAGGTGAATGCAAACACCTGAAGTGTTTGTATTGTATTAATATTGGTTTGTATTGTAGGGTTATATATTTTGACTCCTTATGTATATAAGTGTTTAACATCACCTTGCATACAATGTTGGGATATATATTGTGATTTTTACGTATGTAGGTGTTTGTTAGACATGTCCTAGTTGTATTTTAAGCACAAATGATATCACTGTAGTATAAGCCATTTACTTATTGATACCTTTTAACTAAAGTCTTCTAATGAAATATATTGGCACCTTTACTTACTTCTATGATGCTTCACCTTGTAGAAGACATTATGGTGTCAACATGGTTTCCAACTTAGGATGATTTATTGTAGGAACATAAAATATTATAAATACGTATAAATAGCCTTTATGAAGCATACGTATTCTTCCTTTATCTTATATAGAATACAGATACTTAGTAATATATCAATATTTGTTTGGATATAGGCATAGGAATAAAACATATTATCGTAAATTGTAATGATTTATTGTATTTATATAGTCTACAATATTCTATTTCCAATATTGGCATATATATATATATTTAAATAAGATATTTACTATACTTACAATATTCTTTAATAACTTATTCCTATATTTACATTATATATACGTAGAAGTACCAACTGATAGGTCTTGTGAAAAACATATTTGAGGATATTATGACTATGTTACGACACCATGGTACATTTACACAATCTACTATTTACATATTTACATATATATACAGAATACCAATCATTTAACACACTTAATACTTTGATAACCATATGGCAATGTCCTATAGTCAGTAATACTGTTATGATTTAATCGTCGTCTTTTATTTTGAACTTTCTGATGTGTTTTAGTTTCAGACTTGGATACGATGACAAACCCTGGTTTACGTACATTTCTCCCTGGATTGTGTAACTGTTTTTTGTCAACCTTATCCTGAACTAGTTGATAAAAATGTTCAAAGTTAATTTCTTGTCGTGTACGATGATTTAAAGTTATTCCTCTAATTTTAAATACATAATCTACTTTCCCCGTTTGAACTTCTTTCATTCTATAGGCATAATTTTTTGGCCCTAAGTCTATAAATGCATCAATTTCCCAGCCATCAGGAACTTCATTAGTTAGTTGACCCAAATAGGAACCCAAAGAAAGTGGAGGCTTTTCATTACGTCGCTGTACAAACATAATACTATCAGTGTCAGTACAATACACGATCAGGATGTACAGCTGTTAGTAACTCGTAAAGTTTTAGACGTGCCCAGGAGGTGATGAATGCTGCAAGGACAAAATTTCCAAGGTTTGTTTTTGTTTTCAATCTTTTTATATAATACAATGAGATGTTGCTCTCCAATAAGTAATACAGTTTGTACCTCATATTGTGGTGCCCATAGATAACTTAAAATTTTTTCTGGAGTATCTACAATTACAGATTGAGATAAATCTGTTCGCTGTCCCCATTTTCCATATAAGGAATTGAGGAATATTTTGGAAATGTACCATAGACTAGGATTTGATTCAATGTTATTTTCCGTTAACTGAATGCTTTCATGGACATAATAGTCTGCAATATATTTCTCTTGATCTTGTTTAGTTTTGCACCAGCTAGGAAACCCTGAAGACTCTTGTTTCATTTTTAAGAAGGAATTGACATTATCTTTAAATAGATTATTTTCTGATCCGGATAATTTGAATTCCCAAATTTCGATAATTTGTAGAATTTTGTATCCGAGATTTAAAGCTACATGAAGTTCAGGAGTACAGTATGTACCAGTAAGGACACGCTCAGTATCATTATGCACGCAATTGTTATTACTTTGTTCCATACACGTACGACATAACCCAAACAAAAGGCGTTCATTACACGTATATGGTAAAATTGGAAAATATAAGTCTTTGGGAGGTAAGATACTACATTTGAATAATCCATGAATACTTTTAACTTGTGGAAAGTCCGGCCCCTTGTATATTTTAGGTTTACCTATAGGCAATGGCTTACGGGCCATCACCCAAGGATATAACGAAGTTACATCATAATATGCCACAAATTCTTCGCTGGTACATTCGTACAATGCATTAAAACATTCGGTACGTCCACCATGAAAACTATCTTTAGGTACCAGATGGTCGACAAGATCATGACACTGTGTCTGAATAAACTGCTGTATTTTTGTCATTTTTTACCATGTGGTCCCTTTCACATTCCCACATTTCAATGACATTAAGATTTAATTTTTTAAGAAACGCTATTTTTGTAGTGTTTTTTTCATACCGATCTTGTAGTGATGTACCTTGCTTAGAGGTGGAATTTAGGTATACGTGTCGTAATGTAGGATAACAGTTTAAACACCCGTGATAGTAAAACCCGTGAAATTCGTAAACTGTATTTGTTTTACTTTCAAATCCATCGACCTTATACCTTCCAAATTGTTATTCCAAGCCATTCCCAGAATGGAGAATTTCATTACCAGTATTACGTTCTAAGTATTGTAGCCAATACATTGCCTTTAGACTTTGACGATCACGATGGTCAAACCCATAGGGTGAAATAATTGGAATAATTTCTTTGGGTAAATATAAGGTGCGATACGTCAGTATTGCAAACTAGCAATAGGTGGCGCAGCGATAAAACATTGGATACCATTTGTTTTGTCTTCAATTAAGTTTGAAAATTTAAAGACAGCCTCTGCTAAAATTTTAACATCGTTTCTACAATATTTCATCATTTCCTTTTGGAGATCATACTCCTTATTACTTGCAGCACGTTCTTCGTGCCAGATGATAAGTTGGTTTCGATCTTCAGTGTTCCTTGAATCAGGATCAAAATACTTTAGCTCGGGAATTTTGCCTATATAATTTTGGTTTTCTAATGTATTAAACAAGTACAGGAAATCTCCCTTTCGTAAATTTGCAGAAAGACCTAACGTCTTAGGTAATTTTGATAATTTAACTCCCATATACAAATATGAGTCACTTAAGTAAATCTTTTGTCCTAAACGCATTTCAACAATTTTTTGCCCCGACATTATTACTTCAGGTGTAAAATGATGGTTTATTATCAAAGTTTTAGCACAGAATTGCATATCATAATTACAGCCATTATGGGAAAGTACAACGATTTTTTTAAACATTGGTCGAGTTATTAATACATGATTAACAAATCCATCAATGTTGTGGAAATCAAACGAACGGAATCCATTTTTATCTCCGCATACAAAGCATGTATCGTCAAGTTTCATGTCCTTACACTTGTAGCAGGCATGAATACAATTCACGAAATTCACGTGATGTTCTTGTTCTCCCTGTTCATTTTTAGGAAGCAACATCAAAGATAATATACATCAAAGATAATATACATCAAAGATAATATACAAAGGTATCTACATGCTGCATCATAGCCATTTGAACAAAACAAATATGGTCATCGCTTACATATGAATAACATGTTTTACAATAACGTACACCAAATTGATGTTCAGACTTGAGTGAACGCATGTCAACCATATCACCGCATTGAACACAAATTTTCTTTGTTTCACATAAACTCTTTCCGCAAACATTTATCGTTTTATGATTGGCAAAGCATTCATCCCTAGAAAACAGTCTATGACAATCAATGCACTCGAGGTTAATATTATTATCATTATTATAAACATTGTGATACTTTTCACACATTGTGCATTTGAAGTTACACTTATGATTTTCTGTATGATAATAACCTTCCAAACAATACTGACAATAACTTTTTTGGTTAAAACTGTTGTAATATTAGTAATTAATACATAGTGTCCTTCAGTATACAAAATTAAAATTTTCTTTGATGCATGTATTCCAGGATAAATTACATTGTAGTTTCGAGTTAAACGATTTTTTTCGTAAACAACAATTTGATAATGAGGCGCTAGCTTATTTTGAAACTTTTTCACATCATCAATAGTACATCCATCATGGATTTCAATGTCAACTTTAGCACTGACACACAAATCCTTTGCTTGTTTCATCAATCGTTCAGGATGATTTTTCAATTCATATACATAGTTATAACGATGATCAGCCCTACCTTTCCCAAGGACAATACTTTTGGGAAGACAATACACATCCTTTTGTACAGGAATAGTACATTGTTGCATGTGTGTTACAAGATCAACATATTTTGCTGAACCCATAGTTCGTTCCCTACCTTTACGTGAATCAACAATATGAATTTTGAAATTTACTTTATCACCTAATAAATAAGTTTCATTACTATTTAATACATTTTCAATATTACGAAATAGAATGTCGGAGCTTAAATCTGACTTTTGACGCCATGAAATGTATATTGGTTTATTAATCGTGGAAGCAGAACTTTCTATTGTTATACCAACATACTTATCATCGTCGGCATCATTTAAAACGTACTCCTTTACAAATTCAAATAACTGAATATATTTTTCAGGATCATCAATTCCGCTAGTTAGCATACGTTCAATATAGACCGTCATTCTCACGAGATTTGTCCAAAAATTTCACGAGAATCGTTGCCACGTCATGCCATTAAAATAATGACGGTCTATACTACTACATAATATTTCGTATATGTCTCATGTTTGTATTTTTATTTTTCCTTTCTGTATTTTGGATTGCAACATTGTTTGAATTTTTTGTATTTTCATTTCCAGTTTTGCATTTTTAATTTGTTTCCTCCTTTTTATTTTAGTTTGCATATTAATTTTAAACTTTTAGTTTTAATTTTGTTTCTGCATTTTTTTATTTTTTACTTTCTGTATTTGGATTGCAACATTGTGTTTTAAGTTTTGTTTCGGCACTTTTGTTTCGGAATTTGTACTTTTAATTATCTTTGCAATTTGGATTGTAGCGTTGTTTTTAATTTCGTTTCTGTGTTTTCATTTCAGTTTAAGTTTTTTATATTTGTTTCTTCACTTTTTATTTTAGTATGCATATTAATTTTAAACTTGCAGTTTTAATTGTGCTTCTGCAATTTTATTTTCAGTTTTTACATTTTGTTTGTAACTTGTATTTTTAATTTTCTTTTTGCAATTTGGATTGCAGCACTGCGTTTTAAGTTTTGTTTCTGCACTTTTATTTTTTAACTTGTACTTTTAATTTTCTTTTTTGCAATTTGGTTTGCAACATTGTGTTTTAAGTTTAGTTTTTGCACTTTTGTTTCGGAACTTGTACTTTTAATTTTCTTTATGCAATTTTGGATTTCAACATTGTGTTTTAAGTTTTGTTTCTACACTTTTATTTCTTAACTTGTTCTTTTACTTTTAGTTTGTGCATTGAATTGCAACACTGACTTAAATTTTACTTGTCCATTTAACAATCAAAGAGTTTCATGTAATAAATTTCTAAGTTTAACCTCCGAGTGTTGTGTTAAAAAAACTTTCTAATGTTCAAGCTTGTTTTCAATTAGTATTTCAAATTATTTTACAGTTTGCAACTATGTTACTTTGTGTTTCTATCGGAATTAATTCTAGGTTCACACAGCTTTTAATATTTTCGCAATCAAATTTAGCATCGAGTTTGTGTAACAAACGAACCAATAAATAAACAGTTTAGTAAAAAAATTATTTATAACATCACAACAATTTTAATATGTTCACATTGAACAAATGTTAAGAAAAATAATTTTTTATGTTTCAACTTGTTTCTTAATTAGTATTCCGAATTATTTTACAGTTTGCAACTATGTTACTTTGAGTTTCTATCGGAATTATTTGTAGGTTCACAATCATAGATTGCTCAGATTCCTAAGGATTTTTAATATGTTCACACTGAACAAATGCTAAGCAAAATAATTTTCTTGTTTTAACTTATTGTCAATTTTAATATTTCTGATTATTTACCAGTTTGCAGTTTTACTATTTTCGGAATTATTTGTAGGTTGACAGCAATTTTAATATGATCACATTTTAGTATTTTCGAAACGTAGTTTCTCTTTATGAACTTTTTGGAAGCGAAAGATTAAAAGATACAAACAACCTAAAATTGTTTCAAGTGTTACAAACTAATACTACAATTACAAATTGTTCGAGTAAATTATGACACATTTCGTAATATTACTGGTACTAATTTAAAATATTTTTTGTATTTTAAAGCACCTGCGTACGAGACTACAAACTAATTGCTTTTGGGTACGAGATTAAATTTTGAAAGTATAAATCCAGCGCAGCAAGCCGCGCGGCGCACTATAGAATTAGTGGTGTTAAAGTAATGCTGTTTATCGTTATACTCTGTGTTGTTACTGCAATTATTTTAAAACAATAATTTCGTTACAAAATTACAATTATTGCAAAGTACACGTACATCTAATAATAAACTTTAAAGTATATCTTTGGTGATCTCTAAAGTTATAAGTCTTTGGAAGTTACATTTGCTAAACGTGTACAGGAATTGTTGATAAACTCTTATATTTATCTTTGGTTAAGTTCGACAATTTTCGAAAAACTTCGGTAAAGTTCAGCAATCTTCGGAAATCTTCGTGTGGAGTTCTTGGAATTTCCAATTATCAGTGTTGATAATAAACAATCAATAAAAAAGTAAACACGTTTCTAGTTTACACTGAGTGGTGCAATTAGTCTAAAACAATTTCATTACCGCAATTTCTAAATTACAATTATCGGAAAGTAGTGAACCAATAAACTTACAAGTATATCTTCGATAAACTAAAAATATAGTTAGTGAGTGGCAAGTGTTAGTGCATCGATACTAAACTGAAAAAAGTTACGGGAAGTTTTATTATTATAGTTAACGGCAAGTGTTAGTGCAATTGTCGACAAGCTTTCAAGTGTACTGTCGGTAAATTTAGAACTAAATCTGTTGTGAACTGAAACAAGCTCGGGGAAGTTTTATTATTATTATTATTATAGTTACTGGTAAGTGTAAAAGAATTCTTAAAAAGTGTATCTTTGGTCAACACATTGTGAATCATATCATAAAAGTCTAGCTACGACAGCTTCTCATTTCAAAACTACGAAAAAAATTATCAAAGTTCTGTGTGTACAGTAAATAGCATTAATAATTTATTTATACTACATCTTTGTCTAAAATATTTACTGTTTAAGAAACAATAATTCAAATTGCAATTACATATTTTGTGCGTCAATAATACAATGGAAGGACACTCTGTGATCTGTACCATGTTGTCAACACAAGAAGCGCGCGGATATGAAAATCCAAATAAAGTTTTATTTACGTAGGAAGTGCTAACACAATGTCATGCTACGGGTGCACGGGTAAGCAATGAAGCTTATTCCAAGCTATTGCAAGCGTTGTTTATGCATTTTGGTTGCGATCCTCATGTTGTTTTGAAAAAATGTAAGTCTGCAAAAGATATTATTGATTTATATCATGTAGGCTTCTTTCGCCAAAATAATATAAAGAATTTAGCTCGTGAGAAGTTTATGGAACTTGTGTCTGAAGGAAAAACTCATAGTTTAACTACAGATGACTTTAGCGTGTTCATGGAAAATTTTATAAACTTTCCAAGTCCTAATACTAACTCCGTATCACAACCTAACATGTATGGGGATGGTAAAACAAATGAATATTTTCGTATTGTTAATAGTACAACCAAACATTATACTTATTTTGGACTTACAGGAAAAGAACTTGCAATTGAACGTATGCTAACTAGCGGAATTGATGATCCTGAAAAATATATTCAGTTATTTGAATTTGTAAAGGAGCACGTTTTAAATGATGCCGACGATGATATGTATGTTGGTATAACAATAGAAAGTTCTGCTTCCACGATTAATAAACCAATATACATTTCATGGCGTCAAAAGT
Organism: Thermobia domestica; assembly: GCF_964235325.1. Classification (NCBI taxonomy): domain Eukaryota; kingdom Metazoa; phylum Arthropoda; class Insecta; order Zygentoma; family Lepismatidae; genus Thermobia; species Thermobia domestica. The sequence goes on along the minus strand of NC_137458.1, from coordinate 293,553,308 downwards.
CAGATTTAAGCTCCGACATTCTATTTCGTAATATTGAAAATGTATTAAATAGTAATGAAACTTATTTATTAGGTGATAAAGTAAATTTCAAAATTCATATTGTTGATTCACGTAAAGGTAGGGAACGAACTATGGGTTCAGCAAAATATGTTGATCTTGTAACACACATGCAACAATGTACTATTCCTGTACAAAAGGATGTGTATTGTCTTCCCAAAAGTATTGTCCTTGGGAAAGGTAGGGCTGATCATCGTTATAACTATGTATATGAATTGAAAAATCATCCTGAACGATTGATGAAACAAGCAAAGGATTTGTGTGTCAGTGCTAAAGTTGACATTGAAATCCACGATGGATGTACTATTGATGATGTGAAAAAGTTTCAAAATAAGCTAGCGCCTCATTATCAAATTGTTGTTTACGAAAAAAAAATCGTTTAACTCGAAACTACAATGTAATTTATCCTGGAATACATGCATCAAAGAAAATTTTAATTTTGTATACTGAAGGACACTATGAATTAATTACTAATATTACAACAGTTTTAACCAAAAAAGTTATTGTCAGTATTGTTTGGAAGGTTATTATCATACAGAAAATCATAAGTGTAACTTCAAATGCACAATGTGTGAAAAGTATCACAATGGTTATAATAATGATAATAATATTAATCTCGAGTGCATTGATTGTCATAGACTGTTTTCTAGGGATGAATGCTTTGCCAATCATAAAACGATAAATGTTTGCGGAAAGAGTTTATGTGAAACAAAGAAAATTTGTGTTCAATGCGGTGATATGGTTGACGTGCGTTCACGCAAGTCTGAACAAGAATGTGGTGAACGTTATTGACTGCTTTGAAAGCATTTAATTCTCATATGACATTTAATTCTCATATGACATTTAATTCTCATATTTTGCACTTCCTTTCAAAGCAGTCACCATTAACTGGTAAAGCAATTTTCCATCATGATTAATGAATTTTTTACCAAAACACGTCAAAAAATAAGTTAAATGAAGGATGGAAGAGTTGATATCAAAGTTGAGTACTGTAAGCCAATGAAAAGCATGTAATAAAGTCTCGTATTTGAAAATAATATCAGATACTTTTAATTCACTAACTGGTATTAGATTTGGTTCAAGCTTGAAGATGTGGAATGCACAAACTCAGTGTAGATAAAAGAAAAACTCAACAAGAATGGACGAGAGTCGAACGTAGGACTACCAACAGAAGAATCCTGTTTACTAATCCTCATCTAACAAGCCAACATATTTTATAAGTTATAAATTTGCATGCAAATGATACCATTATACGTTTGTGCAATCAATGTTTTGCTCTTTTTCGCTTCGAAAACGTAACATGTATACGACGATTCGTTTCGTTTTCCATTAAAGCTTTGAAAGACATGATTTGTGTTTGACTATAGGATCTTTCGTCTCCTTTAACAAACAGTTCTAACAAATACAACTCAATTCACACAGTAGTAAAAAACTCGCACTGCCTTAGGAAATATTCCTAAAAGGGCGAAACTGTATCATGCACCCGGCATAACTAACGGAAGTGTGGTGAGGGAGTCCTACAGCGAAAAGGGGCCCAATGAAGTTTCGTAATTCCACTTTTGAGGTATTTTGAGCTGAGCGAAGCGAAGCTCTTATACTCGGGTTAGCCGTTTGGTTGTCCGCGAACTCCTCCTAGACCGTTTGGCCGATCTCAACCAAACTTAGCACGCTGATAGAGTATGTCGTGCTGAGTGACAACATAGGTCGAAATCAAAAATCCGATGTACCATCGAGGAATAATCACCGAAAAACGCTTCCTCCTAGACCGTTTGGCCGATCTCAACCAAACTTAGCACGCTGATAGAGTATGTTGTGCTGAGTGACAACATAGGTCGAAATCAAAAATCCGATGTACCATCGAGGAATAATCACCGAAAAACGCTTCCTCCTAGACCGTTTGGCCGATCTCAACCAAACTTAGCACGCTGATAGAGTATGTCGTGCTGAGTGACAACATAGGTCAAAATCAAAAATCCGATGTACCATCGAGGAATAATCACCGAAAAACGCTTCCTGATTACGTAGTTTAAGCTCGCTCAGCTCATTTCATTGCAATCGGGTATATCCATTGCATTCCTAGTATATAATTTCACACTTTTTCCTCAATGTCTAAAATCCAACTACTTTAGCCTTAGATGAAAAAGAAGTTTTGGAGGAGCTATAGACTGTGAAGTCTACTGAAAAGATTTATCACGTCCTTGCAGCAACAGCTTTAAGTTTTCGAACAGTAATGAAGAACAAGATTGATTGAAAGTTTACCTTAGAATGAAATAGCGAAAGATCTAATCTTATATAACTCTCATTGATAGTAATGTTCCGTATTTGTTTAGACGCTTATTCTTTTATAGCTTTACCTATGGTGCATGGGGCCCTTGGTTCGATCCCCGCTCGCGCCGAATGAACTTTATTATGGTCAAACACTGTGTGCATGAGTTTTCTCGGGTTTCTCCCGTTTCCTCCCACTTCTTCATTCCACGATTTCATTAATTTCTCAGCATCAATGCCACCATTAGCGTAATCGGTATAATCGTGGGACGTAAAACTTAAATATTTCATTTCATTTTTCTTTTATAACTATATCTCACTTTTCCTGTGACGAGAGGAACATCTAAGCGAGCATACAGTGAATTAAATCACTAAAACCTATATTCATAGCACAATTGTGCAGATGAAGTTGAGCGCTTTGGCAATTTTTACTATGGAAAGCAAATAAGTCAATATATTGATATCGAAAAATTAGTTAACGAATTCCTCTCCGAAAAAGATCGCCTGTACAGTTCTTTCTTAAATGGTAATTTATAATTATACTTACGTTGGTTGAAATTTCTCCATAGTTATGGAGGCGGGACACTGAAACAACCCCTACCAAGAGGTGAAGATGACATGTAAAAGACGTCAAATACGAACGATATTGGTATCAAATTCATGTGCAAAGATGAATAGTGACACTGTGGATACTGCGTAAGTCCAAATTAAGCATTGGTTGGCATGGAGTTGACAATGGGAGAGTGACAGGCAAAAAGAATCGAAAATATTCTATATTTGTGTCGAATAGATAGTTTTCGGAATCACTGAGATAAAAGGTGATATTACAAATGTGAATATGTCCAAGGTTCACCCTGTTGGCATCAGGTCATAGGGGGAACCAGTGAAGAATTCAGAACAGTTTCTTTTTAGTACGTTTCAATACACTGCAGGTGAAAAGTGATAAAGCATAAATACTGATATCACACTCGGAAAAATCGGAGATATAACTTCTGGGGAAACATTACTAACTGCTCACTCTCTAAAATTTTCACTACTTTGCAGGGGCGTAGACAAGGCTTTTTGAGGGCATGTTTTACTAAAATGTCTATCATCATCTCTAAAATTAGATATAATTTACAGAAAAGTAGTGATTTCGTGGGGCAGGAGCTCTGGATTGCCAAGGCCTGCATTCTGTGTATGTCCCTGCTGCTCTGAATTGTCATAAGCTCCTCTTCAAATTTAAGACGTAAAATGTGAATAAGAAACGTATAACATAGAATACAATATATATATAGAAAATATGTTATTATAAATAAGAAATACAATAGAAAAAATTATAAAACATAATGTTGAAGGACAAGATTTTTATTTAACAATCATACTTGAAGGTAAAATTTACTTTTAAAACAATTTTCCATTTATGCAAGGCTACAAACAAGTGAGGAGTACCAACTGGTAGCCACTATTCATCTCTTCGAACCAGAAAAATATGAATTTGACACCAATATTTTTTGTATTCTATCACTTTTTTTGTTTACTTACAACCCTTTCCCTCCCTGGAATGGTTTCAGTGTCTTAGCCTCCACAGTAGATTGTTGAGATGGTAATTTATACGTATGTAAATTCGTTTGAAATTCCTCCAAGTGTCAATGTTGCACTGTACGTCCTTTTCTGAGTCAAACTTTCTAAATATATATACATACATTACAGTAAGAACTGAATTTTGTATTAACGCCTGAGTGTCGTCGTTGTGGAAACATTCATGATGATATGCCGTAGGGAAATGACTTGCATTAAGGTTGTAAGATTTAATATCAAGTTTGAAACATCGCAAGTTAAAGAAACGCATGTAATAACAAATATCATATTTCAAAATAATTTCAATTAAACTAGCTGTGACTACATTACTTCAAAATTGAATTTGTGGAATGTACAGTGTGAGCATACCTGAAAGAAAATAATCAATAAGAATGGTCTTGATTCGAAGCTTGGACCATACACGTAGGAGTAACTTACATTAACCATTCACCTAACAGACAATGACGCACAGGGTTTGACACTATTTTATCAAATGGTTCTATCAAATGTAACATAATTAACACAATAGTAACAAATTTTACTGCCCTAAAAAGTGTTCTGAACAACGAGACGTTCATCATGCATATTGTAACTAAGTTACAAGAGGTTTTTAACTTCAAAAAAAAAATAAATAACTTAAATAAAATAAATAAATGAATTAATTGACTATTTGTGTTTTTTGTACGATGTTCCCTTTCCTTGAGATTACATGCTATGTTGAATGTATCATTGACTAGTGACACCGAACCTACTGGGCCCGTATGGGCTCGTCATCAACAGTCACTGATACACTCACCAAGCCAATCATCTACGGAAAATAGAACTCAAATCTGGCCCGAAATGTAAAGATCCCAAAGTCTCTTCCATCTCGACTCACAGTCCGATATCCAGGCCTGCAGTTCATCATTCACATCCCATCCGGAAATAGGTTGTGAACCATGACTACAGACACAGGACACCGAGCTACGAGTGGAGCTTGCAACGAGCACAATGAAGATCTTAATGTTGTCTGTGAAAGCCCTATCTGAATTTAAAAAAAAATCTTGAAACAGAATTTTGTAACTTAAAAAAAAATCCAAACTAAGATTTTGATAGAAACTGATAAAAATGAGAAATTTTCTACAGATTCGGTTGTTTTCAACTCGGTCACACTAAGGAAAGTCTCTTCCCTGAATTTCACAGCTATTTCATTTCCCCAGTAAACTTATTCTATACGTACTGCTCTTTGCTTTGATCATGCTTCGCATGCATACCAAAAACATCAACTCCATATTTCTATCACTTCTTAAAATTACAAGATAATTAGATTCTGCATTCGAAAAGAAAGATGTTTTCACGGCTAGTAACTTTTATTCGAAAATATTCATGAAAATAGTGTTGGACAAAATATTTGAAAACAGAAGCAAATCTTTACATTAAACTGACATACCCATCTACGAAAATTAATACGATCGATTTCTATATCTTTCAGAGCCAAAAACATTGTTTACTTTGTACATATATTCCCAAAATATTCATTTAATATTCATTTAATATTCTTCATTTAATATTCTTAGCTTTCAAGACATTTACACTGAATCGACACGCAAAACAAATGAAAAACAATATAAATACATTACACAAAATGATACTTCACTGCCTACTGTTGTGGTTAGCTATTTTTACTTTGTTTTATTTCTTTGGTGCTTAAACTTCTCTGTGCATGGAGATTGTGGCCGGCATCGAGGATTTACGCTCTTCGCTACCTCTCTTACAGCTCGGACTCACTGGGCAATCTAGCACAGGTAAACATTCACTTACATATTGACATACTTAAACCTAAATCCCTATTCTAACTACACTAACTTAACCTAAACAAGAATATATATAAAAAAAATCACACATATATTTCATAAAGCACCATCCTTATTTTGTATTTATATTTTGTTTTATTTCGCTACCACATTCATACCGAAGACGCAGTGGTTACTTGCATTAGTGTCGCTCGGAATATATTGAGTTTCTTAAAAAAAAAAGGTATTTACTAGTTATTATAAACAAAACTGAAATTTCTAAACTTGATGGGTATCAGATTTAAAATATTACGAAGGTTTAGCCTATTGCCGAAAGTTTTCAGTTACCGGTACGCAAAATTCATGTACCCTTGCACTTAACATTAGCCGTGAATCTGACATTTACAAGAATCAACGTTTGGAATCATTTTGTTTCAAAACCAAAGAAACATGCCAAAATAAACAAAACTTAATTTCGAGCAGTGTTACCGAAAGAGAATAATTTTCAAGATTTTCAGGGAATCTAAACATCTTTTCCTCACTGGGGGAAAATGTGTGTGTGGGACACACATTTTCTTGTGATTACGACAATCGCTCTGTGCTGAGAATCTAGCTTTCTTTCCCCCCTCATTGAACGAAATCACGATGTCACATTGACTGAACCTGCATGTGTGCGGCGTTGAGGGAAACTTTACGCACTTAACACTTCATGATATGAATTTCACACATGCACCAGAAAATATAATCACACATGTTTGTTTGTCGAGACAAGGAAATTTTGAAGCCAAATACCTGGAGTGAGTTTTCACTTGCACTGGTTCCTACTTACGTGATTTCATCTCTTGAACAGAGACTAAACGGATATATTAAAAAAAAGTTTACTGACGAACAAATCCACTCGAGTCTTCCGGGAGACTCTTCAACTGTGGTCCCAAAATAATTTGTTGATACCACCTACTGCAGCACCGATCTGGAAAAACCCATCGAGCGTCGCTTGACTTCTTCTTCCTCGATGCCTGCACAACGACTCAATATTCGCTCTCCGTCCCCGTCTCCTCTGGCTTCTCTTACGTTCTCTCGTTGACCGAGAACGTAAAATTTGCCGATGGGCTCAATCCGTAACGATAGACAACTTCCATGCTAGTATTCCTTATGCAATACGAAATCACTTCACAATTTTGAATATTATTGGTTTAATAATTTCGTTGAAAACACCAAACACAGCACGTTTATCTCTGCTGACAATTTCTAATATTCGCCAAAACGAAGAATTTATCACAGTTTAACGTAACCACGAATTATTCCACAATTTCTGCAGACGCTGAACACTGCACGTCTGTCTCCTGAAATGGCTGACGCCGTAAGACAAAGAATTACATGAAGATGATCCCTAATTGGAAGATAATCGTGACGTAATTATCGGATGATAGGCTTCTGTGCGAAGATCAAAGAAAACCGAAATCTCAGCCGCAGCTGTGATTGTGGATTATCCAATCAAATAATTTACATCGAAACAAAGAGATGCACCAAGAAGAAATTATGGCTGACTTTCTTAATTTGGAATTTTGAAGAAGATTTTACGAAACAAAATTTTTAGCTTTCTTGTGAAGATTCCCTATGCCGAAATATGAATAGAAATGAACTGAAAACCATTGAAAAAGCTGGAATATACACTCATTTGTCTAAAATAATGATATATACTTGGATAAATGCGTAAAATATACAAAATATAATTAATAATCATGTAATCTTCATATAATATCCATTGAAACGATTTGTTTTACAAAAATTACACAAAATCTTCGACTTACGGTTTTCCTACTATAAAATAAAAGTTTTCTCTTACATTCTAAATAAATTTTAAAATTTCCCTGCCAATATACAAGGTGCTCAAAAGCACCGGGCCATGTTACGTTATGCTGAGCATAAGGTAACATCCTCCGGGAGCTTCGGAGAAAAAAGAAATCTCAACTTATGAGTTCTTCTTAAGTTTTTTTTTCTGTTACTACTAAATTACTGGAGACTATACAAGACAAAACATTCTTTTTTTTTTCAATTCTAATTACAACTATACATTCTAATCAATCCTAACCTAACCTTAACCTATAAACTAAGCTTTTCTCTTTTCTCTTTTTTTTTCATCCTTCTAATAATTCCTTTCTTTTCTCTTCGGAACAGCGAAACAATTTCAGATTGTCAAAACTCTGAACTCCTATGTTTTCTCCCTTCAGAGTTTGCAATCTCGCTGAATTTCGAGTTAGAGATACCACTTTGTAAGGTCCGACGTAGGTATGCATAAACTTAGCGAATACCTTTTTTGGTATCGACGACACATGGTGAGTCTTCACCATCACCAAAGAACCTTCTGTGACGATGTCTTGCTGTTTCCGCAGCTTTCTCTCTTTCTTCGGTTCTGCTGCCGGAATAGAAACTACAAATTTCTTGTCTTCCTTTACTTGCACCGTCTCTTTGGGCCAAATGAAGTTTTCTTTGAAGCTCTTGGATGCTGAATACGATAAGAAACGCTCTGCTGGAGTACATCCGAGAGCATCACACCAAGAGTGATTGCACAAATCTTGGGCTGCTTTTAGAAAATTACTCCATTTGGACTGGTTGTCACTGCAATACAGGCGGAGAATGCGATGAAGGTCACGGTGTCTGCGTTCGATAATGCCATGAGAAGCCGGATGGTATGGCGTGGTAAGTATATGTTTTATCCGGTGTTTTTGACAAAACTCTTTCCAGACGCCCGATAAGAACTGCGGACCTTGGTCACTCACCAAATACTTCGGGTATGGTAGTTGATAATAATATCTCTTTTCCAGGACCGCCACAATCTCTCTTGTGTGTGCCGTCCGAAGAGGGAAGAAATACACAAAACGACTGTAGACGTCCAAGATGGACAAGATATATTTATATCCCTGGCTCTTAGGAAGAGGCCCGACCAGGTCGAGGCATTGCTTCTCAAAGGAAGAAGACGCCTCAACATGACAGGGCTCCTTTCTAATCACCCTGTAGGAGTACTTGGTTCGTGCACAAAGAAGGCACTCTTGAATATACTTTGTAAAAGTCTCACGCATACCTCTCCAATGGAACATGGCCTTAGCGAACGACAAACATCGCTTCACTCCAAAATGGCCTTTATTGTGGATTGCCGAAACAATATTTTTCACTGAGCTGGAAGGAATGACCAGCAACCAAACAGAATTTTGAGAATTTCGGACATAAACCAAATTATTCTCCACACGTACCCTAGTATTGTTTTGACAACCCTTCCAAATGGTATGTAATTTTCTACAATACGGATCTTTCCGCTGTTCTCGCCTCAGTTCCGTGACATTCAAGAAGTCAGTGTCTTCCGCGGTCAAGAAATTTACAAAATGATCCTCTTCTGCCTGAGGAATCTCTGGAGGATAGCGACTCAATAGGTCTGCGATTTCATTGTCCGTGCCTTTGATGTGAATGAACTGAAGATCAAAGCGTTGCAGTTTAAGCAGAAGACGAGTAGTTCGAGCATCTAGGTTCTTTAAACTGAAAGCATATGTGACTGCTGCATTGTCACAATGGACCGTAGTCCGTCGACCTAATATGAAGTATGAAAATTTTTCGCAGAGGAAAAGAACTGCAGCTAATTCCAACTGGAACACTGACAACGAGGCCTCGTGCGGTTTTATTCGCCGACTCGCATACGCAATAACCTCCGGATCATCCTGTCCCGGGGGATATTGCGCCACATAGCCGGCCAACGACTCCGCAGATGCATCGCTGTACAAATGAAAGTCAAGATTGAAGTCCGGTTGCGCAAGTGCGGGAGGACTACTTAAAAGTTCTCTCAACTGATCAAATTCTTCCAGTAACTCCGGAGAGTATTCAATCTTTCGATCCTTTTTCAGAAGATCATAAAATGGAGCTGTTAACCCCGCAAAGTCAGGGAAATGTCGCTTTCGCCATCCCACGAGACCAAGAAATCTTCGTAAAGCTTTCTTCGTCCGCGGCAGAGGAAAGTGACGGATGGCCTCGTTACTTTTTGGATTAATTTTGACTGATGATCCCGAAATAATGTGGCCAAGAAAAGGAATTTGTACTTGAAGAAAATTACACTTTTGAAAATTGAGCGAAAGATTTGCCGAACGAAGAGTTTCAAAGACCTTTTCCAAATGCTGAAAATGTTCGTCAATAGATGATGAAAAACAAAGGACGTCATCAAGGTATACAATGAGAAAGTTTTTGAAAGGTTCTAAGCCGAAAAAAGTATGCATGATTGATTGGAAAACTGCTGGAGATGATTTCAAACCCATGGTTAGACGTGTCATTTGATATTGACGACCTTTGTAAATGAAACTGACATATTTGTAAGAGTCCGGATGGATCGGGACACTGTGATATGATTGCGTACAGTCCAACGAGGTGAAAATGGTTGCACCACTGACTCGCGCGATTAGATCGGAGATCGGTTCGACTTGAATCTTTGGTGCAATCACACGCTCATTGATACCACGCAAATCAACTACAGGCCTTAGCTCTCCAGACGCCTTACGCACAATATGTACAGGGCATCTGTAAGGTGATGGACCTTCTATGATGATTCCAAGTTTCAACCATTTGTCCAGCACTTGCTCGAATTCCTTCTGGAGGTGAACAGGTACAGGATACAACTTTCCTACCACGGGAACGTCGTCTGAAAGCTGTATTCTATACGGCTCAACCTTCACGACTCTGGGATTCTCTGTAAAAAGACAACGAAACCTGATTAACAAAGAAAATAAACGATTCCTAGAATCTGAATCTAAATCAGTTCTCTGAGAAACAAAATTTTGAATGTCTTCTTTCGAAATAGCTGGTTGGTATAAAGAGTCTTCCTCGTTATCTGATGATACTTCCGCAACTGTGACTCGACAACAATGCTGCTGTTCCATGTTGATAGAGATGGTCTGTCCAGAATCAGTCTCAAGAGAGACTTCTTTCGTTTTGCAATTTAGAAGAACATGATACCGAATGAAAAAGGGAAAACCTAGAATACAATCTGTCTTTAATTTCTGAATCACATATACTGGAACCTCGAAAACGTAACCTTGAATCGTAAAATTTAGAATCTGAAAACCCTTGACTTGAAAAGATTCGTCTCCTGCGAAACCTCGTAATGAAATGTTGGATTTTGGACGAAGTTTAGCTGACGGATAAATCTCCTTGATTCTCCTCCAAACGTCTCCAGACAACAAATTCGTGTCCACTCCAGAATCCAGAATGCAAACTAAAGTTAAACTTCCAACTGAACAACTTAACGTAGGTGAAGGATAAGTTAACAGAATACCATTTTCCGCACTGGAGTCACACTCCTTCTCGTCGATCACGAAACGAATCGAGAACAGAGGCGTGCCCAATTTTGTTTCCCGATTTTCGGAATCTGCCAAAACATTGAATTTTGAATTTGGAAGGTTGGTATCAAAATCGAACGAGGTTGTTACCAAATTGGAATTTTGACTACTCGCTAACCGATCTTGTTCTTTCTGGGGAGTTGAGGAATCCACATCGCAGTCCACACTCTCCCCTAATGAGGGCTGCGGTATGCATTTCCCAAACTATTCCCGTTCGTTTCCGGTGGCTGAGCCATCGTAGGTACGAATGTCGTATATTGCGGAGGCCATCCAGTGGACATCGCCATGTTCACTCCTGGGGAAGAAGTGGACGTGGGAGCCGCCACTCCCCCTCCAGGAAGTAAATTCGGCGCGTATCCCGGATAGGCTTGCGCTCCTGCTGAGGTCATCGCGCTTGGCGCGCATGTCTGAGATGTACCCCGCGGATACCCGTAACTCATCGCTGCTGGATAGTAGCGTTGGTTGTACCCATACGGAGCATTTCGATTTCCATTACCATCTCTTACCCAATTCGGTCTTCCTTGATTGGGCCAAGGTCTTCGAGACTGAAAGTTCCTTCTTCGACCCCTGCTTCCGGAAAATCGGTCATCTCCTTTGCCATTGGAATTTCCTTCCTTCCTCTTGCCTTCGTCTTCCTCCGTCTGAGACGAAGTATCTTTGGTGGTTTGTTTTCCTGACTTTTCGGTCTTTTTGACGACTTTCGCCTGACGCACCTGAAAGCGTCTAAACTTCTTGTCCGTGACCGGTTCACTCGGCTCCGGATGTCCCTCTATCTCGGCTATTTTGACCATAAGGTGTTGAATGTTCTTCGGCTCAACAGCCCTCAACAACTTGGCATCACCAGCTGGTAAACAATCCAAGACTATTTCAATAAGTTCGGTTTCATCCGGGTGTTGTGCCACCGCATAATATTCCGCTACAATTTTCCATGCAAAGTCCGTCAATCGGTTGTACTTCGCTCGATCATACTTCATTCCCTGAATGAACTTCTTTTGCAACCTTTCCATCCTTGCCGAAAAATAGTGTTCCCGGAACAGACGCACAAAATCCGCATAACTATTGATGTCTTGACACACCGTCTGAAACCACGTCTTGGCCCCAGCTGTTAAGCAACAAGGTACCAAGGTTAGACGTTCGTGTTCTGATGCCGAAATTACCTTAAAAGTTTGTTCCAAATTTTCTAAAAATGATCTCGCCAAACCATATTCACCAGAAAATGTAGGTAAGTGATTTAATTCAGAAAGTCTTAAATTTAGAGTTCGCTTACCAATGCCTTCCTCGCTTCTACTGGGGTTCACGGGAGAATGGTGGCCAACGACGGGGCTCTTTGCACCCGAGTGATTTTGACCGAAAATAGAATAGTGTTGGTAATTTTGTCCAGAAGTTAAGTTGTCTGGTATTGATACCACCGCGTGACCACACATTCCCTCCTGAACTCCAGCACACGAAGGAGTCATGTCTGCTGCATTACTAGAGGACACCACATGGTTCAAACGACAACTAGTATTGGAAGATCCTGACACCTGAGGTGGAACTAACAACGGATTCGACCTCCTGGACGACGCCTGATAACCTATTGTCTCAACACAGGATGTATGTGACTTGTTTAAGTTCAACGTACGTGGGGATAATTCAAAAGGAAGGACATTTGTGCCGTGAATGTTGGTCGGCTGACAGACAGAGACAGTCACCGTGGGAATAGTACGAGTCTCCCCAACTGAAGAGACCGGTACATCCACTTGGATGTCTGACTCGGTCCCGTCAGACTCGATTCCATCACCGACAACAAAGTCTCGCGCTCGTTTACGTCCACACCGTTTATCTTTTCTTTGGTTTTGTTTCTCCTCCAACGTCTGAATCCTGGCTTCAAGTGCCTGACACGACCTTTGGGTACTTAGTTCGAGATGCGAGAACTCCTTAGTCAAGTCATCACATCGTCGATTCTGCGCCTCAACCGATAACCGGAGACCTTCCTCAACGGCATCTACCCGCGCGTCTATTTTATTCTGATAGTTCCCAACAGAGGTATATAAATCGCGAACTTCCGACCTAACAGCCTCTACGTCTTCGTTTACACGAGCCACTTTCTCATTAATCGTTTGCAACAATTTAAATTTAACATTGTCCAATTTCTGATTCACTGCCTGAAAGTTACTATGAATATCCTGGAATTTACTATCTACTTTTTCGAATTTTTCATTCAGCGTTACAGTTAAAGTTTGACTGAAGCGTTCCATCATGGCTGCAAAGTCAGTTAATTGCACATTTGAACCGGAAGCTACGTTTCCTCGACTTCCTTCCTCCTTGTCAGAATCGTTCGGGCTATCCCGCGTTACACGTTCACCTTCCTCACTCTCGGTTTCCGATTATTTCGGAAGTGGCAACACTGTCACCTGTTTCGCCAGGCAAGGCTTACATAACCACGGCTCACTACTCTTGTCTAACTTCTGCACTTGTTCCTCTGACAAACCATAACATTGGGCATGTACCCATCTAAAGCAACTGTCACAATAAACACTGAACCCTGCAATTTCGTCAGAACAGCATATATATTCGCTCGGATGACGAGATTCGTTACTCGATCTGCTACCCACAGACATTTTCACTTTCATTAAGTTTGTTTCCCACAACATCACGCACATACAGATCCAGAAGTGACCATGATTCATTCAATGCAGCGATTGTCATAATGATCCCCATTACAAATACTCTGCTGTGATTGTTTGTTTTCCTTAGCGCTCGCGTAGGATTGAAACAACAGAAATCCTGGATAATGGGTCGCCATTTTAACTTAAAAAAAATAAATAACTTAAATAAAATAAATAAATGAATTAATTGACTATTTGTGTTTTTTGTACGATGTTCCCTTTCCTTGAGATTACATGCTATGTTGAATGTATCATTGACTAGTGACACCGAACCTACTGGGCCCGTATGGGCTCGTCATCAACAGTCACTGATACACTCACCAAGCCAATCATCTACGGAAAATAGAACTCAAATCTGGCCCGAAATGTAAAGATCCCAAAGTCTCTTCCATCTCGACTCACAGTCCGATATCCAGGCCTGCAGTTCATCATTCACATCCCATCCGGAAATAGGTTGTGAACCATGACTACAGACACAGGACACCGAGCTACGAGTGGAGCTGGCAACGAGCACAATGAAGATCTTAATGTTGTCTGTGAAAGCCCTATCTGAATTAAAAAAAAATCTTGAAACAGAATTTTGTAACTTAAAAAAAATCCAAACTAAGATTTTGATAGAAACTGATAAAAATGAGAAATTTTCTACAGATTCGGTTGTTTTCAACTCGGTCACACTAAGGAAAGTCTCTTCCCTGAATTTCACAGCTATTTCATTTCCCCAGTAAACTTATTCTATACGTACTGCTCTTTGCTTTGATCATGCTTCGCATGCATACCAAAAACATCAACTCCATATTTCTATCACTTCTTAAAATTACAAGATAATTAGATTCTGCATTCGAAAAGAAAGATGTTTTCACGGCTAGTAACTTTTATTCGAAAATATTCATGAAAATAGTGTTGGACAAAATATTTGAAAACAGAAGCAAATCTTTACATTAAACTGACATACCCATCTACGAAAATTAATACGATCGATTTCTATATCTTTCAGAGCCAAAAACATTGTTTACTTTGTACATATATTCCCAAAATATTCATTTAATATTCATTTAATATTCTTCATTTAATATTCTTAGCTTTCAAGACATTTACACTGAATCGACACGCAAAACAAATGAAAAACAATATAAATACATTACACAAAATGATACTTCACTGCCTACTGTTGTGGTTAGCTATTTTTACTTTGTTTTATTTCTTTGGTGCTTAAACTTCTCTGTGCATGGAGATTGTGGCCGGCATCGAGGATTTACGCTCTTCGCTACCTCTCTTACAGCTCGGACTCACTGGGCAATCTAGCACAGGTAAACATTCACTTACATATTGACATACTTAAACCTAAATCCCTATTCTAACTACACTAACTTAACCTAAACAAGAATATATATATAAAAAAAAATCACACATATATTTCATAAAGCACCATCCTTATTTTGTATTTATATTTTGTTTTATTTCGCTACCACATTCATACCGAAGACGCAGTGGTTACTTGCATTAGTGTCGCTCGGAATATATTGAGTTTCTAAAAAAAAAAGGTATTTACTAGTTATTATAAACAAAACTGAAATTTCTAAACTTGATGGGTATCAGATTTAAAATATTACGAAGGTTTAGCCTATTGCCGAAAGTTTTCAGTTACCGGTACGCAAAATTCATGTACCCTTGCACTTAACATTAGCCGTGAATCTGACATTTACAAGAATCAACGTTTGGAATCATTTTGTTTCAAAACCAAAGAAACATGCCAAAATAAACAAAACTTAATTTCGAGCAGTGTTACCGAAAGAGAATAATTTTCAAGATTTTCAGGGAATCTAAACATCTTTTCCTCACTGGGGGAAAATGTGTGTGTGGGACACACATTTTCTTGTGATTACGACAATCGCTCTGTGCTGAGAATCTAGCTTTCTTTCCCCCCTCATTGAACGAAATCACGATGTCACATTGACTGAACCTGCATGTGTGCGGCGTTGAGGGAAACTTTACGCACTTAACACTTCATGATATGAATTTCACACATGCACCAGAAAATATAATCACACATGTTTGTTTGTCGAGACAAGGAAATTTTGAAGCCAAATACCTGGAGTGAGTTTTCACTTGCACTGGTTCCTACTTACGTGATTTCATCTCTTGAACAGAGACTAAACGGATATATTAAAAAAAAGTTTACTGACGAACAAATCCACTCGAGTCTTCCGGGAGACTCTTCAACTGTGGTCCCAAAATAATTTGTTGATACCACCTACTGCAGCACCGATCTGGAAAAACCCATCGAGCGTCGCTTGACTTCTTCTTCCTCGATGCCTGCACAACGACTCAATATTCGCTCTCCGTCCCCGTCTCCTCTGGCTTCTCTTACGTTCTCTCGTTGACCGAGAACGTAAAATTTGCCGATGGGCTCAATCCGTAACGATAGACAACTTCCATGCTAGTATTCCTTATGCAATACGAAATCACTTCACAATTTTGAATATTATTGGTTTAATAATTTCGTTGAAAACACCAAACACAGCACGTTTATCTCTGCTGACAATTTCTAATATTCGCCAAAACGAAGAATTTATCACAGTTTAACGTAACCACGAATTATTCCACAATTTCTGCAGACGCTGAACACTGCACGTCTGTCTCCTGAAATGGCTGACGCCGTAAGACAAAGAATTACATGAAGATGATCCCTAATTGGAAGATAATCGTGACGTAATTATCGGATGATAGGCTTCTGTGCGAAGATCAAAGAAAACCGAAATCTCAGCCGCAGCTGTGATTGTGGATTATCCAATCAAATAATTTACATCGAAACAAAGAGATGCACCAAGAAGAAATTATGGCTGACTTTCTTAATTTGGAATTTTGAAGAAGATTTTACGAAACAAAATTTTTAGCTTTCTTGTGAAGATTCCCTATGCCGAAATATGAATAGAAATGAACTGAAAACCATTGAAAAAGCTGGAATATACACTCATTTGTCTAAAATAATGATATATACTTGGATAAATGCGTAAAATATACAAAATATAATTAATAATCATGTAATCTTCATATAATATCCATTGAAACGATTTGTTTTACAAAAATTACACAAAATCTTCGACTTACGGTTTTCCTACTATAAAATAAAAGTTTTCTCTTACATTCTAAATAAATTTTAAAATTTCCCTGCCAATATACAAGGTGCTCAAAAGCACCGGGCCATGTTACGTTATGCTGAGCATAAGGTAACAGGTTTATATCCTATCAGAACGGCGCATCCATCAAGTCAACTTCTGAAATATCCCATTAAGTTAGCTTTCAACGTAGCTAAAGATAACGTATGTGCATGAGTGCAGAGTTCTTCGTAGCAGAATGGATAAAGTCATGGTTCGATAACTACAAGATTCGCGGTTCGAAACCCGTCTCAGAAGCTTCAGATTTTTTAAATTCTTAATTCCTCAGTTCTCAAGATCTTTCTCTCCATTCGTAATCATCTGATGCTCTCAAGTGTTCTCCACCTTAATTCGACAACTGCCTAATGTGATCCTCGCAGTTCGAAACCTTCCCTTCTTCTGTTTCACAAAATCACAATTTTCGTCATAATACGAATGCTGTCAGATCATTTTCCCCAGTTCTAAATCTGTGTATATAAATCATTCCTCTCTGTCTCCATATTTAAACTCTCTCTCTCTCTCTCTCTCTCTCTCTCTCTCTCTCTATCAATGTCGCCCAGGAACTCATATGGCTTGAGATCAAACCTTCGACTCTTGAAACCAAATGTAAGCTCTCTAGCAATGTGCTATCGTAATTCTATAGGTTTGTTGCTATAACCAGTGTCATTTTAGATTTTATTCGGAGGGGGGAGGGAGAAGAGTCTCCGCCGACAAAAATTTTTCACTTTTTTATTAGTGTATTACTATACATTTGCTCAAACAATATGTATTTATGAAGCTCAAGGGAGGGGAAATTACACCCTCCTGTCCTGCTCAAATGACGCTCTTCGAACATTAGCTTGCAATTACTGAAAAGAAATTATATGAATCATTGAATAACACTCATTTCTGTCAGTGAATATTCTCGAGCTCTGTGCGTGCATTACAGACTTTAGGAAGTACAAAACTTACTGCCGTTATTGGCAATTTCCATAGATTTCTTAGGGAGCATCTTACTAGCTTGCAGTCTTTAAAGAACGGAAAGTATGAAACTAAAGGTATTAATGAAGCTATGGGAAGATTGTGTGCCTTTTAAAAAATGGGCTCTTAAAAGATATTTCAGAACAAACGAATGAAAAAGACTATTTTAGAGCTAAAAAGTTGTAAACTTGATCCCTGTTTTTTTTTCGTCTGAATGGAAAGAGTGTACTACGTCACACACACTACTTTAGACAAGGAGAGGTGGAGGAGGAGAGGAGTTGGATTGTACTAGAAGCAACTAATCGATTGGGACATGTATTTCTGGATGCATAAGAAAACGGGGTAAGAATTTGTTATTACTTTGGATTTAGAATTTTTGTAACAATTTCTATGCCACGAACTGTACAATATGCATGACACATTTTTCAAAATAGTACTTTTTCAGGAATATACTTGTTTTGTTGCACACTTCCACTGCATCTTTAACACACTGGAATACATTAATGAATTTGTTCCATTCCGTTTGCGTTAGATACACCATACTGCGGGCTTCATGCAATGT
The DNA here is from genome assembly GCF_964235325.1 of Thermobia domestica. NCBI lineage: Eukaryota > Metazoa > Arthropoda > Insecta > Zygentoma > Lepismatidae > Thermobia > Thermobia domestica. The sequence continues at coordinate 293,534,954 of NC_137458.1, read as the reverse complement.
ACGCTTTTTACGTAACAGCACCATGTTCTTCTCGAGGACTGTACGTAGCACAACTTCATGATTTGAGCCTAATGATTTGACTATGGTCACATTTAGCTCATCATGAAAATAATCATTCATTTGGTCGATTCGCGAACATAATATTTGCCATTCTTCACAGGCCAGTTGTACACCAAATTGTTCTGCTTTGACCAATCGAATCACAGCTTCAAATGTTGTAGCACAGATACCAACCATGACACGTTTTGTTTGAAATATATTTATTGGATAATAGCTTGCAAAGAGGAATTCTTTATCGTTAGAAGTACAGATCTTTCCTGCTGAAACGCACTTGCTCGAATGATTTCGGGGCTGACAGGGAATTGGTTGATTTCATAGAGTTATTGCTGATGTCATTGGAAAGGAATGTGTTGACGTTTGAATTCATGATTTCATCACAATTGCTGACGAAACCAAATTCACAGATCCGGCTGTGTACTTAATTCAAATTGATGACTTCCACCCAAGAATCCTTTGTAAAATAAAGATACAGATCCAGTATTTAAGAAAGTCAAAAGTTCTTGTTTTGATGTTTTCATGGGTAAATATCTTGCTGGTAAAATTCTATTCTTATCATTTTGGTATGGATTATTGTGATTAATCAGTGCAGTGTAATAAAATGATCCATTTCAATGATTTGTGTTTTTCAAGTACAACCCCATGTCCCGACGTGTACTATTGCATCATGATAAACAGTGTTGTTAGATGTTTTTGTTCTAAAGAGTTCCGGGTCTTTACTAATGAATGCACAAACTTAAAAATGACAAACCAAAATTTTCCAAACAAAAATTTCAAACAAATGTTTACAAACAAAAATTTCAAAGAAAAAATTTTGAAACAAAATTTTGGAAAAAAATTGAAACGAAAAAATTTGGAAACGAAATATTTCAAACAAAAAATTTTCAAACAAAAATTCTACAAAAAATTTCAAACAAAATTTTGAAACGAAAAAATTTTTCAAACAAAAATTTGAAACAAATAATTTCAAAATTGAAAAAAATTCAAAAAAATTGCAAACAAAATTTGGAAACAAAAATTTTTTAAACAATTTTTCAAACAAAGTTTTCAAACAAAATTTGGAAACGAAAAAATTTCAAACAAAAAATTTCAAACAAATTTTGAAACGAAAAATTTTTATCAAATTTCAAACAAAGTTTTCAAACTAAAAATTTTACGTTTCACGGTTAACCGTCAGACTTTATCCGGTTTTTAACTATTCGATTAACAAATAAACGGTTTTGATCATATTTATCGGTGTGTGAAATGTTGAACGAAACGAAGATGTTTAAACAGTAATCGATAAATGTTAAACAAAACTTAAAACTGAATGCACAAAAGATTTGAAAATCATCAACCAATCAGATTGCATGAAAGATAGTGATCAACCAATCAGGTTGCACGAAAGATAGTGATCACCCAATCAAATTCCATCAACAATAACTTTGCCAGTGTAGATTACATCACCTTGTAACTAAATTCCAGTGTTGTAGCATGTATTGCCTTTAGACTATAACTCATAAGGTCAATAAGGTTAGCCATCAGATTTCTAAAGCTCAAGGTCAAATCAACCAACACCAATGATCTTAGACTATGAGCTGCGATTGAAGTTCAAAGTATTGTTTCAAATTTCGCGCCTCATACTAAAATTCTGTTTATCATAATTTCCAAATTTAAAGAATGGTCCTACGTGCCTCTCTCGAAATAACCTGTCTTAAAATTAACCATATCATTATATGTTCAATAAGGTCAATAATCTCCGTCAATTATTTACCTTAGCAGAACAAACTGTTTTCTAGAAATGTGTTACTTGATAACTTCTACGAATTTTGAAAAGGAAATGAATCCCTGTACACTCACTACCTCATCAAGGTCAATCACGTGGTACATCATATTGCTTACGTTTATATTTGGAGGGAATAATCAAAACCAATGACGTAATTTCATTTTGACAATTCTCAAATTATCCTACAAAGTTTCAATGTACCAATGTCCTGGACTCCTAATCCCATCATAGGTCAATAACTGATCACGTGGTCATACTCATATTTGACAATGATTTACCCAAAGAAAGAGATACCATCCAATTTTAAGAACAATTACCAATTATTGATATGACAATAAGAAATGTACCCATCCCAAAATTTAAGATTGGTACACAAAATACACCTGTGTCTTATGAAAAAGTAATAAACCCTGTACTTATTCAATAATAAAGCCGTATCAAGAAAGATCAATAACCTTTAAAATTTGAATATTTGTCCATAAGAGGGACACCAACTTGTCATTTGATAATTCCCAAATTTAAAAGGGAACATAAACATATAAAGGTAATAAACCTCTGTGCTTACCCATATAACGTGCTAAATCCTTATCAAAGGGGTCAATAACCTCCGAAATTTGATTTTTGGTAGTTCTTTACCCATGAAAGGGAACGAGGTGGACCATTCAAATTTATAGTCGTACATATTCAAGTCCTGTACTATGATACCAAATGCTTATATTAAACAATTTCTAAAACTGAGTGGATGAGCCAAGATACCCATCCCAAATTTTTAAAGGGGTGCATCAATGTACCCATGTTTTATGATAGGAAATGAACCCCTATACATAACCATATAACCATGTAAGGTAATAAGACCTCATCAAAGGGGATAAATTGGGCCAAAAACCAAACACGTGGTACAACATATTGCTTATGTTTATATTTTGGCATTTCTTTACACATGAAAGGGAACAATGTGGACCACCAAAATTTATCCTGATACATGTTGAGGTCCTGTACTATGATTCTTTACCCATGAAAAGGATTGAGGTGGACTATCCAAATTTGTAGTGGTACATATTGAGGTCCTGTACTATGATACCAAATGCTTGTATTGAACAATTTCTAAAATTGAGTGGATAAACCAAGGTACCCCTCCCAAAATTTAAAGGGGTGCATCAATGTACCCATGTCTTATGATTCGAAATTGACTGCTATACATGACCATATAACCATATAAGGTAATAAGACCCCATCAACGGGGTTAAATTGAGTCAAAAACCAAACACGTGGTACAACATATTGCTTATGTTTATATTTTGGCAATTTTTTATCCATGAAAGGGAACTAGGTGGACCACCCAAATTTATCCTGATACATGTTGAGGTCCTGTACTATGATACCGAATGTTAAATTGAAAAATTTCCAAAATTGAAGGGATGGGTCAATGTACCTACCCCTCACAAAAAATTTAAAGTGGTGCATCAATGTACCTGTTTTATGATAGGGAATGGACACCTATACATGACCATATAAGCTTATAAGGTAATAGGACCTTATCAAAGGGAATAAATTGGGTCAAAAAACAAACACGTGGTTGTACTAAAATTTGGCAATTTTGTACCCCTAAAGGGAACGAGGTGGACCACCCAAATTTATCATGATACATATTAGGGTCCTATACTATGATACCAAATGTTTAAATTGCGCAATTTCCAAAATTGAAGGGATGGGCCAATGTACCGCTTTCAAAAATTTAAAGGGGTGCACAAATGTACCTATGTCTTATGATAGGGAATGGACTCCTATACACGACGATATAACCACATAAGGTAATAGGACCTCATCCAAGAGGATAAATTAGGTCGAAAACCAAACACGTGGTACAACGTATTGCTTACGTTTATATTTTGACAATTTTGTACCCCTAAAAGGGAACGAGGTGGACCATCCAAATTTATCATGATACATATTAGGGTCATGATACATATTTATCATGATACATATATTACTATGATACCAAATGTTATATTTTGACAATTTCCAAAATTGAAGGGATGGGCCAAGGTACCCCTCCCAAAAATTTAAAGGGGTACATCAATATACCCATATCTTATGAAAGGAAATGGATGCATGTATACGCCCAGGTAACCATATAGGGCAATAACACCTCATCAAAGGGGATAATTAGGTCAAAAACCTCCGAAATTTGACTTTTTGGCAATTTTTTACCCATGAAAGGGAACGAGGTGGACCCCCAATAGTAATAGAGGTACATACCCTGGTCCTAAGGTATCATACCCAATTTTTAGATTTGGCAATTTCCAAAATTTAAGGGGAGTGGTCCTATGTACCCCTGCCAAAATTTAGGGAGTGGACCAAGGTACCCCTGCCAAAATCTAGAGGGGGTGGTCCTATGTACCCCTAGGTCATTGCCCCCGGGCCAAGCTCATTGACCTTTGACCTGTGACGTCACTAAAATTTTTGCTGACTCGACTAGATATAACGGGGTTCCTACTACTCACATTCTTATGTACGTATTTATTTTTTTTAATGGCTATTCTTATCAAGAGTTAATATCCTGATTCACATCTATTTATGTTGTATTGTTTGCTGTCGACTGATACGGAATATCCCTAATATGGAAATAAACGAATTATAACCATAAGATCCCTTACATCATATACAATCGGATATAACCCTTATTGATAATTTATGTAGCTCTCACCTGAATAAAAGACAAAACTCTTTAAATGGAAGAACGATAAGAAAAGCCTAGAGCCTTTATTCCTGGTAAGCCTTCTCAAAAATTGCAACGCGTAAGACAACGCAGCAGATATAAAAGTCGGTTATAATTCCTATGCCTATCAGCCAAACTAAAACTCAGTCTGCGCGCTTTGTTGACGCGAACCAGAACGGAATTATCCACGAATGTTGAAATAACACATAAATAGTGTTATGAATTTGTACTATATTAACACAATCATTCCTTGCAGTATACCTCCTATTTTCATTAGTTAGGCGTGAATGGGTTTTATTACGCACATGTCTTTGTCAGTGCTTAAAGTGACATCACATGAGGTGACGGTACGGAACAAATATGATTAATTAGAGCAGCAATTTTGACAGAACCCTAAAGGGCAACTCTACTCTTGACATTTTCGCACGATTTTTGACCTGGAAAATCTAAAGAGAGAGAGAGAGAGAGAGATAAAGAGGGTAAGTGAGGACTCGTATGTAAATATTTTACTCCCCACTATTATCAGCTTAACATAAATAAATATTTATAAAATGATGAGTTCATTTTCAAAACGTTTCTTGCCTATTTTCAATTCAAAATTCAGGTAAGATTTAAACTAGAAATACTTTTTAAATTTTAGCTGTAATTACTCTGATTTAATTTCAAATTCTTAAGAAACGTATTTTCAAATTGATTATGGATTTTGAAACCAATTAACAGCAAAAATTAATAAATAAGTCTTAGTTTACTCACTATCTGAATTTTGAATGAAAAATGAACAAAGACGTTTTGAAAATGTAGTTGTTGAGTTGATTTTAGTTTAGCGTCCCTTTCAGCAGCGAGGCTATATGAGACGTGGACCTACTGATTAACGTGGAATCCGAACCACATGAGCTCCCGCCGGGAATAGAACCCGGGTCTCCCACGCCAAAGATTTTGAAAATGTATTCTTCAAGTATTCAAAGAATATTGTTTTCCTTTGTATTCTGTTGCATTGTATTTTATTCCATTCAATAACATGGAAACTTTAAATATTGCCAATCATTACTGCTATTTACTTCTGAAGCAGCAGCAATGAAATCTTTGGTAGTACCAAGGATGTTATAAAATACAGGATCTGCCCATACGTATCTTCAACATATGAACTCAATGAAGCCAAAAAACAACCGAGCATCGTCTGAGCCGGCACGTCTGATTGGTTACTCTCGTTTCCGCCATGATTGTTGGTTCGAAACATTGCGATCTTAGTGGCGCGGAGTGGACAGAGTAGTTGTGGCGAAGCTGTGACGTATGGCCTCATGATTTTGTTGTATGGGCAGATCCTCTATTTTATAACATCCTTGGGTAGTACAAACATATTTGTTGACTCAATGCTAACATCGTACTTGTTTCTATATGTCAATTTTTTTTTTCTACTCGCAAATTACAATCTAAATCAGTTATTTTACCGATATGCCATACTGGCCGATTTTCTTACTTTCGGATGCATAACCGTCTCATACCTTCTCACTACAAAGGTTCGCAATACAAAGTATATTGCGGACTTGTTGCATTGCTTGCGTTGCATTTTGTTACAAAGACCGTACCGGTAACGGTATGGTATTCCAGAAGCCCGTTTCCAGGGGGTCTAGGGGGTCGGGCCCCCCTAAATTTTTGCTGGCCCAAGCAAAATGTTCACGGTAGGCTTGGAAATGAATTATAATATGACGATTAACTATAATATGGTTGGATCGCGACCCTCCCCCCTTCATTTTTGAGCTGGCTACAGTCCTATCCAGAAGTGGTAATTTTATCTAATTCGGTTTCAATATTGGATGTGTATAGTTTGAGAACTTAGTGTAGATTCACCATTTAAAACAAATGTTACCTATAATTATTGTTTATAAGGAAAATGCCTTTACAGAGAAATTTACATCTGGGGACTTATTTCTCATGAGCAAATCAAATTTTGTCGATCGTAAAGCAACTTGAGAAATGCAACAATTAGAAAAAAGTTTAGCCGATTCCTACACACTAAAATGTAAATTTTCATTTTTTTCTCGAAACCACCCGATATTTACATTTCAAAAAGCCTAGGAGGCGAATTTAGAGAAAAGGTTTGTGCTTGAAGAACATAAACACACAAGTTAGCATCTTGTCTTACGACTATTATCAGTCAAATAGGTAGGTGCACCAGCTCACTAGTCATATGTGCTACAATTGCAAAACAGCGAAATGTGTACCTCAAACAGAGGATTTAGGATTCAAAAGCAAAATAGAATAAAATACAGGACACAATCGGGAAAAAGGGACACAAGTCAGGAAAAGAGTCAAAGTCAGGGAAAGGTCAAAATCGGGAAAAAATAGTTCAAACAGGGAAAGAGGGCGAAAAGCCAAGATGAACAGGGCAAAAACGTAAGGGTAAGTGGGAAGTAGAAAATGAAAAAAAGAAAGCGTATAAAAAGGAAGGGGATGTATGTACGTGTAAATGTAACAGAAAGTGTAAGTGTAGTGTAGGTGTATAGCAAGGCCCACTTAACCCTCTTCCTCACGGAGCACCACCAGACACGAGACACCCACTATCACAGCCACTGCCTAACTCCCAAGTTAGCATCAGTGTTTATAGTTTAAGGTAAATTTCCCTAATCTTCGGAAATTTCTTAGTAAATTTAGCAGAAACGGATAAAGGGAATTTTTCGATAAAACTTTGAAAATCCAGGGAAATTCTCACACTGACCAATATAATTATTTAAATTTTTGTTTGTTTTTCAGAAATAAACCAATACAATAGCAATAGTTTGTTAGGGGGTAGGTTCTGAAATGCTGGTCTGTTCGTATAAGTAAACGGCGGTTAGTAGCCAGTTTCGTTAGTTTCTTTATCAAAACCCCATACTCAATTTACATAATAATGGTGTGAGTATCTTAGCGAGTGAAAGTGAGTTAGTAGCCAGGTTGAATGCTTTCTTTATTACGACTCAATTGGTATGCGAACCAGTGTTCTAGAACCCTGCCTTTTTTGGGTGTGTTTGTGTGTTCAATTGCACCCACTGTGGGCGAGTTTATTTGTATTTTTTTGTAGAAAAAATGAAGGATGAGGGGGGAAATACAAGGGAGAAAGGTAAATGAATAAACAAATGTGATTGACACTTCCTTTAATATAGCTAAATAATAATCTTGTTACACGACTTCTATCGCAGGAATTCTACATTAAACAAACTAGGGAAAGTTTAATAACATAAGGGAAAATTTTGAGTATTTTGAGGGAAATTGTCTTATTGAAACCTACGATCTCTTGTTAGCATAAAAACTAACCCGTTGAAGGTGGATAGTTTTACTGTCCTGTGTTCATTATATATTTTTCTGTAATTTTAGCGGTATGAACTTGTATTTTTTAAAGTCGAATTTTCTTGTGTCTATAAGATTTGCAACCATATTTCGTATAATTATGGATTGTTATTGACATGGAACTATTTTGCATATGGGAAATATTTGTTTTGTTACTGTCCAGATAGTGTCCCCATATGTTTTGCATACTTTAGTTGGTACGGTAATTAAAACAGCTGAACTAATAAGTGAGAAAGTTGTCTGCGCTTGTGACAGTTGTGTATGTAGAAGATTTAGAGTACGTAAACAAGTATTTTAATATATATATATTGTTATATGATCAAGTTTCTGAAGATAAAATATTTCTTAGAATATAAGATCGAATTTTATATATTTTTTTATCCAAAGTATTAGCAAAGGTTTTAGTTTTGGTGCAGTTTTACTATACGGATCCACAGATTGTAAAATGTACTGAAATATTTGGGAAAGTATTTAATTTGCCCGTTTTATGTCGAGAACAACCCAACGAACCCCTGCGAGGCTTCTAACCCGTTCCTACCCCTAGTGCGACCCCTATCCCTACTCCTACTCCTATTACTACTTACACTATCGATCTGTATAGTAAAACTGTACATTAGTTTTGACTAGGTGTATATATGGGTCAATGTTCCGTTAAGGAGGTCCAGTGTCTTTGACACCACTTCTTTCTATTGATTTTCGTTTGATTACATAATATAACGTCATATTAGGTTAGGTTAGGTCAGGTCAGGTTAGCTTAGCTTAGGTCAGGGCAAGTCTTTACTTTGGGCAAGGCAGTGACAATAAGCAATGAATCTGAACCGGTTCTCGCAATTATATTTACGGTTCCCAAGAAGGAAAGACATAAAACAACGTGCCCTGCGGGGCTCTAACCCGCCTTCACTCGCTGACGCTCGCTTGGCAATAATATGTACTGACAGTATATCACTGCCTTGCCCAAAGTAAAGAGTTACCTAGGTGAGGTTAGGTTAGGTTAGTTTAGTTTAAGGGGGTTCAGTGTAGTTCTGGACCCCCTTAACGGAACATGGACCTATATATGCAATATACTATCATATTTAATCATATTCATGAAGTATAAACTTTTGTTAGCAGGAAATGCTCTCTTTACTAACTAGAAAGTATTCCGTAAAGAAAGAGTTGCAGTTATAGCTGCCGACTGACTTTAGAAGGGCTGAGTATAAATACAGCGTGATGACATGACATAAAACATAAACCATTTTTTGGCTTAAGTTTAGAATTGCTCCTCCAGTTTCCAACCTACAACAACACAGTTAAAACATTAAAGATTGTTAGTTTACGTTCGGTTAGATTACCTGGTAAGACTTGTTAGTCTAGAACAGTGACGGGAATAGGTTCTCATATAAGCTTTAAGTATCACTTAAATTCAGTAATCCATGATTCTCATGAAAATTTAATAGATTTTCTTCATTATTCCTATATAATTCTGTAAAACTGCAGAAATATATTCAACGCACCGATTCCCCATCCTATACGACTAACATGCTGTTCAGTTATCGAAAACCTTCTGTACCTGCGTCTTGCAAATAGTACCCACTTCTACATGTCTTTTCTCGTATTAAATAGAACTTTACTGCCAATCTTCGACAATTAAACATCACATAAGAACTCCAAATCATCATTTCTTACCCTATTTCTGTAAATTTTCCTATTTTTTTTAAATAAACCGTGGGGCAACTCTAAACCTAACCCCAGTTATATATATATATATATATATATATATATATATATATATATATATATATATATATATATATATATATATATATATATATATATATATCGTATCAGGTTGCCACTGAAAAGTACGTTCACCATCTGAGTGAGGGCAGGAGTCGAACACGAGGAACCACGTGGTTGTGCGCCCGTATGGAGCAGGCTCGTCAGCGAGAGTGGGTATACACATAAATTAGGATCATGGAAAAACACTTTATATGACATAAATACGCATGCTTTCCGTGTGAGAGAGGTTTGCGACACCTCTATAATTACTTTGTACAGTGCCTTCACATAGCACTTCATTTCATCATGTCTTCTTTAGGAGTAAAGAGCACATTTTGCATGTAGTATTTTTACCTTGTTATACATGTGAGAGGTAAGATTGCAATATATGTTTATTACTTAAGTGCAGTGTAATTGTGAAATCAAGTAACAGTTCTTCCGTTGCTTTTATAAAACGGGAAACCTTATACATACACATATATCTATCTAGATAGGTAGATACGTAGATATAGATATATTTTACATACAACTGAAACAAATCTTTGATATGTCAGTATTTTTAAAAACTGCATTTGATTGGTGTATTAGAAACTAGAAGTCATTATATTTTAGGAATATAATTATGTCTCTCTTCCCTAATTTCGTGTTTGATTTCCGATGGAAGGGCAAATTTACGAGGGCTAGTCAAGAAAGACTTGGACTGATTTTTTTTTTCTAGGCAATTTATTATTACTCAGCAACAGGCACATGATCCTTTTCAAAGTAGTCCCCGCACATTTGAATGCACTTTTTCGTTCGAGTCTTCCAGTCCTCAAACACGTGTCGCAGGCCATTCTTTGAGAGGTCCTTCAAAACCGCCTCCGATGCCTTCAGAACCTCGGAATTATCGGAGAAGCGGCGTCCACGCAGTCTGGATTTTAGGGCAGGGAATAGAAAAAAGTCGCACGGTGCGGTAGGCGTCTCCACCATCCTCAAACCTTTGCAACAGCTCCCTGCAAGTCTCCACTCGAACGGCCTTCTGCTCTGATGTCAGGAGTCGCGGATTCCATCGCGCACACACTCGGCTCATGTGGAGGTGGTCATGCAAAATTTTGAAGGCACTGCCATGAGATATGCGTAGTGCGGCTGCCAGATCGTCGATACTGATGCGGCGATCTTCTCTAACAATGACTGCTGCCGTGTTAATGTTCACCTCAGTAACAGTTGACGCTGATACACCTGGTCCACCAGCTTTCGTGATTGTCATTCGGCCCTCTTTAAACTCTTTGAACCACCAGAACACGGTACTTCGTGGCAGAGCTTCATCTTTGTAGGCTGCTCTCAACATTCCTAGAGTTTCTGTTGCACTTTTCCCCAGGCGATAGCAGAACCGTATAGCTGCAAATTGTTCATCTCGTAATGACTCCATTTCTTCTACAGGCGACTTCTAGAGGCGGCGCGGAACATCACCTGCAATAAAAAGTCGTGGTTACCAAACATGCAATGATTCCTTAACAACATTTTATATATATGCACAGCAAGACCCACCCTACTTGTATGCCAAACTATGAAGCTCCAGCGTTAACAGAACTGCCGGGAAAAAAAATCAGTCCAAGTCTTTCTTGACTTGCCCTCGTAATAGCGATAACATTTCAGATTCATTACGTATACCGTGCTTTGAGAAAATTTAGATACTTTTAATAGTCGTTTTATGGTGCAGATTTACTTTCAGTTAGCCGTAAATAATGCGTTCTATTGGCAAATTTCTATGATACATACCTTAAAGCTTAAAGCCATCGAGCTTAAAGACGCACAAACCTATACTAGGTGGCTAGTACAAGCAAAACTTGAGTATATTTCGGTTTAGGAGATTGGAAAGCTGAGTGCAGGAGTGCTTGCGAGGAAGCATGTTCAATGGCGTATAGAAAGACAGATGCGAGGAACATATCAGTCTAGGCTAGGTGATTACTGTACGCTGATATTTTGAAACTCTTACTAAACCACACTTTTCAGCTCTATTTGCTTCACAGATAGCTTACATGTTAGGCGCATATATATATATATACAGTATAAAACTTCTATTAATATTACTCTTGCATTGCGAGTTAACACATTTTACCGTGTAAATTGAAATTTAACGTCAACTCTTAAAGAGAAAGAGGTAAAATACAGTTCCTTACAGTACACAATATTTGCGTTTATGAAAGATTGCATCGTAGACGGTATTCATTTTTGTTGTCTAACTTCATCTCTACCACTGCACACAAGTACGTCGCCGGTTATGTAAATTAGCTATTTTTTTAATACTCTTTCATTGTAATATAATACGTTTGATCTACTATAGGTCCACGTTGCGTATAGTATCGGTACTGATAGAATACGCCAAACTTTGAACAAACAAACGAATATGGTAGAAGGGTGACTTACAAAATTGATTGTTCAGTAGTTAAGTAGTTAATGTAAATTTAGCTTGTGAGACATTACATTATATCACTCACGAAAAGTTACGTTATGAAAACAACCTGCTTTAAATTGCCATGAAACGTTTCTTTTTGTCTTCATATCACCATATTTCAGCGTCCCTTTCAGCAGGAGGTTGTATGAAATATTGCCCTACAGCTTAACGTGGGATTCGAATCACGCGAGTTCCACCATTAATTGAACCGGGATCTTTCACACCGAAGACGCGTACGCTATCCACATAAGTTACATGCAAATCTTACGAACACAGCGGAGATCGAGATGGACGATAATGGTGAATGAAGAAACTGGGAGGAAACGGAAGAACCTACTCCCACAGTGCTTGTCCAGCACAAAGCCCAGTTGGCGGGAACGGATCGAACCCGAGACCCCACGCACTAGAAATGATCACTCCACAACAGCCACTACAGTTCAAAGGGTTCACTAAACAAGCGAGAACTTACTAGATTCGAAATGTCAGGTAATCAAGTTTGACTTCATGACCATCTTGAATTTTCGAATATGCACATCTGGGATTTATTGAAAGCACAAGGGTATAGTGTAACATAATTCGGAATAGTTGGCATAGTACGAGAACGTAATGAGAAATCGATTTATTTAAAAGCTGTTTTTTTCTGAGTTAATAGCTTCTATTTATTGGCATTTAGCAGCAGTATTGGTTGTTTAATGTGAAGTTCAGCGTTTCGTTTAGCTCCGAGACTATGTGAGATGTACACTTAACGTGGGATCCGAATCACATGGGCTTACATATACACGAAATGCGAAGGACGTACCACTGTGGCAGTAGTGTGGAATTTGTGTGCTATAAAAGAAATCGAGCAGTTTGAAGTCTAATGGCTCCGAAAGTGAATCGACTCAGGAAAGCCTGCATTTTAGCACCGTGATCCACACTATAGTTCTTCCAGCATAGTTAAAGAGTGTCACGACTGCATTGCTGTTGGACATAAACTATTGTGGATAGCGTAGTGCGACAGTATGCAGTACTATTACCTTCTGACTGTCTTATCAATCTGAGTCCCTCCGAAAGTGAACCCAGTGAATCTTATACCACCAGTGTTGCGGAGAATTAAGACATTGATGGTGTCACAGAATACACCGATACACTGCGGTATAGCCTTCCGTTTCTGTGTCCCAACCAGCCATCCACCTACCATTTACAAAAAGTTATTTCCCAAAGGAGTTTATAATGCGGATGTTCATGTGTTTAAAGTTAGATGTATTGTGCAACAGAAAACCAAATGCAAGATGATGTAATTTGTAATGTGCCTCCTCGCGGAAGATTGATGAAGAAAGTAGATGAGGCGTGGATATACCGTATTAAGTATCAAAACGTTCGAGCAGTCACGTACAGAACGTCGATACAGAAAAGAGGAAACAGTTTCGTTTGTCAGTGCACCGAAAGTTATCTGGCGCGGTTTCATGATTGTGGCTAAATTTTGCTGAGGGGAAAATTAAAGCTACTTCTTTTTGTTAAGAATGTAAAAATAAATGTTGCGCGTTATTAGAAACATATTTTAACTGATATTTAGGACATTTAGAAAAAACAAATCCTTACACTAGAGACTAGACACATCGCTCGGGTGGCACTGCATGAGGACATGGCATCCAATAACAGCTAAATCATCACTCGTATTCTTAGACAAATGGAGGCTAGAACCTGGATTTGAGCTATTCCCTTCACCGAATCCCAATGGTAGCCCAATTCACTAGTGTGACTTTGGACTTCTAAAACCACCATATTACGTCTCGTGAAGTACGCACAGTTTCCGGCCACTGGAAAGCGTTCCAGCAGAACTGGAACAGAATACCTGTTGTATAGAAGTGTTTGGTGGAAAGTGAGCCGTCGGGTAATTGTCAAGAATGTTGGTGTGAAGAATACATAGAATACAACTGCTGGTGGAAGACTCTTTGTACACTTGCAAATAAATGTTCTGCTGGGGAAAGTGCACTGTCGACAATTGTCAAGAGTACTCGTCCTCATGTGGAACACAACCGGTATTGGAAGTGCGGACGGCCATTGATATGTGATCACTCCAAATTAGTTCATATGCAAACTTATCATCCTCTGTTGCATTGATTCGAGTACACCAATAGATGCTAATTGTATTTTGTCTTTATTCATTAAAGAACAAAGATCTGTTTTAAAATTACTACTGACAACATTGTAGGTAATATTGTCTAGGCTAATATAGACACTGAGCTCTCTCGTGGCTGTATGATTACCGTACGCACGTTTGGCCCAAAAGACTCGGGTTCAATTCCCAGTGTGAGCTCATGTGGTTCGACGTTATGTTGTACCCTTTCACATAGCCTCGCTCCTGAAAGGGACGCTCAACTCAGATCAAACGAAACCAAAAGCCCGTCTCACACGGATCTGAACTAAGGCCTCAACCCAGGCTACAACTTAACAGTGTTGCTTAACTCAAACTTCCATACAATTTCTTTTATCCTGAGGTGATGTAGGGGTCTCAGACGATCCTTAAAACTAAGTAGGTTTTACCAGCAGAGACTCTCGTGGTCGCTGTATTAAAACAAACGAAAAACGTGTTACGCAAATCGTACTATTTCACGATATGACTTCATCTGAAGAGGATGAAATAGCCATAGCAGCGATATCTGCTCTGTTGCTGACACGAAATCCGCCCTCCTTTCCCCCCCAAAAAAACGAGAGAGAGAGAGAGAGAAAGAAAGAGTAAAGAGGAGCTGGTGGACCAGGGAGTGAATTCTTCGCCGCAATAATGAACAGGAAAGCACCATATTTTCAATGGTGAATAATGAACTACTTACAAATCCTCGTTCCTACAAAAAAAAAAAAATAAAAAAAAAATAAATAAATAAATAAATAAATAAAAAAAAATAAATAAAATTAAAAAAATAAATAAATAAATAAAAAAGATTATTCAGTTCTATACCCTATCGAAATAAGTAACTGCGAAAATTCAGCAGCAAGATACGAACATGAGGGAGTCTGTATCAGCTGAAAAACGGTCTGTAGATCCTTGGATCCACCAGATTGTAAAATTGAAAATCAAATGACTTTTCCAAATATGTAAATGAGAGCAGTTATCAGCTAAAATAAAGAAGAAAGAGCAATTTACTAGTATAGGTACTGAGTGCATCCCCTCAGGTCAGTACCCACAAAAAATCCCCACATTACCCATAAAGTAAACTTATACCCACCGGAATACACCTCATGCGCTACACCTGGAATTTTTGTATTGTGCCAGCATTGTAAAACTGTTCCTTAAAATTTCACAAAAGCCACATAACACTGATGACAATTAACTCTAATTGTTTCTGTTTTTTGCGCATCACATCTGAATTTTATGTTTGCAAGTGTAGGGTTACTAGTCTAAAATTATTACAAGTGCTTTAAGACGGATAAAATAAATGAGTTGATATGAAAGATGCCTGTATAGAAACTATTTTGCACCGGCGATGAATTTCTGCATAGTTTACAGGGGTTGTATTTTGTTTACAAGTGGAATGCTACTAGTATGAAACCATAACAAATCCTATTGAAACTTGTATTATTGTCAAAACCCACTCGTTTTCACTACCCTCGCTTATGCGGATACCCACCTTCGCTGACGCGCCTGTTCCCTTCAGACGCACCACCTCGCTAACTCTCGTGTCCTGCAGTTTCGTTCTGCTGTGACTCGGTTAGATAGCTTTCGTGCTTTTTAGTGGCGACCTAGCGCAAGTTGTTTTGTGCTTTTTAGGCTGTAGTTTTTATGCATGCATCCGGACGCTGTATTTATACGCAAATCGCAAAAGAATTATAATTTTTCAACAATTATTTATGACACCCCCTTGAATTTTAACTATGCCATGTGGATATTTTCATGTCGCCCAGCATAAATCCTTTAGACAACAATAAGAAGGTAATTAGTGAAAGAATTCTAATTTTTGAACAACTATTTCGAGTGGTGCGCCAAAAGTAAACCTGAACGCTTTTTTTAACGTTACATTTTTTTGGTATACAAATTGCACAGTAATCACCTATTTTTATTCTTTTAAAAGATGTAATTGCATTTGTTCACAGCTGTAGTGTTCGGACGGATACCTTCACTGCATACCTCCTCTAAGGTCTTTACTCTTGCATTTTTTAAATAATATAAATCGTGCTACAAAAAATCATAGTTTTCGTATGACTCTATTAATACTATTTGTGCTTTTCTTGTCCAGGCAGCATTGTTTTGAAATTACAGCGAGAAATAAAGTTGAATGTCGTTAGGCGCTACTCTTTACTGATTGGTAGTTGTATGGAAGTCCAGATGAAAATAGAAACTGCTTCTATTTCTTCCAAGTCAGGATCCAAATAAGGACAGCAGAAAATTTCAACCTGAACTAGGGGCAAGTTATTTCTCACACGATCGTTAAGTAAGGTCGTGAATTTTAGATCGTGAATCGCAGCCTTACTTCAGTCCCGTCTGATACAGGCTTAACCAAAGCTAATATTGAAACTAAATTGTGCAAACGCAATAGAAATTGTGATACAGTCCCTGTGGTCTGAAGGTATGAACACAGTCCTTAACAGTTGTTGAGGGAACAGATTGAGTTACGTAGTGGTGAATGCATCGGCACGGTAATCCGGAGACCCATGTTCAATCCCTGCTCAGTCCCAGTATGAGGAAAGTCGGTTAATTCCTCCTATATTACTATATAATAAAGAGCATATAACATTGATGAAATAATTCCAAATTATTTAAGAGTATAATGCATCATTGAGTTTAGCATTGCTTTCAGCAGGGAGAGTAGATGAGATATGGAACTACAGCCTAACACGGAATCCGAACCATATGTGCTGTAGTCGCGAATCTAATCAGTGTTTCCCGTGCTAGAGGCGCGTACGAATACGTTGTTGTACATGCTAATATGGAATTCATGATACTTCCTGAATATGAATTAACATTAACAATATCCTTTGTAAGGTATTACTTAGTAACGTAATAGGATGCGTATTAATAATAAAAGTTAAAATTGTACTTTAAACGTAATTACCTTGTATCTCAAGTTAGGTGATTAAACTGTTCAATGTGCTGTGTCATTTTCTGCAGTACTTTCTTAAAATTGCTAAACTGTACTCATTGTTAGGATTGTCCTTCCTATAAGAATTATAAAGCTATTCTAGAAGAATTAGTGAAACGTTAATCTTAAATAATCTTGCGATTGAAGAAAGGAAGGTTTTAAGATTAATGTTTCAGTTGTTCTTCTAGGATAACTCCATAGATACAATCATCCTAACAATACGTCCAGTTTAGCAATTTTAAGAATTATTATTTTATTTTGGTTTACCTCCCATGTTTATGCACTGGGGCTAAGAGAGACGATGGTAATGAGATGGATGATAATGGTGAAATGAAAAATGTGAGAAGAAACGGGAAAAACCCGAGAAAACTCTTGCGTACGGTGTTTGTCCACCACAAAGCCCACGTAGTGCGATTTAGAATCAAAACAGAAATCCCAGGCACCGGAGGTGAGCGTTCTACCACTGTCCGTGGCTTCTAAAGATACATTAAAAAGTACACTGAACAGTTCATTTAAATTATATGACTTGAGAGACAAGGTAATTACGTTATATTTAAATTATGTATCTTGTACCATTTATTAACATTTTTTTTTATTAGTATCCTTTCTATTTCAGCACAATGATAGAAAAAAAGGAGGACATTTTATTGCAGATGAAAGCCGATGTCCAAGAGCGTGTGTCGGCAGCAAACACTACGTTATCAACGTTGTCTCAATTTAAACAGCTAATGGAGAAGAGAACGTGTCAGGTAGTCATAGTCAGGTTTTTTCTTTCTTTCTTTTTTTTTTAATCTAAGCCTGTTATGTACTCAAGTGTAATAACTACAATTAAAATCGTGAGCTGAATGCGAAACTACGATAAAAAAAATGTAACATGCTTTGTTCGTTACAGATTTGCTAAGAAGTGTCTTAGTTATGAATTATATATTTGTCTTGTTCTCTTATTTACTTAAAACTTATTGTAACTTACATATTTTGTCTTCTGTATATCCTTTTGTTAATTTATTATTATTGTCCTCCTTGGCTGCGTATTAAAAATTTTATTTCATGTGTTTTGCTGTTCAGTGTTCTTTTCTTCATAAGTTGTCAGTATCATTTCTCATTTATTTACTTTGGTAATTAGCAACCAAGTTGCATACTCTAAGGATTCAAATGCGTTAAAATAAAAAAAATTTTAAAAAAGCATGAGATTTGATGAGATTTTGAAACAAAAATGTTCATTGGACCAATGGAGAACTGATAGTTGTCTTTATCGAAAGTTTAAGTGTTTTAATGTAGAATTAAATATGCCCGTATTCAGGACCCCGAGAAGATTGAAATAAAGAGGAAACTGAAATCATGAATAAAAGAAGTACCGAGTACAGGATAGGATTAGTTCTTATGGGAGATTATACTTATTGTTAATAATGTTCGCTTGTTTTTCGTAGGTTCAGACCGAAATTCGTTCTGCATTTCACCAATTGTACGAGATATTGAAGTCCAGAGAGAAGCAGCTGATAAGACAAATGGAAGTACTTAATAGCCATCACATGTCTTTGCTTCAGTCGAGGCAGGCGCATGTATTACAAGCCCTTGGTAGTCTTCAGAGTTCCCTTCGCAGCCTAGAGAAATGCACCACCGAAGAAGCTGCCAAAAAGATCCATGTGGCAGATTTTTGCAGGTATTTATCTTGATCATTTTATTGTAAGAACGGTATAGGTACATGTTCGATGTCAGCAATTTCCATTTTCTTTTCTTATATTCAAACAGTGGTAAAATACTCGAAAAAAGTTTGTAGAATAGAAAAGTGAAAAGTAATTATTGTTTATTATTTTTATTATTATTATTATTATTATTATTATTATTAATTTTTGAACTCAGAATCTTGACAACGACATTTCAGTAGACTGGAAAAATGATGTTCTTTTGTTTTACTTATTGCCATAATGACCATTTTGAAACTTAACGTGTTTCTTTTCTTCGAAAAAAAAAAATGTTTTTAGGGCAAAGGCCACCACCTACAAGTTTCAGAGTCGTCGACACAGAGAGCACAAAAAGTAGTAGACCGAAATGTTCTAGTAAATATTCTACATATACGTTGCTTGCCGTAAGTGATCGAAAGAAGTTTACATACATTTTCATTCTGAGTCATAGAACTGCCGGTGTTACAGGGAGCAGAGAATGAGTATTGGCAGCTGAGTCTCTCACAGAGTAGAGTTGTTACAACGGTCTAGGCCTAGGTGTGTATGTTGCACTTCAAACCCTACCTTTGCTTCTTTTCCCTTTCATTTTTCTATACACGTGTCATTTTTTTAAAGCTGGCTGCCACATTTCTCTGACGAGAGCTTGTACTTCCACAAAGTTTTTCCGAAAAAAAAAAAAAAAGTGTTCGCTTATTTTATACAAATTGTCTATGTACTGTGATATGCTTTTATAGAGAGAGCCATTAAGTAGCGTTTTAGAAAGTTCCTTAGTAGCAATTGAATGATATTGATAGTGAAACCACATCTTTCAGTTGTAGTAGTGGTAGTACTCATTACCTTATAATAGGTCTTGAAGAGGCTTATATTCAAAGCAGATTTTATAATAGAATAAAAATTCATTGATCATGATTTATTACAGAAATTTGATATCACAACAAATTGCAGACTTATATTTCTTTATGCAGAAGGCAAGAAAAACTAAACAGAATGAAGTTAAATAAAACAGAGGAATGCAAAATGCACTTTTTCTAATTAGTCTGCATGATTGAAACAATCATTTCAAATTTTTAAAGCAATATTAATTCAAAATGAACTTCTGTAAATGAATACTATAAGCCTCAGGAGACCACCAATTGAGATACACTTCTCAAAAAAGACGAATCAATAAAGCAAAGGTATAACTTATATTACAAATATCGGCTTAGTTCTCTCATGTCGCAGTGTATTATTGTCCTGTAAAAATCTGTCCGTTGAGAGAGAAGCGTCCTTGTATGAGTCCATTTAGGGTCGGAGCTTCAGAGTATTTCTTTTGTGTAATTTTTCCAACTAAGTATATGATTTTGATTTTTTATAAATATCACTTTTTATAAATATCATTTTTTATAAATATAAATATAACGAAATCCAAGAACTTGGCTACGCTAAAGTTGTTTTGTAGAGTGTTTACGTCTTTGGATTTTACGTTTACTCTTGTTAAAAATAATTTTGTTTTTCACCTGAGTTCATGCTTAAGAGAAGTTCGGATTTACATACATATATGGAAAAAAGTTTTTAATATTTCAACAAATAAAAATGTGATTTTCAATTAAACAACACGGTACAGTACTTCAAAACTAGCTTCATTACCCATTTTGAGATCTCATGGTTATAAGTTTGGAGGGACCTCTGTCTCAACGAACCATTTTGTCAAGGAAAAACGAAACATGTATTCCTTCATTTTGCATCTAATACATATCTATGCAGTTTCGTTCGCTTCAATCTATTCTTCTTATGGTCTGGGCGTAGACTTTCAAAATTTGGGCGAGGGCTTTTGCCCCTTCCCCCCCTCTTCCTCCCTCCAAGAACCATCTTTCTACAGAAACATAGTTACTTGTTTTGTGTCTGGAATCTGCCTGCCAAATTTCGTTGAAATCTACTTGGATCTCTAACACACATTGATTGCTACAATGTATCTCAAAATTTATTTTAATTAATTATTAAATGTTTCATGATGTTTAAATCTCTAAAATTTCACGACACACCTTAAGGGACTGTGCGACATACCAGTTGGAAACCACTCACATAACGCATAGTTATTGCAATACTTTTATTTTCTCAATATTGAGCAACGTTAGCAATAGTAAAATAATACTATGAATTTTACTATTAATTGATTTAGGATTTAATGAGGACGTCAATGGCGCGGCTGTTTATCTCCGTCATGTAAAGACCAATGGCCGCTCAAGAAAGGACTTTCAGTTTAAAAAACAAAAGCGTGACTTCCCAAAATAGAGAAAAAGGAATAAATACGCATCAAATATAGAAGAAAACAAAATAGTTGTCAACGATAATTAAAATATAGATCCTGAAAAAAACTAATATAATAAATTACGAAATTTAATAATGAAGCAAACGGATAGGACAGATAATGTTAGTGAAACTGGACATGCTACAAAAATTTCGCATGTTAGCAAAAACATTTGAAAGTAAATTTTAATGAAAAATTATATTTTATGAATTTACTTGTTGTGTCTTTGGTATTAAGTTATTTAGTGCTTCTTGGAGATGATAATAATTACCGCAAGGTAAAAATAAATTAGGCAGGGACGTTCTGTTTTCAGCCTCTTCTTGTGTATGTCACATGACTACATAAAAATGTAGTCTTTTAACAAATAATATCGCTATAGTAAATTGTTGATGTAAACTGAAGGCACTGAAAATAAGCTCCACTCAGTAAAACCTACAAGGTAATTAAAAAAATAATTGTGCCTTCGTGATCATCAAAAATAAACATGTGAAAAATGATATATATAAGTTTTACGTCCTACGATTATGCCCGCAAGGCTGAAAGAGATGGTGAAGATGAGAAATGAATGAAATGGTGGAATGAAAAAAGTGGGAGGAAACGGAAGAACCGCGAGAAAACCCACGCGCACGGTGTTTGTCAGCTACAAAGCTGAAATTGACATAAATGCAGCGTTTGGTATTCAGCGGTATGTATCAAAGTTAACTCTGCCAGGATCCAGGATCTTTTGCCAACGTTCCTGCAGCTGCGCAATGCCCTAACGATAAAACTCAGTAGGTCTTGGACGTAAAGAAGTCCATGAGTACGTGCCGCCGACTGCCGAAGTGACGAGAGTTTTCCGGGAGGTTATTGTCTAGACAATGGAACGTGTAGTGATCTGATGGTGCTAGGTCCGAGAAGTTTGGTAAACGGCACAATGTCTCCCAGCTAAGTTGCTGAATAGTATACTTGGTCGTCTTTGCTACGTGTGGACTCTCCTTGTCGTCGTGATACAGCAAACCCTTGCGTTTAACCAACGCTGGCTCCTTCGGCTGGAATCCATGTTGCAACTGCTGCGAGTACAGGTGCTCAGTTATGGTGTAGTCTGATGATAGGAGCTTGTAATGCACTGCTTTGCGACTAGATGCCAAACACAGAGCATGATCTTCCATGATCTTGAATTTAAATGTTTTGTCAACATTTGGCGATTCCCTAAATCGTTTTTCAGTATATACTTCAACTTGGCAACAAACAAAAACAAAAACAAAAAAAAAAAGAGCAATTATAACGTAATGTTTTATGTAGTCCATGGGCCAGACAACACGTGTTAGCGTTAAATGTCAACGAATTTGAGGTTAACTGTATTATAGTGGTTACATACTCAAAAATTTTTTAAATCACTAATTATAATTGATTTTTTTTTCTTGCAAAAATGTTTAACGTCGAGTGTATAAGTTATATCAAGAAAAGAAGAAGCAGTGATTAAAAGACTCCATCACGTTCTACATACAGAAGAATCGTTAAATCTGTAGTTCTTTTATGAAAAAGATCTGTAATTGTTTTTTTCTACATAAACAGCCAATTTAACAAGATAAATAAAGCCCTTCCATCAAAAATATGATAAATAAATAAATGAAACTTGTTTATAAAGCGATACAATCTTCACGTGAGTGATTTAACCTGGTGAATAAGCCCAGAGAATAAGTAGTTGAAACGATACAGCGAAACTTTCACATGATTAATCAAGTCTAAAAATTAAATTTAAAAGTGCGTTAGTCATTTTGTTTAAGTAAATAGCCAAAAACTGTAGTTTTAACAAAGGAAACATCTGTTTGCATAGCACTCTCGACCTCCATATTCCTCAGTATGAGATCTGTAGTCACACATCTACTTTAACTAAAGTAAAAGTAGAGATGCAAAAAAGCCGGCTTTTTTTTTTTTTTTTTTTTTTGCACATAAAAAACCGGCTTTTGGGGGAAAAAACGAGAATTTTGGAAATTTTGGCTTTTTCCATTTTCATGATTTTTCGATCTAAATACTGTCCTTATAGTATATTCTATAGTTAAATAAGATTTCATGACCTAAATGCCATATTTCGCTCTGGAATTCACCATCATGATGGATGGAGCACGTATTTTATGAATTAAAATAAAATAAAATACGTAGTATTTCAGGGCACTTTTAGAGGCTACTTAACTTTATTTTAACTTCTGAGTTATCAACATTTTTTCTTCTCTAGATCATTTTATTTTTAGTCACCCGTGTTTCGTTTCTTACAGCATAGTACTCTAGCTTCTAGCACATAATTAAACTTATGTTTTTCAATATATCCATCAGAGCGTACTTCCATGTTTCTGTTATACTGTAGCTGTGCACAATAATTTTCCGGATACAACCTTGAATACCATTTTATATAAATAATCAATAGTGGATTTAGAAAAGTATTTTGTAAGGGGTTTCTCTGATTAATGTTTGTTGTTTTTCCTAAAAACCCCTAATTTTTATTTGGGAGGAGCTTCAAGGTTTATGAATACAGGCATAACTAATATTTCGTTTCTTTTGTATATTCAGGAATTACCTTCCGCATACAACCTTGAAGACAAATTTATACTGATAATCAGTGGCGGATTTAGAAAACTATTTTCGGAGGGGTTTTTCTTATTAATGTTTAGTTTTTCTAAAAATTTCTAATTTTTATTTGAGGGGAGCTTGAAGATTATGAGTGAAGGCATAACTAATATTTCGTTTGTTTTAGAAATTCCGTAATTTCGGGGTACAGGCTTCAATCCGAAAGACATCCCCACACTAACCCCTTCGCAAATCCGTCACTGCTGGTAATTATTAATAACAACGATTTAAAAACGATAAGAAAAGAAATCAGCTAGGACTCACAGTACATGCACTATGTCTACATTCACAGATGGAATTAAGAAAACCTTTTGTCTAAATGGTCGTATGCGGGGTTGAATTCTGGACTTCCCGATAGAAGCGCAAAAGCTAACCACTCACTCATGTTTGTTGTGTAGTTGTGCTCAACTTAAATGTAATCTCTCTCTCTCTCTCTCTGGCCTATGGAATCCGACGGTTCAATGCTGCTTTCACAAAAGCTCTCTATTTACTTCTGTCCTTACCCAGTTCGATCCAGTTTCTACTCTGTATTCCTATTTCTGTGAGATCCAACTTAACATTGTCCTCCCATCTGCGCATAAGTCTTCCTAATGGTCTTCCCGTTAAGACTTTGAAAGTGCTCCTACCTTCTTCCATTCTGCCTACACGACCTGCCCACCTGAGCCTCCTAGACTTGATGACCCTAACGATGTTTGGTAAACGTATAAATTATATAGTTCTTCGTTTATGAAGTTTCCGCCATTCCCGTTCGTCGTCTCAGGATTTTATAGTTTCAGTCTGCTTTCTTGCCTCAGCGTAAGCGACCATGTTTCGCAACCATAAAGCACAACAGGCATGATTATCGTTTTATATATTTTAAGCTTCAAATTCCTCAGCAGAATTCGCGACGACAAGAGATTTTGAACCGAATAGTGACACGAATTTCCTGATTTCAGTCGACATTTAATTTCTTTGTGTATATGATTTTGGTCTGGTAATATTGACCGTAGATATTTGAAAGTATCCACTTTGTCGAAAGTATTATTTGATATTTTGACGCATTCATAATTTGCCGTATTAAAATCTCGGTGAACTTCCATGTATTTAGTTTTCTCTTCATTTACTTCTAAGCCAATGTCGCTGCAAGCGTTTAATAAAACCTCTGCATTTCTTTTGATTGTTCTCCTATCATCTCCTTTCAGATTTACATCATCAGCATACGCCATAATCTGGTAAATACCATTCAGCTCTAGGCCCTGGTTGTTATCTTTGATTTTCCTTATAGCGTACTCCGGAACAAAGCTGAATAATAATGACAATAACATCTCTTTGTTTCAGGCCATTCTCGACGTGGAAGCTCGTGGACAAAAATTTTTCTACTCTGACTTTACTTTGGGATTCATTTAAACATATCTTAATTACTCTAACTAGCTTTTTCGATATTCCAAATTTTGCAAAAATGTTGTATAATGTTTCTTTAAGACTTTCTAAAATCATTAAACAGTTGATGTACTTAGTAATATATATTCCCATTTCTTTCCGAGTATTTGTCGAATGGGAAATATCTGGTCTATAGTTGATCGATTTCGCCTAAATCCATATTGATAATCTCAAATTATATCAACTGCGTATGGGATCAATTTTGTTAATAGAATGTTTGGGAGGAGTTTAGGATTTTGACAGAAGAGAAATATCTCGGTAATTATTACAACCAGTTTTATCGCCTTTCTTATGAATTAGAACAGTGATTGATTCTTTCCACTCTTCTTCATTGTATTTCGTAGTTTTTTTTTTTCTTTTTGTAATAACAAAAGGAGAGTTTCGTAATGATATGATGAATTCCTCTTGTTAAAAATTCAGAAACCTTCAGGACTGGGTAAACCGTGACGGTGGTTATATATTCTAGAGCCTAGGAAACCACACAGTCTTACGCATATGATCCATGAACAGAAAATTCGGTACTTTTCCGCAAAAAGAGGGTGTGTGATATTTTGAAGTTAAAACACTATGTACAATTTTGCTAGTTATTTGTGTATCATTTTTTTTAAAGTGCTTACTTTCATATGTAAGAGGTTAAAAAAGTATGTAGACTACGTTGGGGTTAATCCTTTTGAATTCTTAATCTAAATATGTTAAGAATTAAAGTTGTTTGAAAAATCTTTTCGAAATTTATGGTTTCTTTTAGAGGTTTTATATTATTATCTGCATCAACCACTAATTAAATGAGTTTTTGTGTTGTAGAGAAGCGAAACAAAGTCGTCTTTATCAATTTAAAGGAAACTTGAAAAAAGACCAAAATTTACCAAGCAAGAAAGCGAAGCAGAAAAAACCGAGTTTTTTCCCAAAATAGCCGTTTCTTTTTTTTCGAGCGCTTGCATCTCTAAGTAAAAGTATATAGCTTAATTAGATTCAGTTTTGACAGAGAAAGATAAGGGTACTTTTGATTGCAATACCTAGTTTTAGACGATAATGTACAAGATTGTACCAAAGTTGCCTGAGCATTATATCTAATATTCATAATTTTTTTCTTCTTTTTGTTTCCTCAGTAACGCTTACTTGAGACCAATTCCTCAGCTGAAAGTCTGTTTAGATACTGATTCCTTGCAGTCCACTCTTCAGTCATTTGGAAAAGTAGAAATAGAAGGAAGTAGTCTGATGGGAGTGGGTGAAAATCAGTTACAGTATTCTTTGCCATGCAGGTGCGTATAGTCACGGACTATGTTAAACTTAATTTATCAAACTTTTCTCTGTAATTGTACTTTTAGTTCATTACCCTTCAATATGATTTGCAAAACACAGTAAAAAGAAACTTTACTCGTAGATATTTTAAAACTCAATTATGGTTAACTGATTTTTTTTTTTTTTTTATTTGTAAAAACTGCTTTGTAAATCTGTCTTTGAATTTGTTTCTATGTACCGAAGTCAACTACCTTACACAAGCAGTCGTGTAGGTTTATGCAATGGCAAACATCATGGTAAAAGTATATTTTTGTAGGAACACGTACCTATTATTTCATCACGAGTACAGTAAGTTCATCACCTCAGCATTACCCCCCCTTCCCCAAAAAAAACTTGGATTTCCTAGTCGTGGAATTTAGTGTTTCTGCCAGACGACATGTTTTTTTTTGGGGGGGGCACTGCTTCTTCCCCCCGAAAGTATGAAATTGCCCTACAGAGGAGACCAAAATAATAGGTCTATAATATAATAATAAATAGAATAGTACCGTGTGAAAATAATATATGCCCCCCGGAACATTTTTTCTGAAAGAAACACTAGTGGCAGTGCGAAAAAAGAAAAACGTATCTAACCGTGGATCCGACCTAGACATTTAGAGTTATACTAAAATGTATCATCTACAAAATTTTTATTAGATCAACGTCTATAACTCTAAAGTATGTACTCACTTCATATTTGTCAATGCCTAGTCATCTCATAATACGGGACTTGGAACAATTCTACAGACACGAACTAATAACTTACACGTACTAAAATCATTCTCTGAAACTCGATTCTTTTCATTTCATCATATACAAAATGGTCAAAAATATTGATGTATAAATTATCGATTAAAAAAAAAGTAGTTATTGTTATGGCCAGGATATCTGTCCCGCGTACGTCCCGTTCTATATTAATCATAGATAACTCATAGCATAAGCGCATGGTGGAGGCACCGGCTATAGAATTCAAAATTCGAATTGAAATGTATCAATCTTTTTCCTACATGTTAGTACACAGCTTGCAGGTTCTTCAATGAAAAAAACCTAATCAGATATAATTATTTAATTAAAAGTTAAATCATAGCATTGAGATAGAAGTATATTCATAAATAGACTCTGCTAGAGACAGTAAAGAGGATCACGCGGTTTAAATTTCGTCCGGTAGATGTCAGCTGCTGAAGGATGTTTCTGCCATCTAACGGCAAGATATATAACTTCTACTATCGTTGTTTCAATAGTAAAAAAATCGGATATGAATAACTACCGTTAAAGTCATCGTTACTCATGCAGATGTTAAATCATTTACTCCATTAACGAACGTCATCGCGGTAGTTGCTCGAGTATCTGTTGCAGAAAAATAGTTCTAAAATCAGCTTTCGTTGAAGACTTGTCGTGTCTAGTAACGTTTATTCGTACTAACTTGACAGTCTTGCAAGGCCCGCTTGCGTGATCCTAATAAATAAATAAATAAAGGCCTTAATGGCTTAATGGTAGAGCGCTTCCCATCTGGTGCGTTGGATTCCTGTTCGATCTCCGGCCAAGCAAGTGTGTGATGGATAATATCTTATCCGTGGGTTTTCGCGAGGTACTCAGTTTCTCCCACATTATCGTTCCACCAATTATTTCATCATTCGTTTGCTTTAATTATCATCTTAGCCAAAGAGGCATAATCATGAGACGTTAAGCTGAAAACTTTCGTTTAATTTCTAATAAATAAATAAATAAATATTTTACCGGTTGGTTCCGTTGTCGTTTTGTTTCTTGCCTTATATTTCACTCACGTTTTCTACTATGGGCTGCTTCGGGGGAATGAACTCTTTAAGGTTAATCGTAAACTTCTTTCACCTCTATATCTTTATTTTATTTTTATACATATAAGTATGAATACTCCTTTTTAGTCATGAATTTGTACAGAATAATATATATATATATATATATATATATATATATATATCACACCGCTACGAACGGCCATAGAAATTTCTTTTATTTTTATATATATTTTCCACGGATGCACTACGAACATTCGGGTATAGAACAAAATGAAACGACCACATACCTGACTGGCAAAATCTTTATTTATTAATAACATTGTTTCATAAATAGGGCCCGGAGTTTTATGTGCTAAAAAAACTGTAAAATATTTATTTTTTAGGTGCTAAAAAATGAAAAAAATGTTTGCTAAGAATAAGAAAATATTTTACAAAGAAAATAACAAAGTAAAGTATAGGAAAACACCCAACGTAAGAAAAATAAATGCTGGTACTCACCAATAGCTCATATTCATCAGATGTCAAAATTCCATGGGCATTGTAGTGAATAACTAACGTCTTTTCCAAATTGTACATCGTAAAGCCATGCCTATTATCATGCAATAATATCTTACGTTGAGAAAAAGGGCGTTCTACATTACACGATGTTAACCTCGCGTATTTGAAAAGGGGCATATCACGAATATTCACACCATCAATTTCACTTGTGGTTTGGCCTTCCAATACTTCAGATATTTTACATAGAGTTTTATAGCCAATGTCTCACTCAGGGGCGTCATTTAGGGGGGGGCAGGGAGGGGCATTTGCCCTCCCCCGAGTTTGAGATGTATATAGATTTTATCAATAGAATAGTAGTAAATCAGTGAGAAACGCGAAATGTTACTAATATCAAGGGGTCTTGCCCCCCCCCCCCCAAGCAAAATGTGAAATGACGCTCCTGGTCTCACTTAAACAAATTCTTAATTTTTTCTTACTACTTCAGCAGAAAGAGCTTTCTTTCAATGCACTTTACTTCCTGTATTTCTTTAACCAAAGTACTTAATAAATCTTCCGTAGTTACTAGTTTCTTTATGGAGTGAGTCAAGAAACGGAAATTGGCATATATGAAAGCCAAGTTACTGTTACTTACTAAATTTTGAACAATTTCAATGGATGAATCATCGTCTGGGTTTAGTTACTACAGATACAAATGCTTCAAAATTCTCCACATAACATAGTATTGTATCTAGCTAGGTACCCCACCGCGTGACTACGGGTGTTGGAGGAAGTGAAAGATCGAGATTTGTTTCTTTGAAAAGTTCAATTCTAGTTGGGGGATTTTACGATTTTTTCCCCATTTGACACTACTTTTGTACTTTACTACCAAGCGCTGCTTTAGAAGCTCTTTGTTACAAGTTACCTTAGTATTGATAAGCAGAATTTAAGACGACGCTATTTATGCAGGTGGGAAGTTGTTTATAAATATGATGGGTAGATTTATGTGGCCTGTTCTTTTCCTGATGTTAATTTCTTTCGCGAGAAATTAAAAAAAAATCGTTGTGAAATTTAGAATAAAATAACGGAAAATTATTAAAAATATGTATTTATTACCAAAATGTCCAAAATATTTATTTACATAACTTTTTTTCAGAAAATGAACATTTATTATTACTCACAATTTTAGTAATATATCATTGACGAAACTGAAAGTGTTACAATTTAAGCAATATATCACTGAGAAACTAAAACAGAGATTAGTAATAATAAGTGTTTGCTTTGATCAGATTTTATTTTATCATATAGAAGGAATATGCATCACTCGTTAATGCATCGTATATTTTATGTGATTCAACACCATGTCTGTGGGTTTCCTCGGTACCTTACTGCTTCCTCCCGCACTCTTATTCCCCTAAATTTTCCATAGTCATTCACTTTCATTAATCACCCGTCTCAGCTAGCATAAAGGGCATAAATGTTGAAACTTAAATATTCCGTTTAATTTTTTTGTGGTTATTTGGAGAGAAATAGTTCACATACATCCATAAAGTTGTTTTTGTTATTATTATTGCGTTCCATATACCAAATCGTCACTTCTTTACTATATGTAGCAACATTGGACATTAAAACAGAGTATTTATTTATTGAGTTTATTAAAAGTAAAAGATAGCTTGCGTGAGTGGTGCGTCGAGGCGTTTGAAAAAACTGCATTATTTCGTTGACTTCATTGCTTTCTGGGTGTGGAGAAGAATGGAAGAACTTAGTTGGGTCGAGCGAAAAACGAATGAGAGAGTGTTAGAAATGGTGGAAGAGAAAAGAACAATTTTAGATATCATTAAGAAGAAGAGAAACTGGTTGGGACATGTGCTAAGAAGAAATTGTATCATGAAGGACGTACTAGAGGGTATGGTGTCAGCAAAGAGAGGGAGGGGACGAAGGAGGCTACAATTAATGGACGATATAAAAGCAGAAAGATCATACGTGAAGACGAAGAGATTAGCGGAAGACCGTGTAGCATGGAAGCTTCTCAGCTGCGGCAAGTGACCTGCCAATAATGGCAGAATACGTATGATGATGATCATTGCTGTCAACTTTGACGAGCATGTTATTACTCCAAGATTATTTCTTGAACTTTAACAGATTATGAAGGGTGTGCTCGTAATTTTGGTACAAATGATGTAATAGAAGAAAAGATTCAAAGAAGAAAAGAAATTTAGTTAAAAAGAGTAGTTAATTTCATGTTCAAGATGAGATTTTTTTGTGATAAATCTTACGGTGGTTTAATACAAATATTTACATCTGTGGCATAAAAGATAGTAATGCATTTGAGTTTAAGAATTGTCAAATATTTCTGTACAGTTGTCGTCAAATCAGTTTTGGAACCAAAGACTTCATATTTGATATTGAATTGTACCACTGTGTTAGAATTTTGTATATATATATATATATATATATATATATATATATATATATATATATATATATATATATATATATATATATATATATATGTATGTATGTGTGTGTGTGTATCATTTTATAATTGTACATTATATTCATAAAGTAGACCCATAAATCTTATAAACAGTGTATGAGAGAGATTTAATAACTTGTTATGGATTTAAATAGTTCTAGAGAAATTGTTTACGAATCTGTTGTTACTATTTTCACAAGCGACAGTAGCGCTACTTATAGGGAAGTAATGACATCCTGGGTCATATACATACATTGGACCTCAGTTTTCCATGAGAGATATATAACAGGTCCTACAAATAGAACATCATCGGTGGTAGGCAGCGTCATGGAATTTCCCAAGGTAGAGATGTATCTCGAAATTGTTACTTTAGATCAGAAACAACTTCTGTATATAAAATATCTGTTTAAGTTAGAAGTGTTTATTTTATTGTGAGTTACTTTTTATTAACCGTATGAACATTTCAGAGTTGAAGATTACCAGGAAGCTAATCAGGATCATATGTGGCTGTATAAGTCTGTTGCTCCATTGACTAATTACTCGGATACAGTTCACATCCAGGTTGGATTCCCACGCTTAGACAATTCTCCACAAGTTGGTGCTATTAAAAAGTCAACAAGCCTTCCTGTTGGGGATTTCGAGGTTAGTAGCAAATTAAAATGATTTTCGTGCAAAATAAAATACATACATGTATATTTATTTTTATTCTATTGATTTCTTGATATTAAAATTCCTGATATTGATTCTGCTTTGGTCCTCTTTCAGAGTTTGAAAGTAAGATGCGTAAAAGTTAGACTATATTTTGAAACCTCTAGTTATCACTGAAAATTGGTGTTCATAAACATCGTTATGAGGGAAAGAAAGTAAACAGAATATGATATCACGTGTAAATGTAATCGTAATTATGTATTGTATTGTATTGTGTGTCACAGCTGGATTACTTATTAAAAGAATTGAACAGTATTCACAGCAATTTGAGATTCACTATTGAGAAAAAGGACGGCAGTCTTGCGTATTTAGATCTCAATATAAGCAGATATAACATTCAATTCATTACCAGTGTTCACCACAAGCCTACAGCCGGTACACAGTATATACGTTATAAATATGCACGGTTAACAGGTAGCAAAGCAAACATTTAGAAGA
This sequence comes from Thermobia domestica, assembly GCF_964235325.1. NCBI lineage: Eukaryota > Metazoa > Arthropoda > Insecta > Zygentoma > Lepismatidae > Thermobia > Thermobia domestica. The sequence goes on along the minus strand of NC_137458.1, from coordinate 293,502,702 downwards.
ATTTCTTTTTGCGTGCTATACAGATTTACAGACGGAGATGATTATCTGTTGAAGCTGGGTTGTTTGAATGAGTATCCAGTTTCATTATCAATTGATATAACTAGGTAGAACGAAAATCCCGTTCCGATAAACCTGAAATCGACATGAAAGTTAAAAATGGGTAGGATTGCCTATTTTTTTTTACAGATTGACAACTACATTAAATAAGATTTATACACAATTTGACAACTACATTAAATAAGATTTATACACAATACGGTTTTCCGAACAGCCTTAAAAAAAAAACCGAAACTTTAGAAAAGAACATTACCCAATTTAAGAGTTAATACACGGATTCTAATGAAAAATCGGGTATTTATGAAATAAAATGCAGTTGTCATGACAGTTACATAGGGAAAACGAAAATAAATCTAAAAGTCCGGGTAAATGAACATATTAGAGATTCAAAAGCGGAAAACCCGGTGTCAGGTTTATCAAAACATTTAAAAGAAACACAACACAAGAAATGAAGTAGAAAGACTAGTTTTTGAAAATTAATTCATTTAAAAAAACTGAAATTAAATTTAGACAAGGGATGGTTAAGTGACGAATGGAAAGCAGTGATTACAAAATTTTCAGAGCATTGGCATAACAACATAAATAATAACATGAGCTGCTAACCTTCCAACAAGGGAGAAAAAAGCACACAAATTACTCCGCCATGTTGCAGTTTGCAGCATGTCCATTCGAATATTACCGACGTACTTGACAACGTGTTTCCGTACAACACAGTCTTCTCTTGGTAAGTCTGTTCCTTTTTATTCCTTGGTGTTTTACTCTTCTTCTTCCTGTTTTTATCCTCCGTGACCAAGACTCCACGGGAAGGTCGAAAGCTTGGAAACTTAAATGAAATTCAGGAATTACAGAAATCTATAAGTAAAATGATAGGTAGAATTCCTTAGTGTGGTTTTATATTCTCAAATAATAATAATAAATAAAAATTCAATATTACTAGACCATTAGCACAAAACTCTTCCAAGAGGCCACATCGATCCCGTTTAAATGGGAAAATCTTACCAAGAAAGTCTTACAAGAACGAACCAACGCCTCCTAAGAAAATAACGAAAATACATGTAAGTCTACATGTCTCATAACGTAGACATGTAAGTCTCATGAGACGTATGCGGCACGTTCAGAAAGCTAAGTGTGGACCCATGGGGCGTACGCAGTGATAGAATGAGTGTGTGTACGAGTACAATATTATGTGTAATTATTACATAGGCTTAAGTCAGCGTCAAATGGTGAACATTTAATGACAGTATATACACATCAAGCTGAGATTAATACTATAGCGATGCATGTATGAGATAGAAATGATGGTACACGACATGACGATACTAAGCACACACACAATATTATTTTACAAATAATTAAGTAATTCAACTACGTACCAACAGTAGAGAAAGTCTTTTAACGCATTTATATGTTCATTCGTAATTTTAGTGTTAGTAGCCTGAGAGGGGAACTTATTTCTCAGTGAGTCAAATAACAATTTTAGGTTTATGTCTCATATTATTTTTATTAACCGTAAGTCAAAGAACCACAAATGAATAATGCATTCGAAATGCCACTTGATATATTTATTTCAGTTCTCCGATTTATTCAGCATAGCATTGATTGCTTCCTTCAAACCTTTATAAAGAATTAAAACTATGCTAAATAAGTGATAGAGTAGCAATTGCTAAATCTTGTCTAAAAGTATATTCGTTTTAGGGAATTGGAATAACCTACAAAGATTTGAAAGACAACGAAGATAAACCACCCCATGTAAGGCATTGGCTACGGCAGATTTTGTCAGAAACTAACCCTGAGCCTCTGGGAGATCTTGAGGAGCCTGAACTTGTTAGCACTGTTCATTGTTTACCAGTCTTGAATAAATCTCCTAGTGAGAAGGTAAGGGCACGCTTCTTTTATTTGATCTATTCTCAGATAGAAAAGTTAAATTTATTAAATTTCTGTATGAAAAATTCGTAACGATTATGTATGATTATTTTTGTGTGCTAACTTATTGACATATACCTTTTTGTCTCATGTCTAGAGTGTCCATTCTTTTTCGTGATTTTCATGTTTTATTTTCTTTCTTTTTATTTCTATTTTGTTGTAGTTTTCTTTTTTCTCTCTATATCGTAATGTTTGTATTGATATTATTTGTGAAGTTCAGGTGTTTGGAGTTAACACTTAGACTGCCACCAGAAGAAAAATTTTTTACCCTCCCAGGTCATGAGTAATGCAGTATATATCATAAGTTATATAATCAATATGTATTATGTGTATATTTTCTTTATAGTCCAATTTTTCCCCAGTCCGCTGGTATTAATTATACAAGCAGACAGAGGCTAAATTGAATTAGCATAAGAAACTGATCAGCTCGGCCTGCACATATGGTGAGGAGCTGGGCCTGAGCAGCAGCATCTGTATGTGCTCACATCGTGCGCTGTCCGCGCCGTGGTATAATACAGGGGTAGCCCACGGTGTGGGCAACACGACAGTCTTAAGTGTTAACACCTGTAATTAAAACTATAATCTTTTGAAGTAATACTTCGACATCAGTGGTCGAAGAGAGAATTTCTTACCGATAGCGTTTGTTTTTATTAAATAAAGTGTTCATTCCAGGACAGTGAATGCTTCTGCACAAGTGATAAAACCGAAACCTCCAACTTGGATATCTCCACTATCTTGGAATATGACGGAAGCTTCGTTGCAGAGAGGCAAAGTACTCCTTCCCTTGGGGACCAAACCTGCGAGGATCTCAAGTGTGATTCGTCGTCCAATGAGACCAAAGATAATGAAGAATGCAACCGAAGCGTTGAGCAGAAAGATGAATGTGAGCAAACCTCACTTGATGCAGCGCTACCCTGTTTGCGCTGTATTAAAATGTCACGGGTGATGTGTTCCAATTGCTCAAATTATGTTGCAGTGGCCAATTTAGTATGTAATAGATTCTGTGCTGATCGGAAGCAGTTTTCTACATCGTTACCATGTCTAGATCTATGCACATGTCACTACGAATCAATGAAAACCACATGTTGTTATTGTCGAGCGTTGGAAAGAAATGTATTCACAGAATAAACAAAATATACTGTATTTAGTGAACTAGTAGGATACATATTTAATGATATCATACTAATCTTGAACCTGCTTAAGCACCATTATTATTAAGGCAATCATAAATGTTTCAATACAGTTGGTGGTATTCCACGATACGATTGTATTAATGATTTTTACATTCATTCATGGACTCAGATTAACGGTAAATTTCTTATACTTTGTTGGCACCTGAAACCACTCTGAATTTGCTCCACATGAAGGGTTTAATGTACTACAGTATCACACAAAGTATGCTTCGTGTTACTTCATTTATTAAATGTAATATTCTGTTATTTCTGTAATTCTAGTCAGGGAGCCGCGGTCGTTTAGTAGTGGAACGTTCACCTCTAGTGTATAGCCCCCCTGATCCGACCGTAGCTCGCGCCAAGTGAACTTTGGGGTGAACAGATAACGTATGCGTGGGTTTTTCTTTTTCCTTCCCCTTTCTTCATTTCACCATTTCATTCATTACTCATTATCACAGTCTCCTTTAGCCTAACCGGCATAACCGTGGGACGTAAAACTCAAAGATTTCATTTCATTTTTCATTTCATTATCACCATATCGTTTATTCTATACGGCAACACCGTGGGAGGTAAAACTGAAAGATTTCATTTCATTTCAAAGAAATTATGGCCCATATAAGCTTTTAGATTATGGGCACAGATAAGTTTTTATTTTCGTCCCAGAATTTTGTAATCGCTGACTAATAGGAGGTACACTTTATGAGATAGTGAAGATCATCAAACCCTTTGTTTTTTATTTATTTTTTCCCGAGTAAAGTGAGAGTAGTGTTCGTTTTTTTTCTTTAAACAGAAATTTATTGCTAATGTCGGTCCACGAATCAATAAAAAATACTTAGCAGTCATTTAAACGTATACGAATAAGTTTATAATACAGGTGCTTGAATAAGTTCAAGGTTAGTATTTTATTATTAAATATTCTTTGTCAGATATTTATTAGCGCATTAAAGCATTATATGTGCTTCCTTTTTAAGAAAAATATAAAAGTATAAAAGAAACAATACCTCACTATCCTGAGTTCTGAAAGCTTTTATTGCAATATGCAATAAACATTTACTATGCATAGAAATATATTTTTGATAGGATAGAAATAACTTCTTTATTTTTAGACCATGTTTAAGTTATGGTAATGAAAGAAAGTAGCTGTTATTTTAGCTAAATGACAAGTCTTGTGAACTAAGTACAGTGATCTGTACTACTATTTTTTTTTAAAAAAAAATAATAAGTTTTTCTATGTATTTCTACTATCTTTAAGGGAGAATACCAGATTCTAATCATTTGCGAACTTTTACATGTTTATGGTGTTTCTGGGATCATAATTTATATTAAGACTGATAGTATTATTTCAAATGATCGAGAATGAAAAATTATTTCCTGAGTCATTTGTGGCTCTAAATTTGTTTACGAACAAGCAAACTGAAAATATTCTGTTGTGCAGCTCGGTCTCGTCAGTTCTCGTAGCTCAAATAGCCAAAAAGTAAACTTAAGATGTTGGTGATTTAGAACTGACTATCCGTTCGAGGATGTTTGCAAACTAAAGTTTGTAGAGCAAAGGTAAGGAGGTCGGGATCCGGATTGCTTTGTAAATGAAACAAAACACATTTAAATTGAAAGCTGATTGTGATGTTTAGAAGATGGGACAGGGGCAAAGAAAGTAGATATGTTTAAAATAGGAATATTCTACACAATGCTTGCATAATATTCTCGGCAGCTCTCGAACAATGACTCCTTTGAGGATATTATTTAGTTTCTCCCCCAAATCACTTGTTAGTGACTCTGGCTCACATAGCAGTGATTACGGTTTGTTATTTGTAATTTTGATGGGTATAAACACAATGTGGACGTATGGCATTAAAAACTATAGTGCTTAAAACACGAACCAACTTGTTCTAAGTGACCACTAGAAAGCACGAGTGCTATCTAAGCGAGTCAGAGCAGGAGCATAGCAGGGGGTCCGAGTACTTGCGAGGGAGTGCGTCAGTAGATCGCAGGCAAGTCGGCGATGGTGGGTATACGCGTAAACAAGGTCTTTTAGATCGACTCACTATAAGTCAGTATCAGTTCCGGAGCAGTCCATGAATTTGGGGGAGATACTAAATACCATCCCTCTTTTGATGCATTGATGTCCTCCAGGCAGTCAGTAATCAAATGATTCGAGTGGAAGTCTGGCGGGAATATATAGGAAGACTGGCGTTTCAGCGACGATGAGCTTTATCGAAACACGGACGCCCTCCTAGTGTCGTGACATTCCTGTCAGATATTCAACAATTTGAAAAAAACAGATATTACCCCTTCTTAACGTGGGTAAGATTCGGACTTCAAGAATCAAAATCCTGGCCCGCGCGTTTACATCTTCGTCGTAGCAAATCTAGTCTTTCACTCCCTTGTATCCACGTCATTCTGTCGTTTTTGTTCGGCGTCCTTGTTACATGGATTGTCACATGAATTATGAAATTTGCAAACTGTGTAGATTAATGTCAAAAGGTAATTGTTGGAATGTGAACAAAAGGAAATAATCTATAGTTCTATTGATTAAGATATATACATACAGAAACAAGTCATGAGAAAATAGATTTTCTTTTATGTCTTCAATGTAACTGAACTGTTAGTTACCCTGAAAAAAAAATGGAAATTAAAATGTAACTTTAATATTAATCCGATGAGAATTGAGTGTCCATGATTTCAAATAAATAATCTGTATCATTTTCGCAGAATTTAAATCCAATATGTTATGTCCAAAATTTGTTGTTAACATACACAATTCATCATGTGAGACATGAAACTTGCTCACTATGTTTATCTTGATGACGTTATGGAGAACCCTAATAATAAACAGAAAGCTTTTCAATCTGTGCGACACGCTAATAAATGTCACTATCTGCGCTATCGCTTGCCTGCCTGATATTAATAAATGTCACTACCTACGCTATCGTTCGCCTGCCTGACACTAATAAATGTCACTCGATCACCTGCCTGATACTAATAAATGTCACTACCTATGCTATCGCTCGCCTGCCTAACTAGTAAATGTCGCTACTGCTTTATCGTATGGCTGTATAAGAAAGCCTTTGAATATAACTGCATAGGCATGAATTCGAAGTGGATGGCGGGGAGACTCAAAAGAGTAAATTCTTGCCAGTATGAGGTTTTCTCTTTACTGTGGTTCACTTATACAAATTGGAAAAGATTGAAAATCTTTGCTGTACTAGACTTCTAAGATATCATATTTGGTCTAGGAATTAATTCGTGCGGTTGGTACGCACACATTGAAGCTGTAGTACAAACACAAAATACATAAATACCTTAAGAAAAATATTATCCATCGCTAGCCACCACTTTCGCCCATCTGTCAGGCAATGTACGGATTCCGTGGTGAAAGAAGTCCTCATCCTTGGAAGCGATCCAGTCAGAGACCCATGTTTCGATATCTTCTGAAGAAGTAAACCGCTGTCCAATCAAATCGTTGTTCATGCAATCGAACAAGTGGTAGTCCGAAGGAGCAACGTCTGGTGAATACGGCGGGTGGGGTAAAACTTCCCATCCGACATTTTCTAAATAGATTTTGACCGGTTTTGCGACATGTGGGCGAGCGTTATCATGTTGAACAATAAGTTTATCATGTCTGTTCTCCCATTCTGGTCGTGTTCTGGCCAGAGCTTGCTTCAAACGCATTAATTGTCGTTGATAACGTTCTCCATTCATAGTTTCACCCGGTTGCAGCAGCTCATAGTACACCACACCTTTCATATCCCACCATATGCACAGCATAACCTTTGCACCGTGAATATCTCGTTTTGGTTGTGATGGACCTGGTTCACCTGGTTTCACCCAGGCCTTTTTTCGTTTAGGGTTCTCGTAATGGATCCACTTCTCATCACCCGTAATAATTCGATGCAGAAACCCCTTTCTGCTCTGTCGTTGAAGCAGCAATTCGCAAATGGTTTTTCGTCTTTCAACGTCTCTGTCTTTCAATTCATGTGGAACCCAATGTGACATCTTTTGAATCATTCCCATGGCTTTCAAGCGTTTGGAGACTGTTGTTTGATCAACGCCTAATGCTGCTGCAAGTTGTTCCTGCGTTTGACACGAATCCTGCTCGAGCAATGCTGTCAATTCTTCGTCTTGAAATTTTTTTGGCTGTCCAGCTCGCTCTTGGTCTGCCAAGCCGAAATCACCACTTCTAAACCGTGCAGACCACTTCTGACACGTTCGCTCAGCTAGAGCATGGTCACCATACACTTCCACCAAAATACGATGACTTTCAGTCGCACTTTTCTGCATGTTAAAGTAATGCAGCAGGACACCCCGCAAAAACACTTTATCAGGCACAAATTGCGCCATGTTCACTTAACTACAAACTGGTGTTGTTGACGCTTTAATCCACTGCCCTATACTACGAACGATACGCGATGACAGGGGTTTGCAACACATGTGTGGATACACGGAACTGTGGGACGCTCCGTTCGTTACGCCATCTCTTGTCCACCCGCACGAATTAATTCCTAGACCAAATAATTAGAGCCTTTCTATTTCAAGTGTACCCTCGGAAAATATGTGAAACACCTCCGCCATTCTCTTATGGAGGAAACCATCCCTTTGCTTTGGGGAAACAATTGAATAAGCGCGGCTTTGTTGACAATTTGTCGTTCAGTCATTTAGTCTTGGCAAGTCAAGATCGTAGCGAAGCCCGTCAATGTGGCAACCCTGTCCACATCCAACTATTGACGGATCTCTGCCACAGGAGCTTGTCCCTTCCCTCTCGAGAGAGGTATAGGAAAACACATCAACAGCAGCGCCAGCAAGGGTACACTTGAAAAAAAAAGTTGTTACGAAAAAAAGTTTGCTTGTTTGTTTGCGAATGATCGTCGCAAATGCAGATAGAGATTAATATAAAGCTAGTCGAGAGAGGAAAAAACTAATTTGAATATAATATATATATACATATTACATTAAAGTGTTACTTCTAAAGGTTCGTGGAAATTTTATTCATATGTTGATACGTCTGCCTAGTGACTAATGAAATTACCCGTACAACTACAATCAAAAGCTGTTATTTATTTATTTATTTTTAACACCAACGAAAACTATATTGTCCATCCAACTATCTACTAAGATTTTTTTTTTATAATAGATATTATGTATTCTTCTATAACTAACCAGTATTTTGGCTTTAAAAACACGATGATTTATTGCCGCAGACGCTGAAGTCCGCTACAAAGTAGACTCCATTCTGCCAGATTTTTGTTACCATTGTAAGACCTACGCCTTGATTTTCCCGCAACTTTTTGGGGTCGCGTTGGCTCATTGGTAGAGCGTTCACCTCTGGTGCATGGGGTCCCGGATTCAATTCCAGCTCCCGCCAAGTGAACTTTGTGGTGGACAAACACCGTGTGCTTGGGTTTCTTCGGGGCTCTCCCACTTTCTTCATTCCACCATTTCACTTATTTCTCATCATCACCGTCTCCTTTAGCCTAACCGGCATAAAAGTGGGACGAAAAACTCGAAGATTTCATTTTCATTTCTCCAACTAGAACTAAGAAAATAAGAACCTGCCGGAATTATCCATGAAATAGTTTTGTAGTTTGTCTATACGAAAATAAAGAAGATAATTATATTATTGGTTCTAATATATTTTTACGGACAGTAAACACTTTTGACTGTAATTATACTAGTGCGTAGACGTATGAAATACAGAATTTTCTTTTTTTCTTTCTTTCTTCCGAAATAAAGTTTTTTAATAACTGACAACGAAAAACAAATATTAATTTACACAATTTTATTAGATTCAGATTGGAGTGAAAATGTATGTAAAAATACGTCCTTCTGAAAACATATCATATTTTGGAATTTTAAAAAAAATCAATAGTTCACAAGAGTGTTTTTTAAACTATGCTAGTGTCAATTAACTTTGACTGGTAGAAATAGAGTAAAAAATGTTTATAAAAATTACTTTTCATTTTCTGAATTTATAGGTAAGATGTACTCTTTATGTGATGTGAGTAGATATCAAAGTAAGAAATCTTATGAGAAGTAACAGTGTGTAACTACTGTGTTGTTCGTTACGCAAATACTAGAAAATTACCAATGTCTGCTCGTGTTTCTCGAAGCTTTATCTGACGATTAAGGATAGTACCAACCAGTCATAAGCCGAGCTTCGCCATTTTGTCTCGTTTTATTTAGGTAACTTTCCATTACTGACTTTATATGTAAGTGTAATGTGGTTCATATTGTTTGCGAGTTGGTAAAGCCCTAATTGAGCTATATATATACCGAGATAACATCAGTATTTCTGATTCTCTGTAGATGATGGTTTACACACGTGCCTTTGGTGTGTGTAGTTCAGGGTTTGATTCCTGGTGGGGCATCGAACTTCGATCCAGTATCGTGAAGCAATTGAGAAAATTCCTTGAATTAAGAGCTTATAAACTTTTGCCTACAGAGCCGGAAATAATGGCTTCGTTATCCAATTCAATAAACTAATAATTACGCAGTTGAACATTGTAACATCTGGTCAATCATAGCTTTTCATGGGCTGTTGCGCGTGGAATTTCAGTTAACAAAGAAGTTTCTGTTGTATGGATTAGTGTTTCTGAAAAAATGTTCCGCAAAAGCCAATATGACTTCCTGTTTTGAAATAACAAAACAAAGCATTGAACGAAAAACATTGAAATATTTGAATTTAAGGTACGTGCAATATTTTGTATACCCAATATACGTTATTGTGGTAGTTTTGCAAAGGAAGAAAACTGTTGGGGTTCGTGCTTTACGTAGTTTGTAAATCCAGTCTATACAAGGCCTTGATAATGGCCCATACCTCTTAGAACACCCTAACCTGAGTAACTGTTGTCAGAGACAAGAAAGATATTTTTTCATATTTTCATTGAGGTTATGCTTTCAGAAATATAGTTCCAAACATTTTGAGAAACATGTTATGAAAGTGTTGGGGTTAAAACTTTACTGCTTTTAGATTTATCTGTGGGGCAAAGAATGGCACTTGATATTTGTATTAATATTGCAGTAAAGGTCTGGTAGTTGAATTCAAGTAGAAGGTCAAGCTACTTAGTTTTGCAAATAGCGCTTTATGTCCTTAGTGACATACTTAAAAAAAATCCTGTAAATTAATGAGAACATTGATTTGAAAGTTTTATTTAATATTTTACGAATGCAGACATCTAGACCAGTGTTATACACTGGTTTATGGTTAACTAATTGAATTTGCGTTACGTATGCGATTACCTTACAACTGGTAATTCTGATTTCTCGCTGAAGTTCAAAATCAAATTGACAGAAGCTTGCAATTCAAAATCATGTGCCACTGTCGTGAATGTCAATGCGTTTACAAAATAATGTCAGTGTATCTTATCTAATTATTTCCAAGTTATTTTCACAGACACCATCTTTTTTTGGGTTGATTACCGAAATCATTTAGTGTTTCATACGTAAACAAAGTAAACCTCCTTTTGTCAGTGTACCAGGATCTATTTTGCTTGTTCCTTCGGCGTCAATATAACACGTATAGTTAGCTACAACGTGCTTTCTTTCGTCGGCAATTTTCACATCTCATTTTTGATGTTCAGATTTTTCGGGAACATATGCGGCATCAACAGCTTCAGCGCTTAGATGCCTGACGACTTGATTCGTAAAGTGAGGAGGTCAGGACTTGTTTTATCAAATTTTTCGTCTGATTCCTATTCTCTCTCTCTCTCTTTCTCTCTCTCTCTCTCTCTCTTTCTCTCTCTCTCTTTTTTTTTTTCTAAAAATGTGAAAGACATTGTGATGTCGACCCTCGTAATTGCCAAAGATAATTTCACACATATTTGAAGACTTTTGAATCACGTATCGCGTCACTGCAAGTCTTCAAATAAGATTTATTCGCCTATTTTTCACCAAAGGCCAATGCCAGATTAGCCACTTGTATTTGATTTCTCAGAATTAGTGAATGTTTTGGCAATGAAACTTTGTACGCTGATTAGACTTAATTAACCATAAACCACTATTTCAAACTGATCTAGATATCTGCATTCGTAAAATATATCAAACTTGGAAATTGATTTTATCATTAACCCATAGAAGCTAATTTTTTTAACGGCTATGGCATAAAGGGCTATTCACTACTCAGAGCTTAATGGACTATTTGGGAAACTAAGTGGCTTGACCTTCTCTCCTTTGAAAGTCATGAGGTACCCCATAGAAACTATGTACACAGTAAAAAAAATAAGAGAAAATTGGGGTGATATATATGAGGTTAACACTTGACTGTGTTATTTTAATACTCTTTTATCTATATCAAAAATACCTGCTAATTAACAGTAAAAATTTTTACTTTTTGCTACAAGCAAAGTTTTACGCCTTATATGTGATATTTATACCAAATATTTCCTGTAATCGTTCATGAAAATAGTATTGTGAACATATACATTTTTTGACATTTGCATAAGTATCTGTGCTACCATCTTATGTGGAATATGTGCCTAGTACATATGAATACAAGAGTTGGTAGCACTGCTATTCATGTAAATGTTAGAAGATTAATACGTTCACAACGCTATTTTCGTGCAGGATTACATAAAATATAATACGTTACACGTTACTTAGTATAAATGTCAAATATACCGCGTAAAGCTTTGCTTATAGGGGGAAAAAAAGGCTGGATATTTCTGACATGGGTACAATTGTGTTAAAGTAACACTTATCCACGACATGATCAAACCGCTGTTCTCCATAACCCTTATCGCTGGATTTATTGTCGGCATCCCTTCATCCATTGCATGTAACTTCATCAATGCACTTCTTTGTCGTTAACTAACAGTGTCTAAACTCGCTCTGAGTAACCCCAGAGCAGAAGATTAACACTAACACCCTTGTTGCAGCTAACATCCTACGTCCTTGCGTTCTGTTACTTGAACTTTACTTTATCATTTACATTATATGCCATGCTAAAACCTTCTTATGTATACGTAAGTAAAAATGCAATAAATAAATAAATAAATAAAATCCTGATACACATCTCCAAATAGACATACAAGTAGATTGATGCTCATGGCCCTAGAGAAGGCGTTACCTTCTGCGCCCCCCGCCCATCTTCGGATGGGAATGAAAGTGCATTTAAAAAAAAAACTGTCAAGTGGTAATCTCAGGAGTTGTTTTAACACCTGCTTTAATATCTCATTTTTTGATCTGTATGCTTGCATTTGTTAATCGAAATGAAGATAATGTAGTGCAATTTACGTTCATGCAGAATGTGAGGGAAAAAATTGTGATTCTTTGCAAACGCTATAGTTTCTATGCAAACGATTCTAGTTTCTAATAGATTTCAAACTGTTGAAGAGATCTACTAATAACTGTGTAGTTCTTTATTAATCACAAAATAACATTTGCCAATATTATCAATGTGTTCCGGATTATTAAGAAGGGTCCGAAAATTATTGTGGCCTCTGTGCTCTCAATTAAATGACCCTTCATAGTATTGCCCAAATGACAAAAATAGCAGTTACGTTTACCAATGTTGTATGTTTTGTGTGTTAAATTTTCAGTGGTATGTACTTTCATCTTCTTCCGAACCCTTTAGCTGAGAGGGGATTAAGGATGGAAAATTGCGGTAACACACGGGAGCATTCGTTAATCTGCATACGAAACAAAATGCACACAGCATTTCGATGTTTATTTTTCGTTTTACTTAGGAACCGAAAGTTTCCAAAATTATAGGTAATCAATATTAGTTTGTCATTATTAGATAATCAGTATTTCATTTATTATACAATCAAAATATAATTATTTTTCTATATAAGTATATTCATTTTGAAATTAAATGGTTTCTGCTTTGTCATTTTTCAAAAAATAATTACTGCCACACTACTTGGCAACTAAGTTTACTGAAAAATTGAACTTTATTGAAATCGCTTAAAACAAGTTTTTTGCGACACTCTTATTCTGTAATGGGTTTGTATTGTCACACATAGTGTAGACGCATATGAACATATATGCCTATATTATTTCCTCGCGCAGTATCAAAAGAGCAAGTCTCATCTGATGTAAAGTTTGTTGTATTTTTTAAGTAATTTGCATGAAGCGCACATATGGCACATCTTCCATTCCGTGAATTCCTTTTTGAAGTAACATTTTGTATAGTTTATATACATGTGAAAGAAGAAAGAGAAACGTGGTACAGTTCATTATGTTTCATTAATTACTATGTAAATATATTTTGCAATCTTGAAATATTTTTGAATATTATTTATACCATTATTTATTTTTGGTGTTCTAAATGTACGAGTAAACTTTGTGGTAAATAATAACGTTTATCGTGTCCAAATATTAATGCCAAGGAAAGCACCAATATTAAATGACCCAAACTGGTGATAGCAGTGTTCTAAACATTAATGATATTAGTAGTAGCGTAGGTATCCACGTTTGCTCTTGTGAGCTAATACAGATGTTTGTGTGTGTGTGTGTTCGTGTGTGCTCAACAAAATAAAGTTTGTATTTTTGGGACATTATGCAGTAGTCATGTAGCAAACGTCCATGCATATATGTAACATGTGGTAGTTATTTATTTTTTATTTGAAGTATATCATTAGTGCTATAATCCTGTGCATTAATGCAATGTCAGTGACGTAGTATTTTTGGATACTGTATTTTTTGTATTTATTTTAACTGTATACTTAATAAAATTAATTTTAAAGTAATATGGTTATTAAATTATTTGTAATAATATTTGGCATGAGTAGCAGAATTTGTTCGGACCGAGGTGCACGGTCAGTCTGTCTACCAACTGGGAACACCGGGAATCAATTTTGGTACCCTTTGTAAAAAAAGAAGTACCTGGGGGTAAAGGCGACCGTGGTGCTGACTATATTACTTCAAATATATGCCGAAGTCTAGTAAGTGTGGAGTCAAGGGTGACCATTACTTCCAATGTATGCCGAAGTCTAGTAAGTGTGGAGTCAGAGGTGGTCATTACTTCCAATATATGCCGAAGTCTAGTAAGTGTGGAGCCAGGAGGGCCAGAGGCGTAGGGTTGCCATGTTCTGAAATGCAAAAATGCGAACACTTCTGTCTGGTTAACTCGTTATATAAATATTAACTTTCGACACAAGAATAATAAGTTTCATCTTTTATTTTGAAGTTTGCTTTTAAATATTGTGAAAAATGTGTTGAAATACATGAAAATTTATTAGTGCTTCCATGACAATATTCTAGACTTTACCTTTTCCTATTTTTCAGTAGATTTGATCTTTATGACATTTCCTTCTTTGAATACAAATAGCCAAACATACCTTTACATGTGAAGTGTCTAAAAATGAATTGACAATACACTTGAGCTTAGAAAATGCGGGCAAATCAGGAAGTTTTGGGAAAATGTGTGAGAACGGACATTTTTACTCCCATAATGCGGACATATCCACATAAATGCAAATATATACATGATAACCCTATACAGGCGGGTTTCAGAGCGCAGGCTGTGCTCATCAAAATATTTAGGGGAGATAATTTTTCCTGGAGGTACAGTCAGAGGTAGAATTAAGTTGGAGAACGGTAAATGTTGGAGGTTGCGCCGAAGCCTTTCGACCTTATTTGACCTGTCCCGACTACATGTGTCTTTTACCTTTATTTAATGAGATTTACGTCCCACGATTGTGCTCTGAAGGCTAAAAGTAGATTGATGGTTAATGAAATTGAATGAATATGAAATAATTGGTGGAATGAGAATATGGGAGGAAACGGGACAATCCTAGAAAAACCCACAAATAATCTTGTTCTCACAAACTCACATGGTATGGGATCCAACTAAGAACTTCTTGCGCCAGAGATGGACGCTCAAAACTGAGCCACTATGTCTTCACTTCTATTTACTGAGTTAAAATTTAAACAGAAGCATTTCAAACTGAGACAATTAAGAAGTTCTTAATTTAGTTCGTTAACCTTAAGATACCCTCTCCTGAAATGTGATTAATTTTGGGGATTATATTAAATGTAATCAAGAAATAATGAGAATTAATCAAGATACTGAGTAGAGGACAAACACTGATGCTTAAAACCCAAAATGTAAAAAATATTTCAGTACGAATTTCATTCTTCTCGAAATTTTCGTATTTCATCTTTCCATATTAGAAATTAACTCATCATCATCATCATCATAGGTATTCTGCTCTCAATCGCAGATCACTTGCCGCAGCTGAGAAACTTCCATGTTTCATGGTTCTCCGCTAACCTCTTCGTCTTTACGTATAATCTTTCTTTCATATCGTTCATTAATTGTAGCGTTCTTCGCCCCTCCTATTTACTACCACCATACCTTTTAGCACGTCCCTCATGATGCAGTTCCTTCTTAACCAATGTTCCAAGCAATTTCTCTTTCTCTTAATAGTATCTAAAATTGTTATTTTCTCTTCCACCATTTTTAACGCCCTCTCATTCGTTTTTCTTCCGACCCAACTAATTCTTTTCATTCTTCTCCACACACACACATTTCGAAAGTTTCCAGTCATTTTTCATCACTTTGCATAATATCCATGTTTCAGCTCCATATAGTACAACATTTCCTCACGAAACATTTTTGAGTCTTTTCCTCACTCTTTATTCAAGGTCCTACAAAACAGACATTTCCTCCTGAAAGCTTCTTTCGCCATTCCTATTGCTTTTCATTTCACGTTCGCACTTTGTCATTATTAAGAATATTACCCAGATATCGAAAACTATTCACTTGTTCTATTTCCTCCCTTCCCACTTTTATATTTGACACAGACCTCTTCGTTCTAATCACCATGGCTTTTGTCTTTCTAACATTTATTTTCATCCCATATTCTTCAAAGTCCTTCCTCAAGTTTCTAACATCCTATTGCTTTTCTTTTCAGATTCTACAGCAAGCTCCATATCATCTGCAAATCTTATACATCTAATCATTCTACCTCCTACCGAAATGCCGTCTTCATCATGTAGGCTCTTTTTACACTATCTCAAGAAAACTACTATTTTAATGTTTACTTATCAATAAGGAACTAATAAAAGTGTTCCAAGGAATATATCATTACCAATCATTTCGCATGCAAGCAGTGGTTCATCCCCAAGTTTTTAAAACACGTTTCTTGTTCTTTGCGTAATTTGTCTTGGAAATATAATTTTATATGTACAAATGAAAGGCAAATGGATTTTTATTAATTTACAAAAGTTAAAAGCAATCATACAATGTACTAAATAACATTTAACTAATTTTGTTCATTATACTATTCTTCTAAATATATTTCAGTTGTACAGAGTTGCTTGCTTTTGAAATGATTGGTAACTCGTATCTTTGTTGGAGCACTTAGAAAGAGAAGATTTTTTCACTTCAGATTTTAGATAAGGCATAGGCCTAAGTTAAGTTGGTTTAGTGGATCTAGGGATATTAAGAAGAGCATAAAACTCAGAAGCTTGGGAATCAGTGATCTTTCTAAATTATAAACTTTCAATTTAATTGCATTGACTAAATTCAGATATGAAAGTTGCTCGTTGTTTAACTCACACACAATATTACAATTATTTTGTTTCTCAATCCACAATTTATAATGCACCCATAAATATATACTTCAACAAATGTAATACTATAAATACTAAAAAAAAAAAAAAGAGAGAGAAATCAAGGTTATTGATTCTAACAATTTAAAAGTAATTCTATGTTCTTTTTTCTTAAACATATTCTTTTTTTGTGTGTGTGTGTGTGTGTGTGTGTGGGTGTGGGTGGTATTTTGGCCTGTCCTTGTTCTTAACAAGGTTGTGGTTTAAGTTGTTAATAGTTGATTCAATCTCTAGGAGGGCTAATTCCTCAATCATGGTTTTTGCAGTGATTCAATCCACTTTCCTGCTTTTCTCCGTGTATATAGGGTGGCCCAGAAGTAGAGGTCTGCAGGGGCCGGAATTTTTAGCCCGGCCCGGCCCGTGAATTTACAATCTGAGGCTTGACCTGAGTCCGAAATATGTTTTAGCCTTTAGGCCAGAGCCCGGCACGAGCTCGTGTGGTAATCAAATGAGCCCGAAATACAGAAACTTAATAATTAAGGAAAAATTGTATTTTTATTTACAACAATTAGAGATTTAATTTTGTTGTTGTGCTTTAAAAGTTGTCCAGAAAGAACGGCGCAATATACACCCTTCATTCCAAAAGAAACCGAACGTTTTAAGAAAACAAAAAAGCAATGTACATTTTGGAACAAATCATTTTTATTAATCAATGTATTCCCCTTCTGCATCGATACACATATTTGCACGCTCCAACAAGTTGTCAAACGACTTCTCCATGTCCTTTATTGGAATGGTCTTTAGGACGGCGGTCGTCGCCTTCTTAATGGCATCAATCGATGCGTGTCACTTTCCTTTCATCGCCAAATGCAGTTTCGGGAACAGATAGAAATCGCACGGAGCGAGATCTGGTGAATAGGGCGGATGATGCAACCGAATAATTTGATTTTTGACCAAAAATTCAGTTACAAGTCGCGAACGATGTGATGGTGCATTATCGTCCAAAAGAGTCCAACTGCCTATTTCGCGATATTCGGGCCGAATACGACGAATTCTTGCCAGCAAACGCTTCATGACGCCCAAGTAAAACTCTCCAGTGACTGTCTGGCCGGGCTGAACAAATTCTTTGTGGATAATTCCTTTTGAATCGTAAAAACAAATCAGCATCACCTTAACTTTTGACTTCACCAAGCGACTTTTTTTTGGGTGTTCCTTCATCCGGCGCTCTCCATTCAGCACTTTGCCGCTTTGTTTCGGGCTCATATTCAAAACACCACGTCTCGTCACCAGTTACAATCGATTTCAAGAAGTTTCGATCCTGCCGAGCACTGTTAACGATGTCTTTGCAATGCGCAATTCGATCAACTTTTTGGTCTTCGGTGAGTTTGTGTGGTACAAACCGCGAATTAACCTTCTTAAGGCCCAAAACTTTTGTCAAAATGCGGTATGCGGTTGTTTGAGGAATGCCTAATTCCATTTCAATAACTTTCACCGACGATTTTTTGTTATGTTTGATGAATTCACGCACTTTTTCGATGTTTTCTTCCGATAATCCGGTTCTGGGACGGCCTGATCTTTCGTCATCATCCAGCGTCTCTCTACCCGATTTGAATCGCCTGAACCACTCGTAAACTTGCGTACGGGATAGACACTCATCACCATATGCATTTTGTAGCATTTGGTGCGTTTCACTAAAAGTTTTACCCAGTTTAACACAAAACTCAATTGCAGCTCGTTGTTTGAAACTCATTTTCCGACCGATGTACACAACACACTGACAGTTGAAACGCAATAACTTTGTTGCCGTGCATCCAAATGTCATGACACTTATACCAGTTGTCAATGAGGGATTACACCATCTACCGGTTATAACAAAATACTTTGGTTTGTGTAATATTTACCTGTACCTTGGGCAGAAAGTACTCATACATATGCACTATACTTAGTAGAATGTTCATTTCATATTAACAAAAGAAGAATGTTTTTAATATATGTAAGTGATTATTATGGGATAGTTGTTGATATGGACATGTTTTATGGTTACCTAGTCAGTGAATTTGTGTACTTAACAGTTTTAAGAAAAGGATACTATAAATTATATCAAATAATAAACCAGTTTAACATCGTTTATAGACGTTGTCAGTTTTATTAAAAAGGTGAGATTAATGGTATTTAAAGATCGAAGTTAATATTTTTAATGTCAAAGAATTACTACCACTTCGGATTTTTATCTCTGCAAACGAACCAGGTTTACGACTATCATTTTGATAAGTCGTTGTAAAAATTTGGTTTACCTCACCCGGGACTTTGTAAATTCAGTTCCCGAAGAAGAAGAGTAAGGTTGAATTTACTTTTATACTACAGTTAATGAATAAGAACTTAACCATATTGCGAAGTGGTAAAGTAATCATAAGAAAAATGTACAACGAAGCAATGCAGCAGGAATCAAATACTAGTGACCAAGGTGAAACTAGTGTAACACCAGGTTTGTCATCAGAGGATCGACTCTTGTTAGCTTTACAGCGACAATTCATGCAGATGTCTACCGAGATAAACAAGCAAAATGAAGAATTAAGTAGACGAATGGAACAGAAGATAGAACTGAAGTTTGACGAAGCTAACAAGCAAAATGAAGAATTAAGCAGACGAATGGAACAGAAGTTTGACGAAATGGAACAGAAGTTTGACCAAGCTAACAAGCAAAATGAAGAATTAAGTAGACGAATGGACCAAAAGTTCGACGAATCTAATAAGCAATATGAAGAATTAAGTAGACGGATAGAACAGAAATCAGATGAAACGAAACAGACAATTGTCCAGGTGGTGAACGACATATCCTCACAGTTCGAGGAAAAGTTAAAAAAGATATCCGATGATTGTCAGGAAAAGCATGATCACCAAAATCAAGAAATCTGTGCTTTAAAAAAAGATTTAGAAGTAATAGAATCTTCCATTAAACAGCAAAAGATCCAGGTTAGCAACAATTCTAATAACATACGTGTAAATACACAATTATTAGCTACTATTCAGGAAGAGATTAGAACGTTACAGGCTAAAGACAACATTTACCGAAATCACTTGGGTAGTGATCGCTTTGAGTTGCCCCACTCACCAGAGATGAACTCGCCTTCGCCGGGGTCTGATGAGGATATTATACTAGAAGAAAGTTGTCCGAAGAGTACTGATGAGCGAAACATAGATGGTGTCACGACACAGCACGTCACGGATAGGAACTATCACTCAACAAGAACAAGGAATGAGAAAAAGAAGGTAAAATTAAGTGTTAAGATGAGTGAAATCCGAGCTATGAGCAAATTCAGTGGTAAGTGTAATGAGAATGCTACTTCTTTCTTAGAGAAATTCCAAGACGAATGCAATATAATGTGTATCGAACGATCACAATATATGAAATTAATACCCCATGTATTACTCCCACCTTGTTCCTTATGGTTTAAGGCAATACGTGATCACATTAGTACATGAGGAATTCAAAGCGGCATTGATCGCAAATTATGAAAATGACTTTTTGCTGGCAAATAGAGATGCCACCCTTAGAAATCAACACTTCAATCCTCGATTGCACAAATCTCTTGTAGAATTTGTTGTAAATGTCTACAACGAATTAAAGGTCGTTAATCCTTTGCAATCGGAATCGAGAATAATAGCATCGATTCGAAATTTGCTTCCATTTAAATTGCAACAGATCTTATTTTCCACACAGTGTATGAGTTTCAGCCATTTATTGATGCTTGTCCAATGCTACGAAACTCAATACCATGCCATGAATCCACAATCAGGAATAGGTAAAAATAAGAATAATTCAGATCATTTGGTGCCTGTTCGGAATTTAGATATCCGAAGTGTGAATAATATGAAACCTAACCTAAGCCGAGTATACTCTAGCAATCAAAATGAGCACAATAGGCAAGGTTATGTAGGGAATCCGCCTAACCTAATTAATAGTAGCAATTCGTATGTTAGACCATATAGTCAAAATAGATTTAAAAATCGACGTAATGTATGGCGAAATTCCAGAAATACAGCGAACTACGCGGATAGACGTAATGGAAGGACAAGAGATGGCACTTCGCATCAAGATCCAGGCATTGAAGTAATTTCTTTACAGAACAATAATACGGGACATAATCACGATTGTGCTGTACAGTGTACCTTATTGGAACCATACACGAGTATGAATTTAAACTAATCCCGGCTGATGTGGTAGGGGTTAAACCCATGTCAGCTGTAGATTCTCATGAACATTTATCTAAAAATGTAAGCGATAATTTTTGTGAACATTTATCTTCCAATTTACATGTTCATGCTAATTATGAAAATGATCTTTCACATGACGTCACGGTAAATAATTATTCTGAAATAGCAATTAATAGGTGTCAGTACCAATTTATACCGGTTGTAAATCGTTGTTGGTTTGAAGATGATACCGTCAATGATGGTTTTAATATTGAAGAAAATTTTGTATTTTTAAAGTCATATAGTACAGCTAAAATACCTATTAAAGTCAATGGGTTAAGTACCGAAGCTCTACTTGATACAGGAGCAAATGCCTCTCTATTATCGTATTCACTGTGGAAAGCAATTACTAGTAATTATTCGAATCCTAAGTTACAAAAGGCTGAGAATCTTATTATAGTTGATTTTACCGGTAAACATAAAAAGAGAGTAGCAGGAATTACTCGTGTGACAATATCTATTCAAGATTTTGAAATATCAATCCCTATTCTGGTGATAAAGGATCTTAACGAGAAATTAATTATGGGCTTAGATTTATTATCCCAATTACGTGTCATGCTTGATTTTAAAAACCAAACGTTGACGATACCGGGTATACCTCAGGAAATCGTTCAGAAACTGCTTCCAAAATTAGATAATCTTGCTTGTCAGTATAATGATATGTCTCCTATAGTGAATAATGTTTCTATGAGTGCAAAAAGTGATAAATTAAATGATCCACGATTGGAAGACAAACAAAATTTGATGAATATAAAGGACGATGTATTATTTTCTGAACATGTTAAATCACTCGAAAGCAGCCTTGATTTTGCTGATAATACAGTAATAGCCGACTTTAAGAACATCTTATATAAACATAGAAATGTCTTTTCAGAACGTCCTGGACGTTGCAAGGATTTTGTTTATTCTTTTAAAGTTAAAACAGACAAACCCATAGTAACCAAGCCCTATATAATTCCATATAGATACAGGGAGAATGTACGACAGCAAATTGCAAATATGTTAAGAGATGGGATCATTAGGCCTTCAAGAAGCGTCCACCTTAATCCATTACATGTTGTTCCCAAGAAAAATGGTTCTCTACGTGTGGTATTAGATTTAAGACGCACTAACAGTCACATTGATCTGGAACAAGTGAGGTATCCTCCAGTAGAAGAAATACTAGCTTCTTTACAAGGGAACACTGTATTCGGAAATCTAGATCTAGTGATGGCGTATAATCAGGTCGAGTTACATGAAGATTCAAAACCATACACAGCATTTAGTTTTGAAGGTCACTTATACGAATACAATCGTGTAGTCTTTGGGCTTATCAATGGTAGTGCAGCATTAGCATCCTGCTTGAACAAAGTTCTAGGTCAAGACTTACGTAGCAACGTGATAACGTATGCTGATGACATCTTAATCATGGGGAAAAATCCACATGAATACCTGAAGTACTTAGATATAGTTTTAGACAGATTGGAAAGTTCAGGCCTTACTATCAATCTACAGAAATCCAAATTTCTGCAGAATTCTATAGAATTTCTTGGGTACCAAATTGATGCCTCTGGTTTACAATTCAGTCAATCTAAAGTTCAGGCCATAGAAGATCTACCTGCGCCAGTAAATGTGAAACAGACACGACAAATATTAGGACTCTTTAATTGGTTTCGCAAAGCCATCCCGCGATTCGCTGAGATAGCCCAGCCTTTATTTATGATCATAAAGAAAGGAGTACCATGGCAATGGGGTCCTATTCAAGAACACAGTTTTAATAAGTTGAAGGAGTGCGTAAAACGAAACATCCATTTGAACCACCCCAGATACGACGTTCCTTTCTATGTACAGTGTGACGGTTCTCAACTTGGAATTTCTGCAGTACTCTGGCAACCTAACCCAACCATTCAGGAACCAGCTGTTATACATTGCGCTAGTCGTACTCTAAAGAAAGCTGAAAAGGGATACACCACGACAGAAATTGAACTTTTGGCTATACGTTTTGCAATACAAAAATTCGCTCCATATCTTAGCGGATGTCATTTCATAGTACTTACCGACCATAATTCATTGCGATACCTCAATAGCGTACAAGGATATAATAACAGATTACTTCGCTGGTCGTTAGATCTTCAAGCTTATGATTTCGAAGTACAACACATTAAAGGGGTAGATAATGGGCCCGTAGATACCTTATCACGTCTGTTTCCTGGAGAAGAGCAACATATTTTGTCCATTAACGAATTTAAGATTTTACAGGATGAAATAGCTTCCATTTCGATAGAAGATTTAAGAGAACATCAAATGAAGTATCATGAATATAAACAAATCATGGAACATTTATCTTCATGTGGCGAGGGATGTAGTTGTCCCAAACACTGGAATTCCAGATTTAAATTAAACAACGGGATTTTACTTATTAAAGATTTCAAATTCAAATCTAGGAATAAAATTTGCATTCCGCCTACATTAACAGCACGCATATTAAAGGCCTACCATGATGATTTCGGACATTTTGGGTATGTGAAGGTATGTGCCTTGGTTAATAAATCTTTTTACTGGAAGGGAATGAGAGCTCAAGTCAAAAATTATATCAATGACTGCATTGAGTGTATGCAAATTAAGCATAATTATCAGGCTATACAAAAACCAATGCTCTCAATAACACCTGAGAGACCACATTCATTTCTATCGATTGATTTATATGGACCGTTACCCAGAGCAGCTACTGGAGAAGTTTATTTGTTAACAACTATGGACATCTTTTCACGATATGTGGTAGCCTATCCCTTGCGTAAAGCAACCTCCGCTGCTATCGTGAATAAAATTCTGAATGTATATATTCCACATTGTGGCCCTATCGAGCATATATTATGCGATAACGGTTCACAATTCAAAAGTGATGTGTTTCTCAAAGCCATGAACAAGGCCAACATTAAAATTCATTTTGTGACTCCGTACCATCCAAGTAGCTCCGTGGTAGAAAATGTACATCGCAATTTTGGTATGTTGTTTCGGCACTTTTGTAAGGATAAACATGCTGAGTGGATTAAGCATGTCAACCAAATTACGTACCTTTTGAACCATTCTATATCAGACACTTTAGGTGTGTCTCCTGCTAATGTGCATAATGGCTCTGATTTGATTTTCCCTGTGGAACAGCATTTTGATGTCAAATTAGAAGATTCGACAATTATGGATTCATCCAGTTTAGTGAATATGGTGAAGATCCGAAGACATAACAAGTTTTTGAAACGTAATTCGCAAGTAGAATCTTTGCAGGAAGGAAAATATCGGATCAAGGTCAATGACTTAGTTTTTGTTAAACAACATCCGCAAAGTAATATGTTGTTAAAGAAGATTTACAAATTTTGTGACATTTTCTCAGGTCCTTATTTATGTTTTAAGGAAATAAATCCTAAAGTTTTCGAATTGTTGAACGCTAAAACGGGGATGTCAATTGGACTTCGCAATATAGATGAGTTAAAGGTTTGGAAACCTACTCCGTATACAAAGGAAAAATGGATGCATCTAGTGAAAGAATTAGTAGCACCTGACATTCTTGCTCAAATAAATAAGAATGAAAAATAATAATAATAATGAAAAATGTATTTATATAATAACAAAAGGATGTCTTTTGTTTCTGCAAAAATAGATTTATTTACTTACATGTGCTTATTCAAACGTAGATTGTGTTTAATTTTTGATTTTTGTTCAATTATATTTTCTTTGATTTTCATTCATCAACGATAAGTTTTCAATAACTTGAATCCTTTCTTATTAACGTGAAGGATTATAATGTAATTCATGATTAATCTAGCACAAAAATTGTTTTCATTATATTAATTTGTGTTAAAACTTTATTGTTAAAAATAGGTATTGATGAAAGTGTAAGATTTGTTTAATGTATATGTAAAATGTAATGAATAGATATACAAGGTGCGATCAAAATATGATGGACATATACAATGTAAAAACACTAATGTTAACGGACCAGTGGTTCTTGAAGATAAAAGCCAAGCTTACTCATGACTTTTATATTCAGTCCCTTTGTCGAGCGACATTTTATATAACAAAATACTTTGGTTTGTGTAATATTTACCTGTACCTTGGGCAGAAAGTACTCATACATATGCACTATACTTAGGCCGTGTCCAAAAGTGCATAGTGCACACTTCGAGGATGCACACTCGAAGTCTACAAATGAAGTGCACACTAAATAGTGTACACTTCGTCAAATTAGCTTTTGATCCACTCTTGTTTACAGCGCCTCATCGTGGTGGAATATGGAACATTGATAACAAAAGAAGGAGGAATTTCGCGTACTAGAAAAATTAACTTCTTTTTTTTTTTTTAGATGAATGACTTTCCAGTTATATTAAAGATAAATATATCTACAGATTGACAATATGGGGTAACCATAAAATTACTTAATGGTTTCTTTCATGTATGCCAACAGCTTCAGCTTTGCAGTATCTGCAAATATTTATCAGCATAAAAACCACTAAACTATTGGCGGTTCTATTTTATTAGACATGCTTCCTAATATTTATTAATCCCCCGGAAGAAAAGCAGCACTGGTGGTTAGGGCGCTGATGACACTGTTGCGAAGTAGATTAAGAATTTTATTGCAGGTGAAAGTAGGCAATTTACAAAAGCGTTAGGACACCGAGGGGAGATCGCTATTTACAATAATGTGGCTCAAATCCACTTTGGGAGAGAGTTCATATTGAGTATAATTCCTTTATGTACAGTAGATACACAAGAATGACACTATAATTGTCGTCGTTCTACTGTATTGCTTCAGTTACAGGCATACTGATTAGACTATTTCTACCATATTATGCTGATGTTGAAGTTCCTTATGTGTTACTCTTTCTTTGTGAATCTATAGATTTTACCCGTAAATCTTAAAAATAGTGTCTCCATATTGTTAAAGTACACCAAAATTAACACTTACAAGGATGACAAGGAAAGAGGTGGTGGAGTTCAACAACATGAGGACCAGGATTTACAGGAAAAAGCTATTATGTCACTATGAAATACAAATTTATAAGCAGGGTGCGAATTGTCGGGGGGGATGCCAGGGATTTCCCCCCCTGACAAAAATCTTTCCCACCCTGGAGGAGAAAAATTTTATCCCTGGCAGGGATAACTTTTTCCCCCTCTGGAGTATTTTTAAATGGACATAAAGATAAGATAGAAAAAGGGAACAATTCTCACTTTGCGTAGCTAACCTAAATATTACTTCAGTGAAAATTTATGAAAGATCTCACATCTCAACTGTTTTGTACCTGTTAGTGTATATATATATATATATATATATATATATATATATATATATATATATATATATATATATATATATATATATATATATATATATATATATATATATGTGTGTGTGTGTGTGTGTGTGTGTGTGGGAGGACTGGGTGCGCATATGGGTGAAATTCATCCCCCCCTGGGAAAATTTTTCAATTCGCACACTGTTTATAAGGATCACGTGTACTCAAGATTAGATCTTATAAGCCCGCTTAAATTGAGTTCTGTACATTGTATACACTTCAACATTTGCGTGCACTTCACTATGCTTTCGGTGCCCTACATCTTTCTTGAAATATATCCGCAGTCTCTCCCACATTCTTCCCACTACGAAAATGTTTACTCATTAACGAAACAAATCCCCTCGTCCAAATATAACCATAAAAAGCTACTATTAACCTAATAAGAATTTTATGAAAAGTAAGAGACGTTTTTATGAAAAAAAAAAAAAAAAAACAGTATGCAACGTAGTGGCCCTCATTGTTCAACTATACGGAAGGAATTACTTGTTCATAATCAATTCATAATGGGTACCGTAATGGGATTATATGAATTAAAAGGAAGGCAAGTCTTTACTTTGGCCATTTCATCCAATGAACCGATACGTAACCAAGACTGAAAAGATATGCCTTGCGAGCCTCTAACCTGCATTCACTCGCTGACGCTCGCTCAACAATACTATGTGAATTAAATATTAAACTTTGGTAGAGAAAGGAACCAACCCAGTAACTAACTTATAAGTTAGTTACTAGGTTGGTTCCTGTTCTCAAAACCGGAACCGAAAGATCAAATCGCTGAATCGAAGAATCAAAAAAAATAAAAAATAAAAATAAATAAATAAAAAAATAAAAATAAAAAATAAAGTGGCCAAAGTAAAGACTTACCCAGAGGAATTTATGAAATCTTTGATAAATGTGGAGAAAGAAATTTTTGATCTGTACTTCACTTTTGGGCAGCTGTCAAAAATACAAAATGTATGGTAATTGGTATATTACAGTCTCTCAAGCGCAAGGAAATATGCGCTTTGAAAGGAATTTGTTTAGAATCAAAACTAGAAAATTAGGCCTATCTACCTACGAATTAACATTGCACCTGCAGTTGTAGCTGTAGCTATAGAGAAATGAATAATCTAGGTATTCATTATTCTATGCTAGAACTTAACATTTTAATTCATACGCCATTAAAATTTGTCATTTACGTGCAAATAGCTCCATTACCGATAGTGTAATTATTTCAAATAAGCTACATAAACCATGTAATATTTAAAGACAAATGCCTTTATAGCATTATTAAATAAACACTTGGTTGCTTTTCCTATACTCCATTGCATACTCAAAGAACACAACGTAGTACGTTTGTTATTTGCGTAACATTTTTATATTCCACTTGTAAAATCACTAATTTGTATATTTATCAAGTAAATTATTATTAGATTAGCCCACATATATATTCACCTCAAAAAAAGTATTAAAAATGTGTCTTTTAAAATTTTATTAAGTCACTTTGACATTATTGCTGTTCCTACTACGAAGAACTGCCATCTTAAGTACGCAAGTGTGCTAACGTAGTGTACATCCTCGCACACTACGTACTATGCACTCGCAGACTTGTGAACTTGAACCTTTTGACGCACACTAGGTGACGTCAGTTCCGGAAATAAGCGTACTTCGAATGCACACTTGTATCTTTTGGACACGGCCTTAGTAGAATGTTCATTTCATATTAACAAAAGAAGAATGTTTTTAATATATGTAAGTGATTATTATGGGATAGTTGTTGATATGGACATGTTTTATGGTTACCTAGTCAGTGAATTTGTGTACTTAACAGTTTTAAGAAAAGGATACTATAAATTATATCAAATAATAAACCAGTTTAACATCGTTTATAGACGTTGTCAGTTTTATTAAAAAGGTGAGATTAATGGTATTTAAAGATCGAAGTTAATATTTTTAATGTCAAAGAATTACTACCACTTCGGATTTTTATCTCTGCAAACGAACCAGGTTTACGACTATCATTTTGATAAGTCGTTGTACGGTAAAATATTACAACAGATGGTACTAGTGGTACTATTTGTTTTCAAAAGTTCGGTTTCTTTTGGAATGGAGGGTGTATATTGTATATTTACAAAGTTAGGCCCGAGAAATGTGGTTTTATATCTAAAAATTTACGACCCAAACCTTGCGTTGCGTTAGGTTGACCCAAACCGTTACACAAAGCTTTTAAATACAGTTCAGTTATTGGGCGCTTCAATATTTTTTCTCGCCCTTAGTTTTCAAGATATGAGATTGGTATTTCGTACAGTTATTACAGACGCTATGTAGTATATTACGAAATATTTTGGGCGCTGAGCGTTACCACCCGGGACGCACAGAGGGACCCAAAATTTAAAAAAAAAAAAATTTTAAACAAAAAAATCCCTTTTGGGAGAATTTTCTCCCCTCAGGTGCACGATAGGGATATGCAAGTTATACCGTTCTAAAGACCGATTCATGTTCCTACAATGATTAATCTTTATGCTGAAGCGGATTGGATAGAAATTGACTGAAAATGTACTATCGAGGGAAAATTGGTAAATCGGCTATAGCGTCAAGATTATTTTTCCCCGTACATTCTTCGTTCCTTATTATTTTTACAATGAAGCAAAGTTTTTTTGGGTACCATTCGCATGTGCGTGTTATATACCTGAGCGGAGAAATTCGCGATAAAAGAGGATTTTTTCAAAAAAAAAACCTTTTTCCCACTTTGAGCGGGAATTTCTCGCATTTGGTACATAATAGGGAAATTTACTGATGCGGTTGGAAACTGCTTCATTACAAAAAAAAAAAAAAAAAGAAAGAAAAGAAAAGAAAGAAAGAAAAAGAAAGAGAAAGAAGAAGAGATACGAACCATGATCCTAACGACCCGCTCGGGAGAGTAATACTCCCGGAAGTACGTTTTTCCGCGCGCTACTCTAGACAGCTGTTTTACACGCTATCCTAGCCAGTTGTTTTAAGTTGGTCACAAAATTTATATCATGAAGTACAAGGGGGAAAAAACGACCCTATATCATTGAGTAGGCCTACAAGGGCATAAGTACTACAACTACTTATCTGCATAAAAATAAATAAATCACTTTTTTAAGTATTATTTTCATATTATTTTAATTTAATAAGTGTTCTAAAAATGTAAAAAAAAAATAAAATAAAAAATCTTTCCTCGGGCGGAGTTTGAACTTGCGCCCAAAGAGGATTTTATTACTAGCATATAGTGCTAGCCCACTTGGCCACTGAGGCCGACAACATCAAGCGTTTGTTGTCTGTTATTTGAATGCAACGTGGCAAGAAGTGAATAACGCCAACCAATCAGAACTGTGTTTCTCGTTTCTGCTTCCGGGAGCATTACTCTCCCGAGCTAGTCCTTGATCCTAGCGTCAGTTGGTACTGTAGCTGCTTGACTGAAAGCCTAAAAATTACCTAAAAAACCCTAAAATTTAAAAGGGTTAAACAGTTGTAAGCTTCAATAGATATTATTGAAAAATTGTAACATATGTTAAGCATGCTAATAAATTATATGTTGCGTACTGTGTTACTTTTCTGTACATTTTTAAAGATGAAAAAAGTATTTGTTTTCATAGTTATGACATTATTGCTTCTTTATTATTGCAGACTATTTCGTAACTTGAAATTTTTAAATATTTAATCTTTTCGACAAAGAAAACGTGCACGCAAATTACCTACATCTATGTTTTAAAAATACAAGGAATTTGTTTGTTCGTTATTTAGTGTTCTTCCTTCTTAGTGAAAGGTTGGATACAATCTTCGAAAAAGAAAGTGTATTTGTTAAAAAATTGAGTCCTATAATTCATTGCAATTGTTTACTATTTTAAAATTAGAATGAAAAATAACCTTAATGATTTACCACGGAAGAGAAACAGTGATTGAGCTTTCTTCTCTGTGAGAAGGAGATCAGTAGTCACAGACAAAAATACTAAGGTATTTTATATTTACAAATAATAATATCTATGAGTGTGCCGCGAGAATTCAAGTTACACCTGTAGTGTACCCCAAGTTGAAAAAGGTTGGGAAACGCTGTCTTATTAGGATTACGCAAGTAGGACTTACAAGATTGTAATTGTAGTACATCCGTACGTCCGTTACTCCACGTTAACTCATTAACAAAAGCTAATTTTTCAATTCCTTAGCCGAGTTCGTTAATAAAATCAGTCCATTAACTTCTACACCTGTAATTGTGACTTCAACAGTAGTTATCCATATCCTATTTTTCTAGTATTAAAGCAAAGGTAATAGAAGTTACACACTGTACCATTACATGACAGCAACTATCCTCCAGTAGTTGACATCTTTCGGACAAAATTGAAACTTCTAGCTTGTGATGCTATTTACTGTTTACAAATTTATCCACATTTGGAAATATTTCATGCAATTTTCTCTGGTTGCTATAAAATTTTAATGACTGATTTTGCGTATTTTCCTTGCCCCTTTGTGGACATTCTCGTATCAGACTTTGAAACTATGTTATGCACAACTATTGAAAGTCTTATGGAATGGCTTTGTCTGTCTGTCCCTTCGTCTGCCGACAGGTGGGTATCAGAGCAGAAAAGTAAGATGTAGCGAAAAATTATTTTCTAATAGGATTCATGATTTCAAGAATAGATTGCGTCTCAGATCTGATTCCCCTTTTCCAGACGGAAGTATTAGAAATCTACAATTTCCAGTTTAAGTATTGATCACTATAGAGGAAATAGGGATGCGCACGAGACGAGTCGAGACAGGATTTTCCTGACAAAATTCGAGTCGAGACACGGCTCTTCCAATAGAGAAATATACATTTTTCGAGTCGAGACATCACTTTTACAGCACATTTTCGAGACAAGACAGCCACAAATGTTGTCTCGTGCGCATCCCGAAGAGAAAAGCAGGTACCTAAAAGATAGGCAGAAAATTTTCGTTTGAATTCGGCATTTTAAAAATAGACTACTGTTCTATACTTATTTCTCTACTAAAACCAGAAGTAACTGAAATATACTTCAACTTCCGGTTACAATCTTGATCCTCATAGTTACCTCTGGTGCGTGGGGTCATTGGTTCGATCCCCAGCCAATTAAGTTTGTGGTGGGCAACATCGTGTCCGTGGGTTTTCTCGGCATTCTCCCGTTTCCTCACACTTTCTCATTCCACTATTTTTTCTATAATCATTCACTTGCTTTAATCATAGTCTCCTTTAGGCTAAAGGGCATAAACGTGGGACGTTAAACTGAAATATTTCATTTCCTTTTTTGATTGTCATAGTCAAGGGCGTAAATAAGGGCCCCACAGACCCCGCATTGCGGAGGAGCCTCAAGCCATCAGCGGCCCACAAATCGTGAAGTTGGACGTAGAGAAGGGCCCCACTCCACGCTGTCTGCGTGGAGACCCCCAAACCTTTAGTTACGCCACTGGTCATAGTGCGAAAGAATTCATAATAGCGATAAACTTTGTTTTGATTTTTACATGTATTTCGTACTATCCCAAAAATATGTTCAAGCTCGTCTCTAATTCCTCCATTATAACCTCAACTGATACTATTTCCGGTTTCGATATTTATCTCTATAAACGAAAAATGGTAACAGATGGCGAGAAATGATTCCTTTTCTTTGAATTTAGCACTTACGCCATCTCGTAACCCTCTTCTAAACTGATGGTGGTAGATGCTTATCTGCTTCCGGTTTCAATGTTGATCCACATGGACCAAAAACAGTGAATTTTTTTTTGGAACGGTTAGTTTTTTATGAATTTGACAGTGTTGGGGAGTAACGTAACGCAAGTAACGCGTTACTTTTTAAGTAACGTTTCCTAGTAACGCGTTACCTTTTTTCAAAGTAACTGTAACGGTAACGCGTTACAAATTTTTAAGTAACGTACCTAGTTTGCGTTACTTTTTTCGCGTTACATTTCGGATGAGTAACTACAATATATGTATATATTTTTTCGGAAACAAATGTTTCTTTCCTGTAAGTGAATTTCTCAGAATGAAACAATCGAGCATGAACTACGTATGTCAGTGACGGACAGTCACAGACACACAGAGCAACAGATAAGTTCGTAGTGTCACTTGCTGTTTTTTGAAGATGAGGACAGTCTTAGGGAAATCACGTGTACTGATTGCAAGCACCTGGAAGATTTTGTCGTAGATTTTGACAGATCCAAATCAATACATTCAGTGAGTGAATTGTGAGTGCAATGATACTGGTAGTCTATTTTACTTTGATTGGTGTTGTTTTTATAAAGATGGAGAACGAAAATATTTTACCGTTCGAACATTTGAAAGAATACTTTTTTCTTAAGAGCTGAGGATGATGGTGGACAGAATTTAAAAGTAAAGTGTCTGAAGTGCCCCGGCGGAAAATATTTATCAAAAACTAGGGTACCATAATTAACGATTTACAGTAAGGGGTTAATATGAATAAACTGTGTTTTGATGAGCAAGCCTACTTTATTCCTAGAAAATAGTTTGTTGATGGATGTAATATTGGAGTTCTTTCAGATCAGTTTGCTTATTCTAGAGTCCCGTTGATTATAGAGTAGTGTAATGTTTCTCTATATTCTTTATTTTTAATTTTACATAACAACATTGTTATTATTATATAATTAGTTTAGCAGAATAATAATAAACAATCATTTTTTCTAACGCATAGGGATGAACATGAGTCAAGCTAAAACTCGACTCGACTCGAATTCAAGTCGAGTTTCGAGTAAATCAAGGGTAATATCCTCGAGTTGAGTTCCGAGCCGATTCAGTTTTTCGCGTCGAGTTTCGAGTCCAGTCGAGTTTGATAAATGGCTCGTTCGTTTTAAGTCTTCTTGAAATCATGGCCTGATTACACTGGAAAACGAAAGCCATGGTATACTTTTAGTGTTGCTCACGATAGGGGACACTGCTCGCATCTCGTCTCGTCTCGATAACAAGACCACAAGAGATTTTTTTATAACAAGCTCAGCTCGGCTCGGCTCAACTGAAAAGATGGCTCGAGCCGGCTCACTTGGGGTGAACCATCGGCTCGAGCTGGCTTGGTAGGGATGAGCCATTTGCTCGGTTCGGCTCAACTAAGCCGAGGACTCTAGCCGAGTCGGTTGGGTGAGCTGTTGGCTCGGCTCACTTTTCGGTTCGGGTCGATAGTGAATGAGCTGTGAACCAGCTGCTCGAGTCGTTGACAATTCTAAACCCGGGCCGAGCAGTTTTGAAGATATTTGGCCAGTGCCCTATAACTTTTAACAGTGTTTGGCTCGAGCTAAAATACTCAACCTAGACCAGCGTTTCCCAACCGGTGTGCCACGGCACACTGGGTGCCGCGAGGAAATCGAAACAAATTATTAATTCTATAGCAATCAAATTGCAAGACAAAGGAAAAACGTATATTTGTATTTCACATTACTATGAACCTCTACTATGAATCTACAACTTTAAGTTTCATACCGTGTTACTTTTCTGTACATTTTTAATGTTGAAAAAAGTATTTGTTATCATTGTTATGACTATTATTGCTTCTTTATTGCTGCAGACTATTTCGTAACTTGAAATTTTAAAATATCATTCAATCCTTTCGACAAAGCAAACATGCATACAAATTACCTACATTTGTGTTTTAAAACTAAAAGAGATTTGTTTGTTCGTTCGTTATTTAGTGATCTTTCTTTTTAGTGAAAGGTTGGATAGTTTTCGAAAAAGAAAGCTTAGTTTTAAAAACCTGAGTCCAATATTCCATTGCAATTGTTATCTATTTTTAAATTAGAATGAAAAATAAGCATAATGATTTACCACGGGGAAAAAACAGTGCTCGAGCTTTCTTCTCTGTGAGAAGATCAGTAATCACAGAAAAAAAAATACCACGGTATTATATATATTTACAAATAATAATATATATGAGTGTGCCGCGAGAATTCAAGTTACACCCGTAGTGTGCAGCAAGTTGAAAAAGGTTGGAAAACGCTGACCTAGACCCTCAACCCAAATTCAGAATCTCGTGAACAATGTCCTTGACTCCTAGACTTCACGACTACCGAGGATGGCAATCAACTAGTTTTTTAGTATTCAAATACAAAACGCTTATCTTTCTTTTTATATACAGTGTTGTTATAATAATAATAATAATAATAATAATAATAATAATAATAATAATAATAATAATAATAATAATAATAATAATAATAATAATAATAATAATAATAATATCTATTATAATAGTGAAACCAATTAGTTTTTGTAATGACTCTATATAGCACTGACAAGGGAACATCTTATACTGATAGTAGCATTGCCCAATCAAACAATGCGCAATCGATAGAGGAGTGAAGAAAAGTGAGAAATCCAAAGTTTTACGGGCCGACACTCGGAAACACAGGAGATACAAAGGAAAGAAAGAGCTAGAATCATGTGAAGATAGCAATGCAAAGGATACACTGACACAGAAAGAACTTCAAAATGATTAATCAAAATGACATTTACACAACAATAGAGTAAGCAAACAAGTGTAGCCACAGACATGCTCAATAACATACGTAATGCAGTATTGCCAACTGAGCACAAAATAAAGTTTTGTTAAATGGCACGGAACACAAATTAAAACATCTAGCAAATCTAATTATGAATAGAAACATATCCATGAAGTGTTGCCAACAGTTGAAGATAAGCCTATATGAATTTCTATATGAATCTCGGATGTAGAAGAGTACATACAGTAAACAATTCGATCTACTTGAAATCAAAATATGAGACCCCAATCAAGAATATAATCACTGAAATACAAAAATAACGGACGAAGCACAGTGCCGAAGCATTTTTGCCAAAGGAAAATGTCAGAATACTACAAAAAGAGGACCTAAGCTGAAATGATCCATACTGTTGGATGACTAAGTGGTCCGCAGGCTAGCTGCTGGTGCACATGTTCGATTTCCGATTCTGCAACTTGGAATCCTACATTAACTTTGGTTCAGGGCTGTATCTGGGGGGGTCAATTCTGGGCATTTGCCCAGGGGCGCAATTCATATAGGCCTATCCTCAAACGTTGGCAACACTGTATAACAAGACTTCACAGGTATGGTTCTACTCACAATTAGATTTTCAAGGTGTTATAATTTGTGTTCCGTGCCATTTAACAAAACTTCATTTTGTGCTCAATTGGCAACACTGCGTCACATATGATGTTATTGAGCACATCTATGGGTACAATGTTTGCTTACTATCTGTTGTATAAATGCCATTTTGATTACTTTAATCATTTTGAAGTTCTTTCTGAGCCAATGTATCTTTTGCATTGCTATCTTCACATGATTGTAGATCCTTCTTTCTTCTGTATCTCCTGTGTTTCTGGGTGTCGGCCCGTAAAACTTTGGATTTCTCAGTTTTCTTCACTCCTCTATCGATTGCGCATTGTTTGATTGAGAAATGCTACTATCAATATAAGATGTTCCCTTGTCAGTGCTATATAGAGTCATTACAAAAACTAATTGGTTTCACTATTATAATAGATATTATTATTATTATTATTATTATTATTATTATTATTATTATTATTATTATTATTATTATTATTATTATTTGTAATAAAAATATCAAACAAATGTGTCGCGATGTCTTATACGTTCAGTAAAATCTGTCGTCAGTCAAAAAAGGTTGAGAACCACTGATTAGAATATTGGACCCCTTACTTTGGAAGCCTACCATAGTTTCCCATTGTGAAACGGAATCACTTCTTTAACCAGAAATAAAAACAATTGTTCATTTGAGATTATAGAGCCGATTTGTGTATAACTTGGGAGGGGATCGTTCTTGAATGTGTGTTCAAATGCCGTCCATCCAAATAAAGATCCAAGCAAATATATTCATAAACACAAACAAACTATTTGCTGAGCAAAACAATATATTCACATTTAAAAACTAAAAATGAAATGAAATGAAATCTTTGAGTTTTAAGTCCCACGGTTATGCCGGTTAGACTAAAGGAGACGGTGATGATGAGTAATGAATGAAATGGTGGAATGAAGAAAGTGGGAGGAAACGGGAGAACCCCGAGAAAACCCACGCACATGGTGTTTGTCCACTACAAAGTTTACTTGGCGGGGGCTGGGATCGAATCCGGGACCCCAAGCACCAGAAGTGAACGCTCTACCACTGAGCCACCGCGGCCCCATTAAGAAACTACTACAGTTTCTGTCTTGATCAGAGATAATGTCTGATAAAGCCAAAGTGTTAGTTGGCGAAACTGTAACACGTATGTAGTTTTTAATGTGAATATATTGTTTTGCTCAGCAAATAGTTTGTTTGTGTTTATGAATATACAAAGCAAAGCTTTTACTTATGGAAAATATATACAGATTCTTGGGAGGGGGCAAGCAAACCTTTGGAGGATCGAGCCCCTTCAGTTCCTCAGGATCGGCG
Organism: Thermobia domestica; assembly: GCF_964235325.1. Classification (NCBI taxonomy): domain Eukaryota; kingdom Metazoa; phylum Arthropoda; class Insecta; order Zygentoma; family Lepismatidae; genus Thermobia; species Thermobia domestica. Next base: position 293,466,082 of record NC_137458.1, on the reverse strand, counting down.
TTCATGCACGAGATCTTATTCATATGTTACTGTCACGTGTATGCATCGAATACTGTTGCAGTCTTTTGACTTTGGGTGAAGTGCAAATAGCAAGGACACAAGTAATTACTTTTCAAGGTTACCAAGAAGACAGTTTCTGATTTTTCTAATTCTTCGTATATACTGAAGATGCTCTTCGTCTATTGGCTAGGACTAGTACCTGGTTTCTGCACGCGAAAAGTGACAGGGCAAAATTCTGCAATATAATATTTTTCCTCATTGTAACCTTGGAGATTGGAGGTCAATGCAGTGGTCAAAAATAATTGCAGTGCAAAGACTAAAAAATGAGGTGATTGAGATTCGTCTTCAAGGACGGAAATAGTTGGTACACGCTCAAACGGGAAATACAAATAAAGAACTTTTTAAAAAAATATTAAATTAGATAAGAAAGGGTTCTTGCATATGTAAAGGTTTGGTAAGTACGTACGTCAGATATGGTGTGACGGTTCTAAGTTCAACCATGATTCTTCGTAATCCAAAAGTTCATGAAATTATTATTTTGAAATTGAACTTGTGATGTAGATAAACTTCCTAAATCAATAGCAGCAATAATAATTGTCCACGAGATCGAAGTGTATTGCTCAATTAATTTGGACGTTTACATTAGGAAGCAGATATCCCGATACTACACTCTTGTAAGTCAGTTAGTAACAGAATGCTTTGAGCTATGAACCAATAAGTTTTACAGCATGACTAGTTAAGATTTACACGTTACAGACAGTGGGGTATCCAGAAAATTATCAGGGGGTTAATAATTTTCATGTCGAAGCAACATACACAGCTACGAGCGCCACCGCCTGAAGTGTGAGCCCAGCTCGAGGCTTTCATAGGCTCTTTCTATACAGACAATTTTAGTATTTTAAGTCAGTGTACAGCAGGGTTGCCAGATTTTTCAGGGAGAAAAAGGAAAATCTTACGATTCTTAGGCAAGGTGACCAGAACTTTTACTTTCAAAAACGGGACGCATACGAATCGGCGACGGGGTGGAGGGGGGACTTCCACATTGCATTTTGGGACTCAGCAGTGTTTTCAATTTACAAAATACACAAGTAAGAATGATAACACAGCGTTTCTAACTTAAGTAGAGCCCAACAATACTTTTAACGAGTTGAACACTCAGAATTCCCACTCAATTTCCACTTGAACCACAGAACACTCAACTCTCATTTGAATATTCAGAAGTTCTAGGCACAGCTATACCTTCCCAATGAGTGTTAGTAAGAAAAAGTGTAGAATTTGCATTGACCATTTATATTTTGAATAATAATTACGGGACACCTGGGTCATGTTTGCTTAGAAACGAGACATTTAGACGTCCCGTTTAAGAATCAGAAAAAAAACGGGACAACGGTTGAAAATAAGGGACTGTTCCGGCTTAAACGGGACGTCTGGTCACCTTGTTCTTAGGGGGTGGAAAAACGGAAGATAAGTGTTATTCACAATTTAATATAACGAATATAAATGGTATCACATAGTAAGGCAGAATCATTTTAATTAGAAATTAAGGCAATTTCATTGAAAACAATTGCAAAACACAATACGCATAAAGTATAAATATATTACATACATAATGTGGCTCGATTCACGTGGTTAAACCGTAAGCTCGTGGCATCATATAACCTCGCTGCTGAAAGAGACTCTACAGTCAAATCCAACCAAGGATATACACATCTTTGTTGCGTTTCAACTGTGTTATAGTGAAAATTACTTCTTTTTGACAGTTTGGCATCCTTTCTTATACGTCCAAAAATACTTTCAGAACATATTGAAATTAACAAGCACTTTGTGTTCTGCATTTATTAGTTCACAGTAGCTTCTGTTTCTGACATCTGTATACTATATTCTGGTTTTATTAGTTCACAGCAACTTCTGTTCCTGACATCAGTATATTCTATTTTTATTAGTGCACAGTAGCTTCTGTCCCGACATTAGTGCATTATGTTTTTATTAGTTCACAGTGGTATCTGTTTCTGACATCAATATTTTCTGCTTTTATTAGTTTACAGTAGCTTATTTTTCTGACATCAGTATATTCTGCTTTTTAGTTCACAGTAGCTTCTGTTCGTGACATTAGTATATTTTGCTTTTATTAGTTCACAATAGCTTCTGTTCCTGACGTCAATATATTACGGCCCTGACGTCAATATATTATGGTCAATCGACACTGCGATATGGAGACATTATTGATAGACAAAAGCTAAGATGCTAAAACTAAATTATTCTTAATCATGAGGTTGGGGTACCACTAGACACTAAGTAAAAACGCATAAAATTAAAGAAAATAATTGGTGGTACTGTAATTTCAAAATAATAATAAAAAAGCAAATACGATAAAACGTACATACAACAACAATATTTTCTTGTATTAGACCCTAGGTACTAGTTTGTTATGAATAGGGCCCTTGTTTCCCAGCTTGGCTTGTAATCAGAGCATGTTTCTCAGCCCTACTTGTGATGGGAAGGGGCACCAGTAACCCAACCCCCAATGTAATCGAGCCGTTTCCCATCCCCACTTGTAATGGGTTCCCGTTAACAGCTCGCGTACACAAGAGCTCAGTGATTTTTTTAAAACAACTTACAAAGATTATTAACATACATTAATAACATGTCATCATTAACATACAAAGATTTAAATAATAATAATAATAATAATAATAATAATAATAATAATAATAATAATAATAATAATAATAATAATAATAATAATAATAATAATTAGAGCAACCCAAAAGCATAAAAAGCATAATGGCATTTTACACATATGGTTGGTACCTTGAACATGGTTGTGGTTGTCTAAGGGTCCAGAAGAAACTAATTTTAAAAGCATAATTTTAGAAAATAAAGCATAAAGCATGATTTAAACATCCTATAGCACAACTGTTTAAATGCAAGTTTCACATACTGTATTAATATTTTTTTAAAACCAGTATTTACAATGCAAAATCTTTGAGAACATAACAATGCAACAATGAAGAGCTTATCTTTATTTCTATAAACTTTTCGGTGTAATCCTTCGAGAAAAGAAGAAAACTTCCCGCCAATAATGAATAAACAATAGTTTTCTTCTAAGTGTAACTGCGCAGTTATGAATGATTCGAAATGTACAAAAAGTGCACAAGAACTTGACACTATATGGTTATGTGTACCTCCTGAACTTGAGCACTTTCAGTGTTGCCAATAATCTCTGAAGAAAATAGGCTAGATGGCCTTCAGAAATAAGCTTTTTTACGCAAAAAATGGCTAGATTTCGAACTGCTAACCTATAACCCATATTGTAGATTTTAAGCCCCCTTTTTGTGCATAAGATTATAAGTGAGTTATAGTAAAATTTGGAATGTAGAATTTTATTCGCTGAAATGACATGAAATGAAAGCTTAAGTTTTACGTCCAACGATTATGCCGGCTAGGCTAAAGAAGACGGTGATGATGAGAAATGAATGCAATGCTAGAATGAAGAAAGTGTTAGGAAACAAGAGAACTCCGAGAAAACCCACGCACACGGTGTTTGTCCACCACAAAGCTCAATTGGCGTGAGCTGGGATCGAACCAAGGACCCAGCACTAGAGGTGAACATTCTACCACTGAGCCACCGCGACCCCTTTATTCGCTGAAGACTAACAAGCAACATACATGACTTTAAATTACAATAAAATCCATCAACAACTCATTTGATTTGTGAAAAGTTAACAGCCATATTATCAGTTGAATTGAAATAAGTCATCATCGATGACATCGCAGCTAACCGAGGTGCTGGAACTCGACACTCTGTCATTCCGAAACAGGATGGAATTTCCCCCATGTTCACTAGGACTTTTTTGCTTTTTTAAGATGTACTATCACCCGTCCAAGTTCGTCCACATAGTTACCGTTCACCCTGTATATATAGGTATATAGATAGATAAATAAATAATTACATTATTTCGGAAAATTGCGAACTATAGCTTATATAAATTGAATCGTACAGAAGTTATTTGAAGACGCACTAGACACCAGCATGACTGGTGAAGAACCCTGTGTGTATTACAATACAATAAAACTCCGTTTTGCGGCTATCGTAGCATTGCATTTACGTCACATGATTTTCTGGAGTTAGTTGTTAGTGATAGTAACCATCATTTAAAATTCCTTCGCGTTCCCACTTGTATCGCTATTTCTGAGAATGTTATTTAAAACTACTGATTCGAATCATTACCCACTCTTTTCTTCGAAGAGTTTCGCATGTGAAACAGAAGAAACTTTGTGTGTGTGTGTGTGAAATATTTTCCGCGACGGAACAATGCACGATTTGCAGACCTAAAGATATTAAAAACCTAATTCGTCGGATATTAATGTCGTACTACTTTTTTATTATTATTTTCGGATTTGAATATTTCAGAAGAAATCGAGTTTATTCGCATTCTCGCACTGATTTAGGAAAAAAGAATTTGTAAAGTGGTAACTGAAGGCCAAAGTCCAAAGAAGATGCTCGAAAGCTTGTTTACGAACGAGATGTCCCTGTTTTTTCACGTGTGCAGCCACTTCGAATCTGTGGTTGACGAGGAACAAAACTCTGCATCGTTAACACTGGCGAACTTCAAATGCACGAAGCATCCTGGATCTCGGAAGAAGAGGTTGATGTTATTTCTTTAAATCATGTTTTAACTGCATCTTCCGCAGTACTTTCTCCTTGCCAATCACCAGTGACCTAAAATGATGGGTGCGATCTCCTTGGGGAAACGACAGTCTACCATTTTCTAATACTTTGATTTGTTGGCGAAAAACGCTACAAATATATTCACAATAATATAAGCATTTTGTAATAAAAAGTTCTACCATTAAAAATAGTTTTTTATTGTAATAACCCCTAAAATAATCAAAATAATGAAAAAACAAAGATAAAAAAGTGCTACATAACAAAGGGGAGGGGTTCGGCCTTGCGTTATGAAGTGTGACAAGCAGGAGGGAGGGGGTAAAAATTGGTCAAAAATAGCGTTACGTAATATGTGGACGGCCCCTAGAACAGGAAATGAGACATGGATGTTAATAAAATAATTATGTTTTTTTTTAGTCACAAATAGTGTTGTAAATAGAAAAAAAAAACGGTTCGTATTTTTTTCAGAAATGTACGTTTTTTTTAGAAAAAAAACATTGCCTCTCGTTTTTTTCTAAATTTCGTTTTTTTTTTCAAATAGTCATTTGTAATGCATCTTACGTCCATTTAAGTATGAAATATTTTTATGTTGGTGTAATCACCGTAAAATGCAACATAAATTAAACGCTAGGTACTGATACGCTACAAATATTTTACAATTTACATGAATACCATACCTATTAACAATTCGGGTTTCAGCAGTTTTCATCAATATCAACTAAGAAATAAAAGTAGAAATGAAATTTTGTTTTTTTGTGAAAGCAGGCCTTTAATAAGTACGAAAATAATGTCACAAACAGTATAAAATTCCAATAACTTGTCTAAAGGTAAAAACTAATACTAATTTGCCTAATAGTATTTTTTTAAATGTCATATATAAATAATTTGTCGACTAGATATATATGATATGCAGAGCCGGCTCTACCATATATGCAGTGGCGTATTTACGATTTTGTTTCGGGAGGGGCTTTGCTAACTTTCGGGGGGTGGCTTTGCCTGAAAATGTGAAAATTCTGCAAGATATTTCATATACTTTACTACAGTATGTAAGATTTCGGGGGGGGGGGAGCTTAAGCCCGGAAACCCCCCCAAATACGCCACTGCATATATGCAACACGTGCATTTGCGTGGAACGGCAAGCTTGGATGGTCCGGCAAAATCTGTCACAAGTATATTATTTAAATTAAATATTTCTTGTTGGAAACAAACTTCATGATGATTGTAGTTACATTTACTAAGCTGACCTTCTATTTGAATACTACATTCATAAATTATGTTTAGGTTGCATTAGTTTAAGGCCACATGGACAATGCTAAAGCAAATGGTCGAATAAATCCGAGCACAAATTGCTTGATTGTTGTCAAATGCAAGAATTCAATTCTCGAATAGTAGTGAATATCTGTTCCATTTAGTAAGTTATCACAGTTTTGATATGAAACTAGTCTTGTTTTTGTCAGAAACGAGTTCCTTATCATTGAAGATAGAAACAAGTTTAAAAAAAAATGTTAGAAGATGTAGAAGAAAAAATCAAGAAATAAAGATAAGAGAGCTAGTTGCACTGGAATTGCAAACTGATACATTGAGATTGAAGCTCGATAGTGAATTCTATAAAAAGGATTACCATCTTTCCTCTGCAGGTGTGTTTGCTTTATCTTTCACTAACATAATAGATTAATATTTAAAGGGTTTTGAAACTTTGTAGTATCTATTACAATTAACTTACAATTATAAATATTATATCAAATGAAAGAGCAACTCAAACAGTTTTGTACGCGCGCATGTACATGCATTGTTTCTTCTGTCTGCCGTTAGAAAGAACAAGTAGCAAAAATGGAGACTAGAGAGCAGAAAGCTTTTTGTGTTTTAATAAAGACTGAATCTGTACAGTGCAACCGTCTGTGTGAAGAATATTAAGGATACGCTTTCAACTACGTCTTTATCGTTTGCAGTTGCTACAGGTCTAAAGCCTACAGACTACGGTTTACGTGCCAATTTCGCAAGTGAAATATTGCTGCATAACAATGAAGATTTTCTGGATCGTGTCGTCTTCAGTGATAAATCGACATTTCACCTAAGAGCTAATGTGAACACTCATAATGTTTGCATCTGGCCGTCAGCAAATCCTCAGGAGATGGTACAGTTGAAACGAAACTCCGATAAATCGAATGTGTTTTGTGCCATATGGCGGAAAGTTTATGGGCCTTTCTCACCTATCGACTAGATGTGTGCCGTGCGACGAATGAATCTCACATTGAACACTTGAAGCAAAGACGGTTTGAGGTGCTCTTTTACTTGATGCATTGCTTATAATTGTACGTAAAATGTAATAAGTACTACGAAGAGTTAAAACCCCAAAATTTATTTTGAAACACCCTGCATTTCTCACCAACAGTGTTGGAACTAAGATGTAAAAATGAGAGAAAATTTTCCTTATAAAGTTATTGTTTACAACGATATTATTATTAGTCGAGACTATAACTACAACAACAACACGAGTTAGTAGTAAAAAAAAATGTAATCAAATGTATACTCGGTGGCCCAGGTGGCCAAAGTGGCACACACAGGTGTGTCACTTTAATCCGCTCCTGTGTGGACACTAATTAAGATATCGGGATATTATTCTTGCAAAACATGGTTAGACTATAGTTTATCATATTAATTTCTTTTTCTTCTGGTGTCGAATTTCCTTCTCAAATTTCACCCCAGTGAAAAATTCGAGAATTTTCTAATTTCGAATTTCCTTTACTTTTTTCCCCTGTAGCTTCCTCCGTTGTAGAAAGACATCCTTAAGACTTGCCAGGTAGATACCTCGGATGGATACCTAACTGTTGACATCAATTGGACGGGCCTGCTCGCAGTGTTGCCAATTAGGGAAGTTAAAATTCTATATTTGGGCAAAAAATTAGAAATTTCTGTTTATAAATCCGCACCTATACGTCCGAATGCAAGTCAACTTACGCCAATCGAACATTTGTCCTTACTTAACAAACAAAAGTACAGATCGTTACAATGGGGTAATTAGGGGGCGCACGTAAAATTCGTATTTAGGTTCTAACCCTTGATTTTTCTAGTTTTTCCTTACTTTTCTGTTTACCGTAATATATTTTTGGTAATTAGAAGCTTTGTTCCTTAAATATCGCCATAATACTTGTAGGATATATTAGTGATGTACCAAAGTTTAATTTAAGATAGTTTGCGTCTGTCTGGTAGCAGGGTTACAAGCTACAAAAAATTTTAATTCCAGATTTTAGGGGGAAATTTTAGAAAAATTATATATTTTGTCTATATTATTTCCCACTTGTTGGCTATATCGGAACAAACGTACCAGTATCTGGGAGTATCATCTTTGCTCTACACAACGCACTATAGAAAGTTTCAATAGGGTAATTAGGGGAAGTACAGTTGAGGTTTACAGTGGACCTTGTTCTCTAATTGGAAAGATAACTGTGATTTTTTTAAAGGTAGAATGAGATAATTTTTATTAACATGCTTACTTTATTAGATATCGTCACAATACTTGTAGGATATATTAGATACCAAAGCTTATTTTAAGATAGTTTGTGTGTGTCTGATAATAGTGTTGGCAGCTACAGAAAATTTTAATTCCAGATTTTAGGGGCAAATTTTGGGAAAAAATTTCCCTTTTTTATTTCTATTGTTTCCTTCTTGTTACCTACATTCGAACAAATGTACAGTGTCTAACAGCTTCATCCTTAGTCCACACAGCGCACCATAAAAAGTTTCACTAGAATAATTAGGGGAAGAACAGTTGAGGGGAGTTTCACTAGAGTGGAGTTATAATAAACCATGTTCTGGAAATGGTAAGAAAATGGTGAATTTCTAGATAGAATGAGATTTTTTTTAAAAAAATTCATGCTTATTTTGTTATATATCGCCATGATACTTGTAGGATATATTCTTGGAGTACTATGGTTTATTTTTAGATAGTTTCCGTCTGTCTGATGGCAGCGTTTCCAGCCAAAACAATTAATTCCCGCTATTAGGTGAAAAATTCGGAAAATTTCCCTTTTCCCCTGTATTATTACCCTCTTACTGGCTACATTGAAACAAACGTACCACTACCTGAAAGCTTCCTCTTTGCCCTTCAGAACGCACCATAAAAAGTTTCAATAGGATAATTAGAGATGCTGTACCCCGGAATATTTGATTTTTGCTTCTGAGGCGTAAAAAGTGTCAAAATTTCATGTGTATGACAGAATTTTTTCTTTCCCTCTTTGAATGGAAGCCAGCGACTTCAGGATTTCACTGTACCTTGTCAACACACCTTACCTTGTCACTCAAGATTTGTTTGAGTGACTTGAACCCATATAGCAGCAGTGGTGCTAGATACAAAAAATTTTGAAATTCGGTTACGGAATTTTTTATAAATTTTCATTCCTACATTTCCCTCAATAATTTCCCACCTGTTGGCAACACTGCAATGCAACGTACACCAAAAAATAGCCACATCCATTTTCTAAAAAACAAGGCCTTAACCATATCAATCGAATGAATAGTTTTTGAGCAATAAGTCACTAACTGGAAATGTAGGAAAACGCCAAAAATGACCTGGGGCCGAAAGGAATAATCAAACAATTTTGCTTGTATAGGCAGGCCCGTATCCACGGGGGGGCTAGGGGGGGGCCGGGCCCCCCCCTAAACTTTGGCTGGCCCCAATAAAAGTTTCACGGTAGGCCTGCAAATGAACTATAATATAGTGATGAAGTATAATATGATTGGGTCGGGCCCCCCCTAACTTCGACCGGCCCTCCCCTAAATTTTTGGACTGGCTACGGGCCTGTGTATAGGTACAAAGAAACAAACGATTTGTAAATTACGAGGGCTTCGACTCAAGTTTTGTTGATTATTTCAATATTCTGCAACATAAATCAATAAATAATAGTTGCCAGAAAAAAAACAGACATTTGAAAAAAAACATGAAAATGAACGATGTTTTTTATTGAAAAAAAACTTCACAGAAAAAAAAAACGTTTTTTTACAACACTAGTCACAAATAATAACAAATTATTTTTGTCAGGAAATCTTAAAGGAAATAAGTGAAATTTCAAAGAAAATCAGCCTTATGTAGATAGGTTCTGTGTACAAGGGCTTAAACTAAAATAGTTATGCACAAAGGTATAACGTTCGGTCCGGGACAGTAATTATTGGTTAAACATAATAAAAACTACCTGCAATATAATTTATGGACAAAAAGCAAATAATAATAATAATAATAATAATAATAATAATAATAATAATAATAATAATAATAATAATCTAGAAACCAGTGTTTTTTAGTTTCCCGGAAGGAAACAAAAATTTGCCGTTTTTTTCAGGCCTCAAAAACACTAGCTGCAACATAATTTCTTTTGGCTTTGTAGCTGCCCCCCCCCTCAAGAACGACGCCCCCCCTACATAAACCTACTGGCTACACCCCTGATGTGAACCAACTTGTGCTTCCAGCGTCCTCGAGCGACGAGATTCAGAATTATTAACCGGCACACCTCGTAGTTTCTTTACCGTGGTCTTTGAAACATCATATAAATCATTGTGGGTCACTATATATATATGTGAGGAGTGTCCGGAAGAAAAAAAAAATACTAAAACAGGTTTGTTCAAGCCAAATTCATTTTTATATGGAAGAGGACACCTTAAACTATTTTTCGACATAGCTTCCACCAATGTTCAAATACTTGTCATAGGAGGTGGCCAACTTGCCCAAACCTTAATGAAAGAAACATTTTCCCAGTGAATACAACCATAACTCCACAGTGTTTTTTTTTCGCATCATCGTCACTTTCAAAGCGCTTACCGCTAAGCTCGCGCATCAGGTGTAGGAACAAGTGGTAGTCAGATGGCGCCAAATCGGGGCTGTACGGCGGATGGTCGAACTGCTCCTAACCGAACTGTTGGATTAACGTTTGTGTGGCATCAGCAGTATGGGGACGAGCATTGTCACGGAGCAACACAGGTTTACTGAACATTCCTCTCCTTTTGTTTTGGATAGCACGCCGAAGTTTTCTCAATCTCACAGTATCATTCCGCATTGATGGTTTCACCCCTTGCTACGAAATCAACCAGCAAAAATCCTCTCCTGTCCCAAAACACTATACACATGTGTTTTTGTGCTGACATTGTTTCGAACTTTTGCTTTGTGGAAGATGCTGTGTGCCGTCCTCCATTGAATGTTGTTTGGATTCTGGGGTGACAAGGCGAAACACCACGTCCACATTTCGTCCCCAGTCACGATTTTACTTAAAAGTCCTCTCCTTCCTCGATGTAACGGGTAAGAAATGTCAAAGTACTGCCAAGTCGTTTGGTTTTGTGGACGTGTGTGAGCATTTTCTGACCCTAGCGGGAACACAGTTTGCGATAAGCGATAACGATCTTAGGCATAACAATTCTCGAAATTTGAGAAAACTCATCAGAAAGCATTGTCATTGTGCACCGTCTATTCTCACGAAGTTTCTCATCCACTTTTATTTCCAATACATCAGTCACAACAGAAGGTCACCCACTTTGTGGTTCGTCGTGAACATTTGTATTGTAGGTTATATATATAACTCTTGAACCACCCTTCCAATCTCGATCAAATTTTCAACGTAGATGAGGTTCGGGCCTAGGATAATTTGTATTATTTTACTTTGACGGTACAGCTTAGAAGAGGGGAAGGGATATCTATAAACGAAATTGAAAGTAACTGTCTTTATGACTTCATCACTCTTGAACCACCCGACTGATCTCGATGAAATTTTCAAGAAAAATGAGATTCGGAACTGAGATGTTTTCGTTATATCACTTTGACGATGCAACTTAGGGGAGGAGGAGAGGAAGAGACATTTATAAATGATCGAATATGACCAATATTAGTGTCGAATCTATAGTTTTTGGGGTTGCTGAAATGAGCAGTGACACTTCCGATGCCGTTTAAATCCAAATTTAGCCCCGCAAGTTGGGGGAGGGGAAATACATAAAAAAATGTTCGAAAATGACTGATATTAGTGTCAAATCTATAGTTTTCGGGGTCGCTGAGACAAACAGTGACACTTCCGATGCCTTTTAAATCCAAATTCAGTCCACAATAGTAATAGTAATATTTAAATTTAAAAAAACAATCTATCAGAGAGCGCTTCAGTAGTAGTAAAAAGAGACTGACTAACGGAATATATTACTATTTTTACTTATTTTAACCGAGCGAAGCGGATATTTACGCTAGTAAAGTATAAGAATTTCATGAATGCTTATTTTTGAACATATATTTATCCAAAGAAACAACTGAAAGTTTCAGAGTTAATGACTGGTCGCAGAGGAGGGTCTCCGTCTAGCTTTAGGTCTGTCGTATCGCAAATACTGAATAAATCCCGATTACTATGGGCCTTATGCAGAATCGTTCTGACGCGTGATTAGTGTAATACTAAAGAGTTCGACTAACATATGTTTCTTCCAGTAATCAGGCCTTTAGTATGACGCTAACCATACGTCGAAACGACTCTGCATAAGGCGGTATGATTTCAGTGGAATCCAAATCACTGAATGATTGGCTATTTCAGATGTTTTTTCTTTCTTTAATGGAAAAAGGGAATACTGCGATTCAATCTTGGTTTCAATTTTGTGAGAATGCTTGGACTTGAAAAAGGTATTTATCATTAGTTTGCGAATTGACAGGGGATGCCAGAGATTTCTCCCCCTGACAAGAACTTATTTATTTATTTGCCCGTTTTGCATACAAACGAGAGTATTCTCGAGTATACGCATACACTTGTCAAAATTAGAAAATAATTACATATATGCTATAAAAAAACTTACAAATAGAATAATACATACATAACTATGACTTTTATTAGCTTACACATTTATAACTTAATTAACAAAAAACATTTATACATTGTGTTCAAAAAATTCATTTACCGAGTAGTAACATTTATCTACTAAGAACTTGGGAAGATCAGATTTAAACATAGAATATGATTTGTTTTGTTATAGAAAGTCAGGTAACTTATTGACAATTTTTGTACAGTTAATCTATACGCTTTTTTGAAACAACGAGAAATTTTGGGAGATAACATGCAAATTATTAACGAATCGAGTATTGTATTTATGGACGTTACTGTTTTCAATAAATAAGTGTTTATTACTTTCAGTAAACAAGATAATTTTATATAGGTACAGACAAGGTAATGGTAATATTTTTTTGACCTCTAAAGATGGGCTTGCAAGAAGTTTTTGGTGACAATCCAAACACAACCCTTAGTGCTTTCTTTTGTGAGCGAAACGTGCTAATACATTCAGTAGAATAACCCCAACAAATAAAACCGTAACTTATTAAAGAATGGAATTTTGCATAGTACACTGAAACTAAAGCCTGTGTTGTGACATTACCTCTTAGTCTACGGAGGCCGAAACAAATACTACTTAATTTTTTGTCGAGTTCAGAAATATGCTCATTCCAAGTTAGTTTCGAACTAATGGTGACACCAAGAAATTTAGTTAAAATAGAAAAGTCGACTTTCTTTTGTTATTTACCATCCCCCTAGAGAAGAAAATTATCATCCTTGATAGGGAAAACTTTTCCCTTTTCTTAATTTTGTTCGAGTGGTTATGAAGATAGAAACAGGAGACAACTTTCATCTTGAGTAGCCAAACTTTAAAAAAGAAAAGAAAAAAGTAAAAAAAGAAACCACTTCTATGATATTTGAGTTAAAACAGTTCATGAAATATCTCGCTTTTCAAACTTTCTTGTTTTAAGGTTAGTGTAAAGCGACAAGGTTTGACAATAGATGTCACTACACTCCTCGTATCCTTCCCATGTATCTTTTACCTTTCACGAAAATTTACAATTTCTTTTATAAATTTCAAACTAGAGACATCAAATTTTTAGAGAAGGAACTTCATAACCTATTAAAGGGAACAATCCGTGCCGGTTTTTTATTCAGAATTTTCCTCATTGTTGAAACAGTTCCATCGTTAAAGGTTTGATTATTCATTTCAACAATCAAGTCATTTCAACAATGAAGAAAATTCTAAATAAAAAATCGGCACAGATTATTGCCTTCGATAGATTATGAAGTTCCTTTTCTAAAAATTTGAAGTCTGTACGTTGAAAGGACCCCGCACTTTTCTTATGGAAATTGGCTTTCGGCTAATGTTGTTGAAACTTCGCTGGTTGATAGTTCTTAGCATGTGGATCAAAAGTCTCAATGGACACAAAGACCGAAATCCACTCCTTCCCTCCCAAAAAACGCCTCCAATTAGCTGGGGGGAAATGAACTGATTTCAGCATGTAAAACAATTTGTTGTTTTAATCAACTCAACAAGGACCCCAAACAACCACATGTTAGACTATCAAACTACCCCACTTGACACCGCCCTTTGCCCCCACATATCCCCCCCGCGAATTACCTTACGGATGTTCCAAATTACTGTAGTTTATAGTTGCGCGTATGTGTTGAAATACCTACAGTTTTGGTCTCACCGACGATATAATGGGTTTCACGTATCGCTGATTACGAATCTGAGGTGAGAGTTCTAGAATTCAAGATGGATGATCAATATGGCGGATCAAAAACACGAAACTCCTGAATGTAGCCACAAATAGCTGTTTACTAGGGTATTTTGGGTCGTTGGTTACGAATCTGAAGTCAAAATTCTTGAATTCAAGATTGCAGATCCAATATGGTGGATAAAAACATCGAAGCCACAAATCGTAGTAGACTAGAGTGTTTTTAGATCGCTGTTTAAGTACGCAACATTCCTTGATACTTCAGCCACCATGTAGAATTATTCTGCACCCTTGCCCTTTACCAAAACGCACCACAGATATCTTAATGCTGAACGGTGTTAAAATAATTCATCAATTATCTGTTCATTATTTTCATCATTTCGGTTTGCAGCATCTAATGTGGTACTTAGCAATGAGTCATCGGGATATCTAATATTCTGTAAATGTCGTGCATGGCCTAAATACCACAAGACACTTGCAACGTGCGCACATGTACCTGATGTACGAGCACTGCTTTGACACGTACAGTAGTAACCTTGAATAACATTTTGATCATAATCCTGGTCATTGTGTTAGTAGACAGAGGATACCGCGATGCAATTCCTTTACTGGAATATTGAGGAATTGATCATAGAATGCCCGCACTCCTACTACCACGTGAAAGACAACTATCAACAGAAGATTCGAATACTTCTCGACTAGTTACTAAAAGTCGATGGATAGTCGAGGCAAGAAACGGGCATCTAAGATCTGTTTTTAAGTTTCTAGCACAAACGTTGAATCTGCAACATGCAAAGAAACTGAATAGTTTCTATCGCATAGCTGGAGCTATTTTGAACAGATTCCATCCCGTTATTTTCATGCAAGATGCAACCATTGAATTAGCTAGAGAAATGAGAAATAGGTCAATCATGCCGAACGTTGTTAAAGCAAGAGTGGAGGTAGATAATCTTATTAGAAGGAACGGGTCAATGGGTACCGCTGAATGATCAAGGCCTAATTGATTTCTCTGTACTTAACTTAAACTACTTACGAGATTTGACTGTAGGCACATATCAAGTAGATCTATCATCCTCTTACGTCCAAGATAAACTAATACGAGATAAGGATGAGCAATTCCAGCTTGACGAAAACGTAACTGAACCGGAATTCCTGAGCATACGTCTCTACTCAAGGTTCCGCAATGCAACTAAGCATCAAGTTTTCATAGCATCTGTAGCCAATGATGAAGATGACCAGGATTATGATCAAAATGTTATTCAAGGTTACTACTGTACGTGCCAAAGCAGTGCTCGTACATTAGGTACATGTGCGCACGTTGCAAGTGTCTTGTGGTATTTAGGCCATGCACGACATTTACAGAATATTATATATCCCGATGACTCATTCCTAAGTACCACATTAGATGCTGCAAACCGAAATGATGAAAATAATGAACAGATAATTGATTAATTATTTTAACACCGTTCAGCATTAAGATATCTGTGGTGCGTTTTGGTAAAGGGCAAGGGTGAAGAATAATTCTACATGGTGGCTGAAGTATCAAGGAATGTTGCGTACTTAAACAGCGATCTAAAAACACTCTAGTCTACTACGATTTGTGGCTTCGATGTTTTTATCCACCATATTGGATCTGCAATCTTGAATTCAAGAATTTTAACCTCAGATTCGTAACCAACGACCCAAAATACCCTAGTAAACAGCTATTTGTGGCTACATTCAGGAGTTTCGTGTTTTTGATCCGCCATATTGATCATCCATCTTGAATTCTAGAACTCTCACCTCAGATTCGTAATCAGCGATACGTGAAACCCATTATATCGTCGGTGAGACCAAAACTGTAGGTATTTCAACACATACGCGCAACTATAAACTACAGTAATATGGAACATCCGTAAGGTAATTCGCGGGGGGGATATGTGGGGGCAAAGGGCGGTGTCAAGTGGGGTAGTTTGATAGTCTAACATGTGGTTGTTTGGGGTCCTTGTTGAGTTGATTAAAACAACAAATTGTTTTACATGCT
This sequence comes from Thermobia domestica, assembly GCF_964235325.1. NCBI lineage: Eukaryota > Metazoa > Arthropoda > Insecta > Zygentoma > Lepismatidae > Thermobia > Thermobia domestica. The sequence goes on along the minus strand of NC_137458.1, from coordinate 293,449,891 downwards.
GAGTTCATTTCCCCCCAGCTAATTGGAGGCGGTTTTTTGGGGGGAAGGAGTGGATTTCGGTCTTTGTGCCCATTGAGACTTTTGATCCACATGTTAAGAACTATCAACCAGCGAAGTTTCAACAACATTAGCCGAAAGCCACTTTCCATAAGAAAAGTGCGGGGTCCTTTGTAAGAGAAATCGTGAATTTTCGTGACAGATAAAAAAATACATGGGAGAGATACGAAGACTGTAGTGCCATCTATCGGAAAAACTTGTCCTTTTAAACCAACCTTAAGGGTAGACATGAGTATTATAACTAGGGATGGGTAAAACCGGTTTTTATAAAAACCGAAAACCGGTTTCTATAAAAACCGAAATCCGAAAACCGACATTTCGGTTTTCTCCAAAACCGGTTCGGTTTTTCACCGAAACCGGTTTCGGTTTTCTTCAAAACCGGTTCGGTTTTCTTCAAAACCGGTTCGGTTTTCTCCAAAACTGGTTCGGTTTTTCACCGAAACCGGTTTCGGTTTTCTCCAAAATCGGTTCGGTTTTCACCGAAACTGGTTTCGGTGAAAACTTTTCGAAAACACATAAGACTATTTCTGTGAAAATGGATTCGGTTTCCGGAGAACAACGAAACACCATTCTGGTCAGAAATAGAACAAATTTTGAAAAAAAACGGAATCGGTTTTGAAGAAAATCGAAACCGGATCTGGTGAAAAACCGAACCGGTTTTGGAGAAAACCGATAATCGGTTTCGGAGAAAACCGATAATCGATTTCGGAGAAAACCGAAACCGGTTTTGAAGAAAACCGAAACCGGTTTCGGTGAAAAACCGAAAACCGAAAAACCGATTTTTGTGCCCACCACTAATTATAACAATCCATTCTTGTGGGACAAAAAAGATCATACGTTTAATGTTTTATTTGCAAAAATTAAACATTTTTCAATTTCTGCTCAATCGCAGACATTCTTCCCATGGCAAGAGGCAATCAATCGTATCTATCCAAAATCGTATCGTATCTATCTAGTCCAAAATCTGTTTTGTGGTTGCAAATATTTGATATTTTCTATTCTTATACACTGCCACTTCCATCTGAAAAATTAATGAGCGTGCAGAGACATTGTTCTACTTACTGTACTTATTCTTAATTCAATTAAGAATGATTCAACTTGTGAGCAATTGCTCATCCCTGGTCATACATTACTCTATGATTGAGTGAAGTAATCTAAAGGGTGGGACAAATTTGATGGCGTGTTGTCTAAGCGAATGAAACGACGCCTGCTACTCGACGTTGCCATATAGTAAAAGGGTGCGGGTAAGTAGATGCACTACAGCGCGTGTAGATTGATTGACATGAATGTATATAAAGAGGTGGTAACACCGCAGTCCTGTATATTTAAAGGGAAATCGGAATTTCGCCTTCATACACCATGAAATGTGTCTCACGCCTTAGTTTATAATCGTTGTACTCATCACCTCATTTTTATGACAAAGCATTTCGGTTGTAAACAGTACATTTTCTGATAGGAACTTCCAAATTCCACATCCTGGTTTTATTTGCAATTTATTACATGAAAGATCCATCCATCCGATATACATAGTTAATGAATGACAAAACGATGAGTCATTAAAAAGAGTGGCCATCTCATGTGATCTTTCAAAGCATCGAATGTTCTCCTAATCAATACTTAAAAGCACGTTTCTAAGATAGCTAAGAAAAAACTAGTTTTTGCAGACTCCCCCAACACGTTGTAGATAAGACAAGTCAAAGTTTACTGGTCGCGTGGTAATCGTAGACACTTTTGATAGTGTTTTATTTTCTTTCCCAACTCTTATCTAGTGTTAGGTGAAGTTCATTGCGGATTAGATAATATTTAAGTGTATGGTGTAGATATGCAAGTATGTATCAAGGAAGATAGACACTTTTATTGTTTGGCACACAAAGGATTGCAGATTTTTAAATGAAAACATTCTCGTAAACTCTTTACCACCTCTCCGTAAGATGTACTCAGAGATAATATATTTGTAACACAATTCAAAATGTCCTTGGTTCAGTAACCGGCAAACCGGCGGATTATCTAGTTGAGATTTTTACGAGGATCGTTTGATAAGTCCCTGACTTTGCACTAGATGGTAAAACCGATCGCAAATTTAATTTTGGAGCTGAAGTGGACCATTTTCAATAAATTACCTCTGATTATTTCGATTGTTTTGTGTTCGTTGTAGTACTGTTGGTAACACCATTCTAAAGTGAATAAATGCATGTTTAGTATTTGAAATGAAAAGAGAAAGTGATTTTTGTGTGCTAATTTAAAAACTGTTAATGTAACAAAAGAAAAGCTTGAGAAGTATTATGGAGAGGCAGCTCCATCTCATGGAATGATGCAAAACTGGTTCACATAACTTCGCTATGGTCATACAATGGTGGAAATCCATAATCCATGATAATGTATCGAAAGATCGTCCGGACCTTGAGGACGAACCTCATGCGTACGTACCAGTCTGAATTTCACAATAGTTTCCCGAACGAATTACGAGCATAAGCGATATAATATTCCTTAAAAGATAGTTTGTATCTGTTTCTTGGTTTATTATACTTTTTCTTGGCTGTCGGACAGCATACACCTTTCGGGAACTTGATAAGGTGATTAGGCAACCAGTATAATCCTTGTGACATGAAGGGTTGCATAACTTAAGTTACAATTGCTAGCCGTCAAAGAAATGCTAGTTCGAAAACCAATAAAGCTAACTAACCCTGGGCAGAAAATAAGGCTCGTAAATAGTGAATGTTGTAAGACGCTTTTTTAAAATTGTAGGATCCACTACAGAGAGACGAAGGTGATGTAAGAATAAGAAACTTATTTTTTAAAAAACAAAAATTTCAGTTTTTTATAAATATTTCTTTTTATGGAGAAAAAACTCCATCCTAAAAAGTCGACTTGTTTTGCATCTCTAGTCAAGGGCAAAGGATAAATTCCTCTAAATTTAAAACAATTTCAATCGCTTGTTTCATCTGTGCAAGGTACCGCAAGAAATAATAAGTTGATAAGAGAATATGAAACTGTAAACTTAAGATAATTAGCGATTCTACTAGATGCTTCTGTTGGAAATATATAATTTCTCCAATTTAATGAATACTCTTCCGTAATTTTTTTTACCGTCATTAGGAGGCTGTGCATCCAAGAAGAATGTAATGTATTTTCTAGTAAAATCTCTTTCTGAATTTCTTTTACCCTCAATATTGTAATTTTATTAATACGTAAAATTACTTACTAAATTTTCATTACTTTCAATATTGTAATTTTTATTTACAAGCCAATTTACTTTATACATTTTCATTACTTTTAATATTGTAATCTTTAATAATGCGTAAAGTTGCTCTCTAAACTTTTATTACTTTCCGTATTAAAATCTATATTAATACTTAAAATTGCTTGCAGTGTAAGCTTTCATTATTTCAATATTGTAATTTTCATTAATACCTAAAATTGCTTTCTAAAGTTTTAATACTTTTAATATTGTAATCTTTATTAATACCTAACAATACTTTGTAAATATCCGTAAGTTTTTAATATTGTGTAAAGTTCATTTGTAAGTTTCCCTTCTTACTTACAATATTGTATTTTTTTACTTTATAAAGTTTCATTACTTTTAATAATGTGATTTTAATTAACATGCAAAATTGTTTTGTAAGTTCCCTTTACTTTTAATATTGCGAATTTTACTATATCGTAACATTACTGATAAATTTCGATTAATTTTAATATTGTAATTGTTATTAATACATAAGATTATTTTTAAAAACTTTACTATTTTAATGTGATTTTTATTAATACGAAAAATTGCTTTCGAAATTTCCATTGCTTGTAATGTTGCAAGTTTTACTAGTACAGAAAATTGCTTTTTAAACTTTCATCATTTTCAAAATTATAAATTTTATTAATGCATAAAATTTAAAATCTATTCTAATACGTAAAATCATTATTAATAGAAATCGAGAATTTCGAAAATAGTCTTTTTGACTTCTCTGTTGGTTTTTCCGTTGTATATTCAAAAAAGAAAAAAGAAAAAAGAAAGAAAGAAAAGAAAAGAAAATTACACTTTTTCTCATACTGAAATTTATTTCATTCATGAAAACTAAAATGATATGTTTAGCTTAAAGTTTTACGATTAAGCCTATCTACTAAAGGAGGTGGATAATTAAAGAATGTGAATAGTTGTGATAGAATTTTTGCAATGAACGTATGCCGGGTAACGGGAGATCCATGGGAAACCACACGCATGACTGTGTCCACTGTAAGGACACATGGTTTGATATCGAACTAAGAACCTCTTGTAAAGCCATCAGAAAAAATATCTTCCCCCCTAAGTGCTCTAATTCCATTACTTGGGGTCCAGATAATTTGCAGTTGTGAGAACGTACGCCTGGACAGATGCAACCTAACTTACACGTAACTTTTCTCAGCACTGACAGCAGTTGGTAACTCTGATCCAGTGTTTATGCAGGTAAAATTGTAAAGTAGGTGACTAACGAAACAGTTCTTCATTCTAAGATGAATCTCTATGGTTCGGATCGTGTTGTCCAATGAACTCTACGTATTATTCTCAATATTACTGTGTATGTAACGTATGTTTAGAGAAATAAAAACACTGACCACTCATGAATCAGAAAATGCTTGAAAGTAGATGAAAATATAAAATGTAGAACAAATGCTGGAAATAAGTTTGTAAATAATTGCCTCCATTGACAGAACTTCTCCAGTTCTCCTCATTCCAACATCTTTTTTTTTCTTTCTGGAGGGGAAAATATCTTCCTTGTCACACTGAGTATGTATTGAAATTGAAACATTTGGAAAAGTTTGAACCTGACCAGGGTTTGAACCCCGGTACAACGAATAGAAGTTCAATGCGCTAACGGCTTACCTACCGCGTCACTTCAGCTTCTACCCAACGTATTACCTAGTTAAATCGTTTCATGTAAATCTATACAGAAGATACTAATGGTCGTATAAGGAGACGTTCCTTATGTGAGTGTTACAATGATTTACTCGAGACTTTCTTCTTTAACTCAAGAACAAGTTATATAGACCTTCGTCAATGAGAAAAATATCACGAAACGTTCTTCAAGTTGAAGCTACCGCATCGTTTTCAACGATGGTCCCGATTTACATTACTATTCTTCGTCACATTAACTTCTCATTTCCAAAGAAGAAAAGACGGCAAACAATATTTTCGCCTTCTTTAAATTGTATCAACCAGTGTAGAAATAGAAAGTTCTATTTATATCTTCTGTAACTATTAGTTTATTTTCTTATCTTTGTATGAGGAAGGTGTGGTACATTGGCAAAGCATGTGCATGTGATTATTATTATATATTACTTTTTCTAGACGAATTGTTTCTAAAGTGAGCTCCGGGGGTCAAGAGTAACCCCTGCCTCTACATCATGAAGTGAAAAATATAGATGAGTGCGTATAATTGTATGAATTTCGATGGCAACTGTCGCCGATCGGAAGAACATAGAAATAAAGTAAATAGATGCGCGCAATTTTATTAAAAAATTACATTATTACATGGCGAACGCATTTTATCTGATCCAAACGGTTATCGTGTAATATACCGTTACAGGAGCATTCAGATTGGCCAAATTAAAAAGACCTCAACGATTTATCCCTCTACATGTGACGTCTCCTTCATCGCCTTCGTGTCACGAAGTCGGAAGATCACGTGCCTACGGATCGTAAGGTTGGTGGTTCGCGCCCACGCCGGGTTACTTGTTAGTGTTTTCTTAGACTCCCTTTAATGTAAACAAATCACTCATATAGATAATTTAACATATTTTGTGTGAGTAATTTTGTGGTTCATTGGTGTTTCATCGCGTCTCTGCCGCTGGTGGAACGCTATTGGTATAATTTTCAAAACTGAAGTGGGGCCATAGCGGATCGTCGCTGCTAGGCATCTAATTTTTGCAGAGAAGTGGCTAGTTGCCCATCGCTGGTCCACCGACGCTTTCGGCATGGGATACCCTGTGCTTCAGGTTGTTTCCAAGTTTTCTTTTTCTACCTTTCACACATCAAATCTTCGCGGGCCAACTGTTGAGATGGCCACACATCACGTCTTCGTGAGCCAATTGTTAGAGAGTTTTATTTCCCAATATCGAGTAAACTGGATAAAATGTTGAACTCGACAATATGCAATGTATATTAATGGTTCGTGAAAGAATATAATTATAAAGAAATACCTGAAGATATGTATTTAATCTGTAGTTTCACATAACATTAGCTTCGATGTTCAGGCAGGACGTTAAACTTGCTCATATCTAAATGCTGCAAAAACATCCACTAATACTACTTCTATCACTCAGTTTCAACAATTTACTATGACAATTTAGATTTGAATTCTCTTGAAGACACACATACACATACATAACAAAGAAACAATTCAATATGGCACATCAAAATATAAACTAGATGAACTTCTTTGAAGACACTTCATTTTAAAACCAAAAGGTAGGAAAAAGATAACAAAAATGTCGGTATTGTGAACTTAGAAATTATTTCTCCGTAAGAAATAAAATCTTTTTACGTGCAAAGCTATTCGTCAATTACCGTGTATAAAAATGGATTTATTGAAGATTTTTTATCATATACATTTCAGTAACGGTATGTTTTAATCATTGAAAAAACAGAGATGGTATGCCTTTATCACTGAAAAACCAGAGGCGGTATGGCATACCACCGCATACCGTCTCAGTTCGACCACTGGTAAGTAGTTAGTGCGTTGAACTTCTATTCGCCGAACTCGGGTTCAAATCCTGGCCAGGCTCAAACTTTTTCAAATCTTTAAATTTCAATTTCAATACGTACTCAGTGTGACAAGAAAGATCTTCTCCCCTCCAGAAAAAAAAAGGTTGGAATGAGGAGGCAATCATTTACAAACTTATTTCCAGCATTTGTTCTAGATTTGATATTTTCATCTACTTACAATCATTTTCTGATTCATGCGTGGTAAGTGTTTTTATTTCTCTAAACATACAGTATGTAATGAAATAATACGTTACATACACAGCAGAAATATTGAGATAAACATATGGTGTTAATGGGAAAACACGCTCTGAACCATCAATATTCATTTCAGAATGGAGAGCTGTTTCGTGCGTCATCTATTTTGTTATCATTGTTAAAGTACAGTAGGATGATGTATATTGTTGATAGTACAATAATAACAGTTGATGTTTCAAATATCTGTAAACTCCTGTAAACTAGCTGAGATGTCCGTTCTTCGCACGAGAAAAACAGTTTTGTGGAAAATATTTGAACCTTATTTTCCTTCTAGGATAAGCATTTCAATGAATGACCAGTAATAGTGATCCAGTTATCTTCTTGCCCAGTGTCAGTTTGAGCGACAATAATTAATTCCTATTTATTCTTGAAGAGTTTCCACAGGCTATCTTCATAGCGACAAACACTAAACGATATTTACCAATTTTCTTTCTTTCTTTCTTTCTTTCTTTCTTTCTTTCTCTCTCTCTTTTTCAACACTTTCTGCCCGAACTTGCCAGCACAAACTCCCAACCATTATTAGTTTCTTAGTTAACAATCTTATAATTTCGTATTTGAAAGACAATCGTAATTACAATCGTAATTACAGTCGGGTATAATATAGTCAATGGCGTGCGCTGGCGGATCCAGGGGGGAAACTTTCTCATTTTATATATATAAATAAAACCCATCTCAGAGTTTGAAGCTCTTAAAAGTAGCTGTAAGTAGCAGTATGACAACCCATCACCCACCCCAGAAGTCGATCCTGGATCCGCCCCTGACGAGATGGCCCATAATTATGTATATCATATTTGAGTGACTGTAGTATTTATAATTCTGGACTAAAAGTTTCGATATGGCAACACTGTGTAGCCTCCGCCCCTGACGAGATGGCCCATAATTATGTATATCATATTTGAGTGACTGTAGTATTTATAACTCTGGACTAAAAGTTTCGATATGGCAACACTGTGTAGCCTGAGAATGGGGATAACGGTCTCTGGACTCTGTGTATGCCAGACAAAAAGGCGGAATGGTTGTATCTGAAACAGCGTGTTAAATGGTACGTTTCCATTTTACATGAATCTTGTAGCTGTCATAAAAAAGACCTTGCTACCCGATCTTTCTATCTACTGTTTAGATTTTACCACTTCTTGTAAGCAAGAAAGGTATCACCATCCATGCAGCACTGCACTCTAGTGGACAAACACTGAACCTCCTCATTAAAAACGTGTATTTTGGCGCACTTCCCCTCCCTGTCCAAAAGAATCCGTTGTTTCGGAAGCGGCGAAACTGGTTTTTCTTTTGTCAGCGGGAGGGCGATAGCAGGTAGCAAGCAAGACGTCCCAGAAAGTTGTGCATCGTTCAACTCCTTGCAAGATGGAAAAAATGTTTTATGACTCTTTCAAGACTGTGTACACGGTAAAATATGGTAGGGTTTCAAGATCTTTTTTTTTTTTTTTTTTTTTTTATGACACCTACAAGTTCTTCTGACGTGGCAACCCATCTTAAGCGTGTGAGTTTGAATTTTGCAACAATTACATGGAGACTCGATCTCCCGATTTGACACATCTGACTTTTTCTTAAGCCACGTTGCCACGTTAGAACTTGTAGCTGTCATAAAAAATAAACTTGAAACACTACCATATTTCACCGTGTACATACCCAATTTGGCTAGTGTTTCCAACTCTGAAAACTAAAAAACCGGTACCCCTTCAAAATTCCCTATGACATAGGTCTAAGTGAACTATTTCTGTTCGGACCCATCCATGGGAAGGAACTGTGCTATCGCGAACAAAAGTGCATTAGCACCTGTATTTTGCATATCCTTAGCACATTCACTAATAAGCTTAGTAGATACATTGTGCTATAAATGAGAAACTGTTATCGGTATTGATCATTTTGTTGTAATTACCAGTAACTTCTTTAAAATTATCGAAACAGATGAACAAATGTATATTAATCTTTACATGACAATTTTAAATTTAGAAAATGAAATTTATTCTTTAAACTTATACTTTAGCTACAGGAAATTCTTTAAGAAGCACGTTTTCACTCTGAATAAATGTATACATTTCCTTACAAATAAATTTCAATTTTTTCCTGATACAGTCCCTTTCATCTCTTTAAAATTATCTGAACAGAAGAACAAAATATATTAATTGTTGATAGGTGGGATTTACAGAATGAAAGTTTCTTTTCTTTTTTTTTTTTTAAATCTATACTTCGAACTAGATGAAATTGCTTCGAACTAGGTACAAATTTAAAAACTGTCATAAAGGGACTGGTAAGAAGTTTGTACCAGTCACCGGCTTTAATCAAAATAACAACAATATCTCCGGCCAGGCCAGTGAAAAACCGGCCAGTTGGCAATCCTAAATGTGGCCGAACTACGGGAAGCTATCACAGAAGAGTTCTACAGGATACCAGTACGGGTTGTCAAACTGCTTGTGACAACGTTGCTCTTCATCTTCTGGCATGTATGGACTTGAATGTTGCATTGGTGGACCATGCCACGGTTATGAATTTTCCCTAACGCTAGGAGAGGCACCCAAGGTACCTCTATGAGATTAATTCATCTGCACCCTGGCAAGGGTGAATATGAGATTTATTATTACTTGTTTTCTCATAGGAGTCTCTTAGGTGTCTCTCCTAGCGTTAGGGGAAATACATAACTACGGGCCCAAAATTCTTGTAAGAAAAGGTATAAGAGAATGTGTTTATGTTCAGGTTATGTTACTAGTTTCATTACTGCAGTCTTTGAAACTTCATAGACATAATTAATGGACATAGATGTGTTTAAAAGAAAGAAAGAAAAAAAGAAGACTGATTACTGTGTAATTCAAATGAACAAAATGAATCGATCCCTGTCGTTAAATTTCACCCCATATATTAGCTAGGATTTAGGATTTACATTTCTGGGCTGTCGGCATCTATGGTCATTTAGCCCGTCACTTATGAGGGATAACGTCCCTCCGCGATTACACTATCCGAAGGAAGGAAGCAGCCTGAGACCTATAAGTTAGGTACCACCCCGGCATTTGACTAGTGTGAATGAGGAAGACTCAGGAAAACCTCATTCAGGATAGCTAGCCTGAAAAAAGCTTTTATACTTTTTCGACCGAGTGCCCTCACCGGGAATCGAGCCCTTGACTCCTCCCACCGAAGGCAAGATCGTTAGCGACTTCGCTGCACGGGGCCACCCATATATTAGCATTGGAATGCCCTTACTAAAAGCGTTTTCTCTCCCTAAGAATCAGTCTCGGGAAAACTAAGTGATAAACACCTAAGTTAGACAATTATATATATAAAAAAAATATATCAAAATTTGTGCAGAAATTAACCACCAGTGTCGTTACATTCATTTTTTATTTATAAACAAGGTGTGTCCCAAAATCATGAAATATATTTTATCTTTAAAAAAAATATTAACAAGATCTGTATAAAAGGTTAATATTCTTGAAAGTACTGTTGATGAGCATATACACATTTTTTCATCGACTTTCCCATGCCCGGCACTTTCCTCAAAAGACTCCACCGGAATCTTCTTTAAATCTGTTGTCACAGCCGCTTGGGTAGCCTCAATGCTGTCAAAATAGCATCATTTGAATACTTTCTGAATCTTGGGGAACAAATCGAAGTCGGCCAGAGCGAGGTCGGGACTGTACGGTGGCTGCAGTAGTGTTTCCACATTTTACTTAACCAAGAATTCACGGACTTCCATAAAAGCGACATCCGATCTAACCTCTAGCGACCAAACTCGATCCATTTGTATGTGTTGAATGAAACGTACCAACTGTAATGGTGCAATTGGTTTAAATAGGTCGGCTCACGGCTTGTTCACCACAGAGCCGACTTCAGAAAGACCGCTCATATATCACGTCTACCGAGCCGATGGCGCACCTCAACCGAGCCGGCTCGAGAGAATGGTTCATTTAAGCCGAGCCGAACCTAGCTGATGGTTTATCTCAACCGAGCTGGCTCGAGCTGTTGGCTTGGTTGAACCGAGCCGAACCGGTTGACACCACTAGTGCAGAATTTGATCACCCAACTAGTGTTGTAAAAAAACGGTTTTTTTTCTGTGAAGTTTTTTTTCAATAAAAAACATCGTTCTTTTTCATGTTTTTTTTCAAAAATCTGTTTTTTTTCTGGCAACTATTATTTATTGATTTATGTGGCAGATTATTGAAATAATCAACAGAACTTGAGTCGAAGCCCTCGTAACTTACAAATCATTTGTTTCTTTGTACTTATACGAGCAAAATTGTGCGATTATTCCTTTCGGCCCCAGGTCATTTTTGGCGTTTTCCTACATTTCCAGTTAGTGACTTATTGCTCAAAAACTATTCATTTGATTGATATGGTTAAGGTCTTGTTTTTTAGAAAATAGAAGTGGGTATTTTGTGGTGTAAGTTGCATTGCATTGTTGCCAACGAGTGCGAAATTATTGAGGGAAATGTAGGGGTGAAAATTTACAAAAAATTCCCTAACCGAATTTCAAAATTTTTTGTATCTAGCACCACTGCTGCTATATGAGTTCAAGTCACCTAAACAAATCTTTGGTGTGTTGAAAAGGTACAGTGAAATCCTGAAGTCGCTGGCTTCCATTCAAAGAGGGAAAAAAAATCTGTCATACACATGAAATTTTGACACTTTTTAGGCCTGAGAAGCAAAAATCAAATATGCCAAGGCTACAGCTTCTCTAATTATCCTATTGAAACTTTTTATGGTGCGTTCTGGAGGGCAAAGAGGAAGCTTTCAGGTAGTGGTACGTTTGTTTCAATGTAGTCAGAAAGAGGGTAATAATAGAAGGGAAAAGGGAATTTTTCCGAATTTTTCACCTAATAGTGGGAATTAATTGTTTTGGCTGGAAACGCTGCCATCAGACAGACGAAAACTATCTGGAAATAAACCGTATTACTCCAAGAATATATCCTACAAGTATCATGGCGATATATAACAAAGTAAGCATGAAATTAAAAAAAAATCTCATTCTACCTCACAAATTCACCATTTTCTTACCAATTCCAGAAAATGGTTTATTATAAACCTCAACTGTACTTCCCCTAATTATTCTAGTGAAGCTTTTTGTGGTGCGCTGTGTAGGCTAAGGATGAGGCTATTATAAACTGGTACGTTTGTTCGAATGTAGCCAACAAGAAGGAAATAATAGAAATAAAAAAGGGATTTTTTTTCCAAAATTTGCCCCTAAAATCTGGAATTAAAATTTTCTGTAGCTGGCAACACTACCATCAGACACACACAAACTATCTTAAAATAAGCTTTGGTATCCCTCTAATATATCCAACAAGTATTGTGACGATATCTAATAAAGTAAGCATGTCAATAAAAAATATCTCATTCTACCTTTAAAAAAAATCAGTTTCTTTCCAATTAGAGAACAAGGTCTACTGTAAATCTCAACTGTACTTCCCCTAATTATCCTATTGAAACTTTCTATAGCGCGTTGTGTAGAGCAAAGACGAGACTTCAAGATACTGGTACGTTTGTTTCGATATAGCCAACAAGAGGTAAATAATAGAGACAAAACATATAATTTTTCCAAAATTTCCCCCTAAAATCTGGAATTAAAATTTTCTGTAGCTGGCAACACTGCTACCAGACAGACGCAAATTATCTTAAATTAAACATTGGTACACCACTAATATATCCTACAAGTATGATGGCGATATTTGAGGAATAAAGTTTCTAATTACCAAAAATATATTACGGTAAACAGAAAAGTAAATCAAGGGTTAGAACCTAAATACGAATTTTACGTACGCCGCCCCCTAATTACCCCATTGTAACGATTTGTACTTGCGTTTGTGAAGTAAGGACAAATTTTCGATTGGTGTAAGTTGACTTGCACTCGGACGTATAAATACCGATTTATAAACAAAAATTTCTAATTTTTTTGCCCAAATATAGGAGAATTTAAATTTCCCTAATTGGCACACTGCGCGCAGGCCCGTCCAATTAATGTCAACAGTTAGGTATCCATCCGAGGTATCTCCCTGGCAAGTCTTAAGGATGTCTTTCTACAACTAAGGAAGCTACAGGGAAAAAAAAGAAGTAAAGGAAATTCGAAATTAGAAAATTCTCGAATTTTTGACTGGGGTGAAATTTGAGAAGGAAATTCGACACCAGAAGAAAAAGAAATTAATATGATAAACTATAGTCCAGCCATATTTTGCAAGAATAATATCCCGATATCTTAATTAGTGTCCACACAGGAGCGGATTAAACAAGTGACACACCCGTGTGTGCCACTTTGGCCACCTGGGCCACCGAGTATACATTTGATTACATTTTGTAGTTATAGTCTCGACTAATAATAATATCGTTGTAAACAATAACTTTAAGGTCAATTTTCTCTACTTTTTACATCTTAGTTCCAACACTGTTGGTGAGAAATGCAGGGTATTTCAAAATAAATTTTGGGGCTTTAAGTCTTCGTAGTACTTATTACATTTTATGTACAATTATAAGCAATGCATCAAGTAAAAGAGCACCTCAAATAGTCTTTGCTACAAGTGTTCGATGTAAGATTCATTCGTCACACGGCACACATCTAGTCGATAGGCGAGAAAGGTCCATAAAGTTTCTGCCATATGGCACAAAACACATTCAATTTAGGAGAGTCTCGTTTCAACTGTACTATCTCCTGAGGATTTGCTGACGGCCAGGTGCAAACATTATGAGTGTTCACTTTAGCTGTTAGATGAAATGTCGATTTATCATTGAAGACGACACGATCCAGAAAATCTTCATTGTTATGCAGCAACATTTCACTTGCGAAATTGGCACGTAAACCGTAATCTGTAGGCTTTAGACCTGTAGCAACTGCAAATGATAAAGACGTAGTTGCAAGCTTCTCCTTAATATTCTTCACACAGACGGTTGCACTGTACAGATTCAGTCTTTATTAAAACACAAAAAGCTTTCTGCTCTCTAGTCTCCATCTTTGCTACTTGCTCTTTCTAACGGCAGACAGAAGAAACAATGCATGTACATGCGTGAGTACAAAACTGTTTGAGTTGCTCTTTTATTTGATATAATATTTATAATTGTAAGTTAATTGTAATAGATACTAAGTTTCAAAGCCCTAAAATTAATTTTGAAACACCCTACATTACTTCAAATTGAGTCATCCTATATTCATGTCTTTTATATACATATCATCAGGGCCGGTCCTAGTCAATTTGTCGCCTCGTGCAATGGCATAATTTGCCGCCTCCCCCTTTCTCCAGAAAGAAAAAATCTTAAAAGTCATGATTTTAAGTATGCTACTCCAACATGAACAACAAAGGTGACGGTAAGTGCAGTCGCACTCAGAAAGGCTTAAATACTTACTAAAAATGCAATCCCGTCGTGTCTGTTTATTTTTCTTTAAATATTAATCTATTATGTTAGTGAAAGATAAAGCAAACACACCTGCAGAGGAAAGATGGTAATCCTTTTTATAGAATTCACTATCGAGCTTCAATCTCAATGTATCAGTTTGCAATTCCAGTGCAACTAGCTCTTTTATCTTTATTTCTTGATTTTTCTTCTATACCTTCTAACATTTTTAAAAAAAAAAATTGTTTCTATCTTCAATGATAAGGAACTTGTTTCTGACAGAAACAAGACTAGTTTCATATCAAAACTGTGATAACGTACTACGTGGAACAGATATTCACTACTATTCGAGAATTGAATTCTTGCATTTGAAACAATCAAGCAATTTGTGCTCGGATTTATTCGACCATTTGCTTTAGCATTGTCCATGTGGCCTTAAACAAATGCAACCTAAACTTAATTTATGAATGTAGTATTCAAATAGAAGGTCAGCTTAGTAAATGTAACTACCATCCTCATGAAGTCTGTTTCCAACAAGAAATATTTAATTTAAGTAATATTGTAAAACTTTGTCTCATATAGGATCTTTGGGTAGAGCAGTTAATAAGAAGAACGTCCGGAATCGACTCTCACTACCAGTTTTTATTATAAAAAGTTTCCTTTATAAAAGTATTTTCACAAAATACTATACAAATTGATCTCTCTAGAATCAAGGTGAGTTATAGGTGGTCTTTGACCGTAAGGTCGCAGACACGATCTCCAACAGAGCCCCGTAGCAGGCTAAGAGGAGTGGATTTAAGGAACCAATGCTCCGTAGCAAGCAGAGGCGGGTTAAGTGGCCAACAGAGAACCGTAGCAGGCCAAGCGGCTGAGGTTAGGATTCCCAGACAGAGCCCCGTAGCAGGCTAAGCCAGGAGATGGGATAGGCGTTGTCCCATAGCAGACTAGAGGCCTGGGGCTAGGTTACTCCAAGAGTTCCGTAGCAGACTAAAGGAGGGTCTCCAAAAAACTGGTATCGAGTTGCCTTCGTCCATCCAATTTATAGGGTCCTTTGGGTGGCGGTGGCGCTGCTGCTCCGATGTCGTCGTCTGCTCCATGGGAGGGGACAGAAGCCGTCGTCTGCATGTGATTATAGGTCCCTCTGGTGGGAGATCCTCTTGCTGAACCATGTGGCAGTGTTTGTAAACATTGATGCGTGGAACTGCTTGTTTACCACATCACATAGGATATTACAATATACTTATGACAAATTTTGCCGGACCATCCAAGCTTGCCGCTCCACGCAAATGCACGTGTTGCATATATGGTAGAGCCGGCTCTGCATATCATATATATCTAGTCGACAAATTATTTATATATGACATTTAGAAAAATAGTATTAGGCAAATTAGTATTAGTTTTTACCTTTAGACAAGCTATTGGATACTGTTCGTGACATTATTTTTGTACTTATTAAAGGCCTGCTTTCACGAAAAAAAAAATTTCATTTCTACTTTTATTTCTTAGTTGATAGTGATGAAAACTGCTGAAACCCGAATTGTTAATAGGTATGATATACATGTAAATTGTAAAATATTTGTAGCGTATCAGTATCTAGCGTATAATTTATGTTGCATTTTACGGTAATAACACCTACATAAAAATATTTCATACTTAAATTGACGTAAGATGCATTACAAATGACTATTTGAAAAAAAACGAAATTTAGAAAAAAAACGAGAGGCAATGTTTTTTTTCTAAAAAAAACGTAAATTTCTGAAAAAATACGAACCGTTTTTTTTCTATTTACAACACTACACCCAACGTAGTTCGAACGGACGTGGTCTCGGATCAGACTGACCTAGCCATGACAAAGCTGACAAGGGAACCTTCCGAAAATGATAGTTGCAGTGAAAGATGTGACCTATGCCGATTGAAAGAGCTGTAAAAGAGATGAGCATCCCCAAAATATTAGCTGCCCATAGCAATAGGTTCAAGAAATATAAGGAATGGAAGTTTGGGAAACAGCAAGGTTGGACAAGGGGGGAAAACTGCAAAGTCCGCAAAAAAGGGGGGCACGGCAAAATACAATGCTGACAAGAGATGTATAGAAAGAGACTTGCCACAATAGGGAACAAATGAAGGCCACTAGTGGGGTTAACAGTGTTGCCAACTGCAATGAAAAGTACATGTTTTGAAAAGAGCACTATATGAAGTGAGTGTAATATTCAGTGTCAACTTGTCATGTAGAACATAATATATGACGTGTATAATCAGTGGTACAATCTAACAAAAGAAAATAGAAAAAACAGACGTACGAAAAATATGGAAAAGACGGAGTTGACATAATGCGCCACATTTGATCTCGAGCTGTACATATTAGAATGAACAAAACAAGAAAGCACCAACTATGCAGGAAACCGAAAAGAAAAACGAGTTCCAAAGTTGGCAAAACTGGTCATTAAAATCCAGAAATTCTAATATAGTTAGGCCACTCGCTTCACAAAAAGAACATTCCGACAACAGGCATCACTCGGAATGCATCAATGCTGGAGTGGTTGAGGCAATGTCAAGTCGGGGAACATGAAATGGTTGGTTTGAGCCAACAACCGATAATAGAAGTAGTGAACATTATGTCATGGTTGGGTCGTATGTGAAAATATACAGGGTGTCCCACCAAACTTTGTGACCTAAAAGATTTGCGAAATGAGCAAAAATGTGACGGAGCCAGTTGTGTAGGAATGTACCATGTCAGGGGGTGATAAAAGTCTGTAAGAAGCAAGTGCCCACAGGATCCCCATCATAGGGCCCCAGAAGCCAACTTCAAACTTTCAAATGGCAACAGGGACCGAGTGGTACCTCTCTCAATAGATAATGGAATGTGCAACAATACCTATAGGAAACATTTGCTATATGAAGCATGGTTTTCAAAATGGCCGCCACAAATATATGTTTTGTCTTAACATGGCATCGAACATTGTGATCTCAAATTGCTGCGAAGCGAAAAGAGATGTTGCAAATCCAATTACACTGGAATGTACTCATATCGAGGACCAAGAAAAGTTTA
Organism: Thermobia domestica; assembly: GCF_964235325.1. Lineage (NCBI taxonomy): Eukaryota > Metazoa > Arthropoda > Insecta > Zygentoma > Lepismatidae > Thermobia > Thermobia domestica. The sequence goes on along the minus strand of NC_137458.1, from coordinate 293,432,477 downwards.
TAAGAAGCAAGTCCCCCAGGACCCCCCTCATAAGGCTCGAGGGGTCAAACGCAACATTTCAAATGGGAACATGGGGCGGATGATATTTCTTTGGATAGATGCAACACCGCCTATAAGAAGCACGGGTTTCCAAATGGCCGCCAAAAATGCACGATGTTCTTCTCACCGAGCAGATATTTTTGGCGGCCATTTTGATTTTTTGTCAACTCTTCCGAATATTAATTAAGGCCTTCTCAAATACAACCGCAAACATGCAGAAGATTTAAGCGTGTTTTATGCCAACGTGTTTTGGCCAAGTTTGGCAGAAAGAAACCTAACTGATGTTGTGTTACTTGTTGATTCTTGGACAGCGAACAAAGACACCAACTTGCTCTACGAGCATATACCATCCGGAGTGAATTTCAAAGTTGAGCTGATCCCTCCTGGTTGTACGGGTCTGATACAACCACTTGATGTTTATTTTTTTAGACCATACAAGAATTTTGTGCGCTACGTTACAGAGCTTGTGTTATCAGATACTCACTTTAACATTTGGTCCCGCGAGAATTTTCTGAAACTTCAAGCCTTAACCCATTACCAGTTTACGGATGTTTATTCAAGCCTTTGATTATGTATGCTTTCTACAGGTATGGATATGTGATAGAGAGACCACCAAAGATTCCGACACCTCTAGAGTACTGTTTCGAGACATTCACAAGCGATCATTGTACCATGTGTGACGGATTGGCAGTATTCCGCTGTGCTCATTGCAAATGTATCTTTTGTTTGGACCATTGTCTCATCGAACAATTGCACGTACAATGTTGACGAGCATGCACAAATGATGCGAAGGCTAATGCCTGTTGCTGGAATTTTCTTTTTGTACAGCGAGTGGCCTAACTGTATTAGAATTATCTGCATTTTCATGTCCAGTGTTGCCAACTTTGGAACTCGTTTTTCTTTTCGATTCTAGGTACGTCGGTTTCCTGCATAGTTAGTGCTTTCTTGTGTTGTTCATTCTAATATGTACAGCTCGAGATCAAATGTGGCGCATTATGTCAACTCCGTCTTTTCCGTATTTTTCGTACGTCTGTTTTTTTCTATTTTCTTTTGTTAGATTGTACCACTGATTATACACGTCATATCTTATGTTCTACATGACAGGTTGACACTGAATATTACACTCACTTCTTACAGTGCTTTTTTCAAAACATGTACTTTTCATTGCAGTTGGCAACACTGTTAACCCCACTTCATTTGTCTCTTTCTATACATCACTTGTCAGCGTTGTATTTTGCCGTGCCCAACTTTTTTTGCGGACTTTGCACTTTTCCCCCCTTGTTCAACCTTGCTGTTTCCCGAACTTCCACTCCTTATATTTCTTGAATCTATTGCTATGGGCAGCTAATTTTTTGGGAATGCTCATCTCTTTTACAGCTCTTTCAATTCGTATAGGTCACATCTTTCACTGCAACTATCATTTTCGGAAGGTTCCCTTGTGAGAATCCCACCCACCCAACTCAACACACGCGAACGTGCTGCTACCTGTCGGGGTGCGGCAAATATATATTTAATGACTTTTGGTACACACCTTGTACCTATGCTTGTTTACTTTCATATCAACCGTATTTTTAAGGAGTTTGCCTTCCAAAACGCCTTTATACATATACTTCTCATGTTACATAACACTAGACTCCGCGTGTAAATGCTGGAAATCTTTGTACTCGCAATCAATAATTATTTATAGAAGCTTTGTGCATTTTGGTTTTTGGTACAGCTAAGATACCATCTGAGACGTGTACGTTGGCTGCAAACCAAATAAGACCCCCGTATGGGAGGTGCGGTGGTTCAACGTACGCGACTTTGGGGTGGGAAACACAGATTCGATTCTCAGCGAGAACTCGTGTGGTTGGGATCCCACGTTAAGTTGTCGGTCCACGTCTCATATAGCTTGGGTGCTGAAAAGGACGCTAAATCGAAAATCAAATCGTGGTAGCTCAATGGTATAGAACTTACCTCTGATGCGAGAGATCCCTAGATCGATTTAGGCCTCATGAATTTGCGATGAACAATGTCGTGTCTGTGGGTTTCGTCAATAAAACATACAAAATCTGAAGGAGGGAAAGTAATAAAAGACACTTATAGTAAATATATATATTTACTTATAGTAAATATATATATCAATACCCACTATAGGTTAAAACTTAATCGGTCAACTGGAATGGTATCATCTATTACACATATTGACGAAAAATACACGATCTGCAACTAGTTACTCTTGGAACATTCACGACCAGCAATACTCAAGATATTTAAGTGCCCAGACCGCCCATGTTTAAATGTCTATGCCAATCGCTCCCAACTTAAACCTCCTTCAGACTCTAATTGGTTTTACTCGTGTACAATAAATTAAAAAAAAAAAAAAAACGATCTAAAGTTTTGTACACACCTTCAGACCATGATCTAGTATAATTAAACTTTTGTTGGGTATGGTAGTCTGTACACTTTAACTCAAATCTGACCATGGAGTTTCCTTGTGGCTAAGCGGTTAGCTTACACACTTTTGGCATGGGACACCCGGGTTCAATTTCCAAGGGGGAGCTTATGTGGTTTGGATCCCACGTTAAACTGTAGGTCCACGTCTCATATAGCCACACTGTTGAGAGGGACGCTAAATTTGAAATAATTAAATGTGACCATGGACGGATAAGGGATCAAACGTGTTAAAACATTATACAATACATTATTACGTGGAAATGATAATAATAATACTGAAAATGTAATAATTTATAGAAATTACTATAGTTTTAACAATAATTATTATGATATTTATATACCAACACTGGTTTCAATGATACAAAAAAGTATGTGTGCTAGTGACTATGTCAGCTTTAATTTCCTGGGAAGCAAGCGGAGGGGTATTTAATTATTTGAGAGCAGCAGCTAATTTTTTGTATGGCAAAACTAATTTTATATTACTTGACATAACTCTGCCCTCCTAATAATTAGGTGTCTGGGGGTCCAGGTAAAGCCAGTGGGAGGAGTGCACCTCGTTGCTTTTCAGGCCCGTATCCACGGGGGCCTAGGGGCTAGGGTCTCATTATTTTTTTTATTGGCCCCCTTAAAATTTTTATTGGCATTAGGCTTGCAAATAAACTGTAACATGGTTGGATCGGCCACCCTAACTTCTACCGGGTCTCCCTACACTTTTGGACTGGCTACTGGCCTGTTGCTTCATTAGCGTCGTCACTGGTGAGTACGAAATTCACTGCCGGGAAATTAAATAGCAACAGTGATATAAAGATGGAATTTTTGGTAGTATACTATCTCGACTTACAAAAAAAAAAAAAAAAAATCTACCACCCTCACACCCTTCATTACGTTCCTCATTACATCCATGAACTTTTCTTTCCTATTTAGGGGGGCCGCGGTGGCTCAGTGATAGAGCGTTCACCTCTGGTTCTAGGGGTCCCGGGCTCGATCCCTGTCCTCGCCAAGGGAACCTTGTGGTGAACAAACACCGTGTGAGGGTTTCCTCGGGGTTCTCTCGTTTCCTCCCACTTTCTTCATTCCACAATTTCATTCATTTCTCATCATCACCGTCTCCTTTCGCCTAGCAGGCATAACCGTGAGACGTAAAACTCAATAATTTCATTTCATTTTTCTTTCCTATTTAGAGGAAAAATCTCTGAAATAATAATCCTTGGAAATAATCGAAAATGAGACGAGAAGTGTATTTTCAAATTCGAGACGAGACGAGAAATTTCTCGATTTTTTCAAAAATGAGACGAGAAGTGTATTTTCAAATTCGAGACGAGACGAGAAATTTCTCGTCTTTTTTTTCGAAAATGAGACGAGAAGTGTATTTTCAAATTCGAGACGAGACGAGAAATTTCTCGATTTTTTCGAAAATGAGACGAGAAGTGTATTTTCAAGTTCGAGACGAGACGAGAAATTTCTCGTCTTTTTTTCGAAAATGAGACGAGAAGTGTATTTTCAAATTCGAGACGAGAAATTTTTCAAGTCTTCTGGGCAACACTAGTTCTACCAAGTTTCAGGTCTCAAACACTGTTCATAGTAAAAAAAAAAAAAACTATATAAATTGATAAAATGATTGTACAAACACAATGAAGACCAATTATAAACGTTTAAAGATAAGCAAGTCATTACACAATACACTTTAATAACAAATATAATTTAAATGTCGTTATAACACACTGTTTGTGTACCTCTCGTGACGCGGAAGTATTCTGACAACTTCTAGATAGATCGTATGGGTATAAATTTTCTACAAAAAAAAATTACAAAGAACGAGACGAGAATTTTTTTCGAGAATCGATACAAGACAAGATTTTAACAAAAAAAAAAAAAGGCAAGACGAGGCGGGAAAACTTTGTTTCTCGCCTCAGCCCGCTCATGGGCAACATTATTTTGAAACATTGAATATTTTTACTTTCGGAAGATTACGCAGAACAGGAGAAAATGAAATATTTCAGTTTAACATCTAATGAGTATGCCCTTTAGGCTAAGGGAGACAGATGATTAAGGCAAGTGAATGGCGATGGAAGAATTGGTGGAATGAGAATGCGGGAAGAAACGAGAGTACCCAGAGAAAACCCACGGACACGATGTTGTCCACCACAAACTTTTTTGGGCCGAAGGCAGAACAGGGATAGGCTAGACATTTATTCCTGCTTTGCCTCCCACTAAGATTAAATAAAAATAATGATATATATTTAACGGTAGAGTTGCAGACGAAACAGGAACACTAGGAAGAGTAACGACGCTAAAAAGGAACAACAGAGCCCCCCTTCCCCCCCGTTGGCATCGTCAGCTGCCAGACATGTTGGCTAGATCAAGTAATATAAAAGTACTATTTTCAGAATACAACAAAATTGCTGCCCTCATCATTTATCTACCCCTCCACGTCACTCCCTAACAAAGAAATTAAAGCTGGTGTCGTCTCTGACCACAAATATTACGAAACTCTCAAAAGGAGAAGTTTTCATTACTCTGGAAGAAGAAGAGAGAGAAATGAGTAAACACTTTAAAAATAAGTTGCATTCAGATTATTTTACTAAAGAAAAATATCACTATTCGTAGGAGTCAGAGATTACATAGAGGAAAATGGCTAGAACTTCCTATTTGTTTTTTCATACTCTTTTTCCCTTTCCCTTTTCTTTCTTTTTTTTTTCATGTTGTAGAAAAATACCTGCACTGTATTAATATATTAGACCATTGTTGTATAAGTATCTTGTGAGTAAAAATATGTTACAAGTGAGGTGAAGTAATTCATATTTAAAAAAAAAAAAACTCATCTAAATTTTTGATATATCCTAATGTGTTGCCAAACACAATCATATCATTGGGATTAAAAGTCCATACTGAATGAAAACATACGATAGCTAAATATTGGACAGGATTTTAAATTTGCTCATACAGAGTAATTTACACCTCCGGTTTACAGGTCCAAGATTTGTGACTGCTCTTATCTGCTAATGTTTTTTTAGTGTTGCTTTTATGAGTGATGGTGTGATGTACGGATGTAGACTTTTTTTGTTTCTGACGTCAGAAGACATCATTGATTGGTAACAGCACCATCTGTTGGGTGAGGCAGCAACTAGCAGCCGCGCTTTGAATAACGGGTGAGGCACGCGGCTCCGTGTTAGTTGTAGACGAAGTGTCGCGTAGGGTTGGTTTCGTGCGCGAACGAAAGCTTTTGACAGACGGGCGTGTTTTAATTTAGTATTCTGGAACTCAGGGATTTTTGGTGCTGCCTTATACTAGCACCAATATAGATATATACTCTTTGAAGTTTGTATATTAGTGTGAGAGCGTGTTAATTTACGACAAGGTGCAGGAACTATTGGCCTGCATCGAGTGAGTGATTTTACGAGTTTTTGACAGGATCTACCGGCTGACATTTTTCTTAACGTAACATACGTTTTATTTATTGTGTTTGTGTGAATTTGCAGAAGCAGTGTGTGTTCATTTTGTAAATTAAGTGACTAAGGCTATTAGAATCCTTCCAAGGAACCTTGTACTTGTACCCAAAGGTGTTCAATCCGTCTTATCAACATGAATTATATGGAAATCACGCTACCGAATTATTCTTATGTTTTTAATTTTGAAGAAGAATTCGTTCATCAAGATACCAGGGTATGGATGACTAAAAACTGGAAGAATGGTTTCTATTATGTGGGAATTTATATGATCCTAATTTTCGGTGGACAGCATTATATGCAAAGCCGGCCTCGATTTCAGCTCCGAGGAGTATTAGTATTTTGGAATACTGCTCTAGCTGCATTTAGCCTAATGGGAGCGTGTAGAACAGTTCCTGAGTTCCTTCACGTGTTAAAGAATTATGGATTCTATCATTCAGTTTGTATTCCAAGGTATGCTTCCGTTTTCTTTTTTTTATAGTAATTATTAAAAGTGGGCCAAAGGTGTGTTAATGTGGGACTCGTGTCGATGTGGCCAGTTATATACAGTTCTCTTCAGGTCATTCAATCATGACTGACATTGTTTCTTCTTTACGTGTATTTTAGGTTATTTCATTCAGGTGAGGAAATTGTAACTTCTCATCATTTGTAGTATTGGTGGCATTTTTCTTTAAGTTATGGAATTTATAATGAAGTGCAAGGGGTGAAATTTAAAAATTGTGTGTGAATTCGTTCCCTAAACATTAAGCATTTTTTTTTTTTTTTTTTTTTTAATTGAGAAGGTCTATAATTAGGATTTCAGAAGGTAGTCCAGGAGAGGAAATGCTTCCCGAAGAAACAAAATTTATTCGAAGGCATATCTCCCAATTCTGCTCACCTCGGGTTGCCAGTATTTTTGCAATACTGCCCCATCTCTATTGTATCCGCCTTAGCCTCGTGTACTCACACCCCACGTATTGCAATTTCAGAACATAATGTTTTTTCCACATTCTTATTCTTGTAATTCTCATGATAATCAAATTTCAACAATGATTCGTCTCCATAGCCAAGGGGCGTTAACTATAATTTAGTTTTATAGTCTAATATAAAATTTGAAGATCTGGGAGTCATTTGTTCGTGATTTTCTTTTTTGAATATTTGCTCCAGTGACAACATTCACCTCTAACCAACTTGTGTTATATTGAAATACATAGTTCTTCTCAGTGGTGTCATTCCTATCATTTTACAGCCGGTTCTTTGGTTAATTATATGATTGTTATTATTTACTTAAATGATAACAACAATAGTGACAATGATTCGTACATATAACACCTTTAAATTGATATTTTGTATACTGATTTAAAAATGTACTACTTGAGAATTATTATTTGTTAGTACTGAATCTCGAGTTCAAGGAAAGCTTTTAACAACCGGTAACAAAATCTGAGAAATTTTAACAGCCTGCTGAGGGGAACCGGTGCTACCCGGCTGAATAGCACCACTGGTTCTTTTGTTATTTATAGCCTATGTTTTTCGTACAAGTAGACAACTTGTGGTATAGAAATTTTGGTGTTTTGTTGACACTGTTAAATTTTTTTCGAACTATTTCTTTCATGGGAAGACCAGGCACGTACACAGAGATTTATTTCGGGACTGGGTCCAAAGCTTTTAGGGAAATCTAAATTCAGTATGCGGATGCATTGTGTGAAAATTGGTATAATCACCCCTAAAATTAGGCCGAATTAACAGAAAAGTTGGGATTACGGAGAGGCCGGACCGCAGAAATCACCCTTTGCATTCGTTCTTGAATAACTGTAAGACATGTGCTAGGCGTAGCTAATCCCAGTGTTCTCAAATGCTTATAGTCTGTCAAAAAAAAAAAGAAAAGAAAGAAAGAAAAAAAAGGGAAAGGCGGTGAAATTCTGGTTATTGCAATATTTCTCTGGCGACAGGATTTAAAATTTTAATGTGGATCGTTAGGATGAGGACAATGCATAACTTGTAAATATAAGTGAATTTTTGGATATCAGTTGCGTCTTAATAAGTAATTACTTCGTAATGATGTAAAGAAACCGTAAAGAATTTGCACCACCTTTGGCGTAAATTTGGATTGTTAATGTTCGATCTTACATTGTTTTCTTACTTGCTTGTTTTAAAGTTGATTATCGACTCCTACATGCGTTTTAAATTAATATTTCTTTAAAACGCATTTTCAGTTATTTTTTTAAAATTAATGTTCATTTAGGATTTTTTTTAAATGTCTACTGTCACACTAGATAGTACGTGAACTCTAAATGAGCTATTGCAATAGGTTATTCTTCCTGATTTAAAGGATTCTTGTCAGGAATTAATACAGGACATCATTTTCTTTAGACCTGCTTTGAAAGACTGTGAAAGGTATTGAATAAGGTGTAGTATTGCCAAGTATTTAATTTTGGACCAGGTTATTCCCTGTAAGAGTCCCAGTTTGAATTAACACGTCCTGTAAAATGCATGCAACAAGTTCTGTGACTTCCAGGGAACTTCATAAGCTGGTTAGGCAACCAAACTGACACTTGTGATGTGATGGGTTGCATAAGACATACTACTTCGCAAGCACAGAAATACTAGTTTGAAAAACTAATCAAGGTACCCAGCCCAGGTGTGAAAATTTCACTCTTCCCCAGAGCTTTTATTTCTAAGTTGGTGCCCCCTTAAATTCCTCAGTTAATACTGACTGCCATTAGTCTTATATATTACTTATTCACTTATAATTTACTTACCGGTATTTATTAAAATAAGTTCTGACTGCTCACCGCCCAGGTGAAACCCCTTAACATAGAAACTAGAGATTGAGTGCATGGGGCTTGTGACGTAAGGGAGGATATTTGAAGGTTGAACGGGGAAGGAGGGGAATGGAGGCGGGAATTATTGCAATAAAATGTCTGTATCTCTGAAGGGTAGATATATATTTGGTGTGTAGATTTCCCATTTGAAATTATTCGACTGTTCCACAGTTTTTTCCCCCCAGATATTTCGTAGGATGGAAGAAGAGATGATGTTACAATTGTTACTACAGGATTATCATATCTCGGAATCCTTTCGAGGCATGACATTTGGTATTGATACTTTTCATTTAAAATAATTAGACGTGTTTCAGCATTTTCGGATATTTCCCAAACAAGGAAGAAAAACATGCGAGAAGAAACAAGGGTGGGGATTGTAACTGTTAAAACAGGATGGTCATATTTCGAAATCCCTTAAGATTAGACATATATTAGGGATATAGGATTTGATATATAGACTCCTTTTTCAAAATAAGTGTGCATGTGCCAGGGCGTTTCCGGAAATTCGACCGGCTTGAAGGGAGGTAGGCTGCAATTTCTAATTTGTTTTCTCAGTATATAAAAATGGCTTTGAGATTCTCTTTTCATCATGGGAAAACGGCTTAACTATTTGAAATGATAATTTTGACATATTATTTACTTATGAGGCATAAGTAATTAAGTAGTATTGGCATTTTCATAACTGGAGGGAATCCATGCCTCCTAGAACAGTACTACACCCTTATAATGCTATTGGTCTGCAGGCTATAACTAGGGGTCGTTTCTTACGGTGACGATGCCAGCTTTAATCTCTTGGGGGAAGAACTGTAGTTTTGTATGCCGAAGACAATGGCTTCATATAACTTGACGTACATTACAATATATGTCGGGGGAGTTGGCATATATAGACACCATTACGACCCACGCCTTCTTACCCCTCTGGCGTCATCATTGCATGTAATTTTCAGAAGTTAGGGTATATAGCTGCTCTTTAGCAAAATATCTTAACACTAATAGGTATTGGTTACTTACTTACGTTATTCTTCTCGCGTATTCCATATGTACTAATTTATTCCATATGTATGTATTAATTTATTAAGATGACTTGCTTAGGTAGTACCCCATTTAAGCTACCCTTTCCCGTCAAGATAACATTTGGTCGAGTGGCCCATATAGCTGCCTTTAGCGTAATGAACTAGGTTGGTAGCCAGTAACATTACTTGCGAGACAGCTCTCTTTCCAGTAATATATCACATTTCAGGGGACTGAATATTGTTGTTGTACTTTTGATTCTTTTTTAACGCAACCTCTCATAAGACATGCTTACTACCATGGAAAGGGGGGGGGGGGGTAGGTAAGTTCCAAGGAAGCACTAATAATCAATATATAACACCACATGCCCCTATGTTTTCGGTGTATTCGGTTAGGAGAGACAACATTCATAATAGTTTGTTCTAGTTCAGGAAATGAACATTCAGACTTTGTCCAAGGACAAAATCAACATAATACGCGCAGGCTTCTTTCGTCGTTGAGGGGCCTTAGCTTTACTTTTCAGAAATATGTTCCCCATGATGGAACTCTCAATGATAGAATGAAAAAAAATCTGCACGGATTATTCTCTAGTTATTCATTCAAGTTATCTTTGGGCTAAGTTTGAATGTTTATCTATTTTATTGAATGATTTTAAACATTCTCTGTCCCTACAAAAAAAAGGCCGGATTACGGGTGGCTTAGGAAGACTGTAGCTCCAGGCCTCAAGGTGGACAGGGGCATCTACTCTGATCAAAATATCAACTGGCTATAAAAAAGTCATAGAGATAGTCATCATAAAATAAAATATGACCAAAGATATGAAACGTATTTCCTACTGTACTTTCACAGAAATGTACACTATTAGGCGAAGTCAGCAGAGGCACATATTTTTTCTAGCGTCGGACCCCGAGTTGGGTTAATCCGGCCCTGTCTACAAAATGTATGGGGAAGATAGAAGACACGTGCTGCTATCTGTTAGTAATAGTCGGCCCTTTATTCTTACCTCAAAGCAAAGGGCACCCGGGTTTTCAAGTTTTTTCTCTGTAATTTCTATCAGTTAGCATTGTGTACAGAATGTTAACGTAAGAGACGTGCGTATTGTACGTATCCCTTAGTTGATAACTTGATTCTGTGGCTTGACTCTAGAAGTGCCAATGTCATAGAATTATTCCATTACTTTACATCCTGGAATGTTATACAACCTTGCTTTAGGTATTTGTAATATTGATTGCAGGAGTACAAGGGGTACAGTGAGAATCCTTATAATAAACGTAAAAATTTCTGTGCAACAGGACACTAATTCCTAACAGTAAAGTTGTCCTGATAGATGTCGCTTTATGCGCTATCACTTGCCTACCTGGCACTAATAGTTGCGGGATTGTATATAACTAAGTCCTTGAATAATTGCATAATTAGTATATGAAGTTTGGGATGAGCTGATGGGAAATTCAAAAAAATAAATGAATACCTATGTAAACGATTATAATCTGTAGTGTATATTGGGCAACAACTAATAATAATAATAGAAAGTACGAACCTCGTTCGGTGATGTGGCTTTGTAAGTCGCTTCTCTTGAAGGGAAAATAGTGTATTGGGAAGTGGCGTATACTATGAGGTTTGGTCTTGATCTACCAACTGCACGGAATTCAGGCCCTGGTCGTAGTGTGGGCCCTTGTTAGTATTAGGTTCTGTACTTCTTAACTTGCGTGTTGCATAAGGGCGTAAAGCATACACACACCCCACACAGGGAAAAGGAAAAAAACAGAAATTGTGCGGTGAATTTAGCTTGTGTGCCCTTTTTTCTGTAGTAAAATACAATGTAAATTAAATAACCCACATGTCGTCACTAGGGTAAATGCCCAATGCCATAAATTTCAAAACATTATTTTCACAGACTTCTGGTTTCTCTCTCAAAATTTGTACTAGAAATGCAGAATAATCGACTGGTGAACTGTGGGGACGTTAATCTGTGTCAATCATAGTTCAAGTGCAAATACCAGCTTAGCAATCGAAATGTTGAATTCCGGGTTCAACACACTTCTTATATTTATTTTGTACGATTTAGTCATATATTTATTTCTTGTGAATGGTTTGTAAGTAACTTCTATTTCTTCCAGACCAAATTGAGAAGTATGATTCTGAATCAAGAAGGTTGTTTTCCTATGCCATATCGATTATTCCTTTTGTTTTATTTGCCGTATTTCTTAATGTGCGGTTATGTATTCACAAGAACACAGTTTTTCGAAGCTTTGCATGTGTGGACTTTGACGAACTTTGGGCTTTTTTCGTGTTAAGTAATTATTAGTCCGTTGCTTTTTTTTATGCTATATGCATTGTTTTCAATTAATTGTAATGGCCAGAAATCCGTATTTCTTGGTGTCTGAATGTGATTCTATTTATAGTACTTGAGATTTTTTAGTACTAGTAGTAGATTATTTATTATTTGTGAACTACAAGATTACTTAGACCATTTTATTTATTTATTTATGTAGGTGCAACGAACAGCATCACTTTTTAGGTTTACGAAATAAGTTCATTTTTGCTTTCTATAAAACTATGCATAAGAATTGTTTTCATTTAACTTTGATGAAGTCTGAGATCTGTCATTCGGTATATCCCGTTTCTGGACCCCTCACCCTCAATTGTAGTTTTTTTTTTTCTATATTTTTTCAATGTATGAAGAAGACCAAAACTTTTTATTTCATAACTTGTATTGATTACTAGTCCAAATTAGGTTTAGGCATGTTTGATTGTTTTATAACTTATTTCCACAAAACGTCACTTTAATCGTGGATAGACATGACTAATAATTGCTAATTTTTTTTTTCCTTTTTGAGTATTCTTTGCTAGAAGTTAAAATTTAAAGAAAGAAACTGTAAATTGCACGCGACTTGGAAGGTTATTTCCATATTTTTCTTTTCTCTTTTCGTGCGCGTTATCGTGCTTAATTTTCATTGCTATCAAACCTGTTGGGCGTGTTTATGTACACGCTTCAGGGACCAACTATGAAAGAATGGCCACAGAACACTTCTGCTGTTTGTTACTTTTGTTTATTGTTCTTGTGAATAGTATCATAATGGTTTATCATATTTTGTTGCATTTCTTAAGGGGGGGAAAAAAAGTTACATTTTTGAAACTATTCGCACTAAACTTTGTTTCGTTATAACATCATTTGATATATGGGTCACAGATTCATTGTTTTAACAACTTCGGGCTGATTTGAATAACAATTTTCTTTGATGTAGAGATCTTTTCCTTTTTTTGTAAGCTATTTGTAAGCTATCAGAAGACAAAAGAGGGAAGAATAGAGTTCATTCACTTCAAAGTTAAAAAAAAAAAAAAAAAAAAAAAGATCGTTGTATGCATGTGTCGGTACTAATCTGAAGATAGAACGAGTATTTCTACAATATTTATGAAGGATTTCAAAATAGTGAGGGAACACACAGTTAGGATTCTACAGTAGTATTAGTTTGAGAACCTATTTGTTCTTGGAGATCATGTGAGGGAAATGCTGCTTCTAACATCTGTGCGTCTTAGCCATGAGCACCCGGGTCCCCTTTGGCTCACGAAAATATATAGTATATACTCTTAATACAAATAATAATAATAAAGATATACCAAACGTAATATAGCATCCAGGGAGATGCTCCGTAGAAAATTTTCTTCGGGCGCCCATGGTCGTAGCATATGATTAAACTCTAGTATACTAACTTCATAATCAAGCCATTCATGAAATGAGGAGGAAATTTGTAATTAGTTTCACGTCCCTTAGTTATGTCATGTACGCTAAGGGAGATGACTAACTTATGAATGTGAAAAGTCATGAGTAATTAGTGAAGTGATATGTGAATGTGTGAGGAAACGGAAGAACTTCGGGGAAACTCGCGGACAGTCTGTGTAGGACGAGATCTATAGTTGAAAGAGGCATCTCAGCCATTCTAGTGCGTTCGATGCTCTCCAACCGGGTTTCTGAACCCGAGCACGCGCGGTATAGCTGCCAGGATAGGGTGTAGGACTGAGAAACAATTAGTGTAAAAGTGACGTTTTCTATCTTCTGAGACAGTGATGATTTCAGAGGATGGCCCCTGAGATTTCGCCCCCGTAGTATGTCGCTGATCGTGATCAACGTGAGAAACCAGTATTATTGCAATATTGCTTTCATCCCCTGTCCCATGTTTCGAAATATGGGGTCGGTGATGAAAGCATAAGGTGGCTCACTGGTAGAGCGTTTACCTCTGTTGCGTGGGGCCCCAGATTTGGTCCCTGGCCAAGTAATTTTGTGGTGAACAACATCGTGTCCGTGGGTTTTCTCTGGGTTCTCCAGTTTTCTCCTGCATTCTCATTCCATCAATTCTTCCATAATCATTCACTTGCCTTAATTATCTGGCTCCCTTAGCTTAAAGGACATAGTCGTGGGGTATTAAAAGATTCCATGTTTTTCAAGTCCTTCCGAAAATTCTGACTGTTCGGATCCGTTTCAGTAAGGGATTTTAATGTCTAGTTAAGTTTTATATATATATAGGCATTTTTACAGCTCGCAGATAAAACTAATGTCTCTTATTCCCTTTTTTCTTTAACTTTTGCTATCACATTTCACTTTACTGTTTGTAAACAATTAGTAGAGAGAGTGGGAGAGGAATATTCTAATAGAGGTTTTATGTGCATCTGCTTATGTAAGATTAATCGTAGGTTAAGGAGTACTTTTGAAGGTTAAGCAGAAGTAGCGATCTCATAATTCTGATTCGTTGTGCTCGGATGTTTTCTTTTCTCATGTCTTGAGCGTGCATTGTAGAGGTTATTTTTGGTTTGTACTTAACGTTTTCAACTGATGCTAAGACTTACATGAGAAGTCAATCCAAACAATATGAACTCCCACTGGGGAAAAAAATCGTGATGACATGAATCGTTCTTATCTGTCATTCTGGTTATTTCCTTCCCTGTAATTAATTTAATTACCTTTTATGAGCATTACACTGCTGTCAATGATCTTGCCTCTTGATACTGGGAGATGTCAGACTGCCTTTTGTTCGGGGAATGTTAATGTCATGTACAATTGAATTTCTGGTAATGGTCATAATTGCACACTTTTTTAAAATGTACGTAGTGTTTCATATGTTATTTCTGCAGTTTCTCTGTCCTTTCGAAGCAGTAGCGTCATTTCAGATTTTGGCACAGGGGAGGGCAAGGTTGTCCATTGGCACTGGCGCAAATGCCGGGGATGAGGGTTACATGTCCCTCCCGATCTTGGAACTGGGGGACTATCCTACTCCAATAATCCTATTTGAAATGTATTTTTTTTGTTGGGGGGGGGGAATGTGATGATTTGTCAGAATGCTACAAAGGAAAGTGAGATGAAATTGATGTCCCTTGCTGTATAATATACAACAGGTTCACCGCAGAAATCATTCATCTACCGTAGTAAGAGTCTCATCTCCCCCCTCCTCAGAATAAGCCTCAAATTTGCCCGCGTCCCAATGTTGACAACTCTGCTCCCCTGATCCTCCACAGCATTGTTTTTAACATCTTAAATATTTTGAACACTGCTTATATATAGAGATAGATAGAAACGGTCTTGCCCATCTCCCCCCCCCCCCATGTTGTAAACAGATTTGCGCTGATGTCCACTGGCACAAGAATTTCACGTTTTGTTTTAAACTACTATATCACTATAGAATTTATTAAAAAGCATGTTTTTTTAAACTCAGGGGGAGAGGCAATTGCCCTCCTACCTTCCCGAAATGACGTCCCTGACTCCAAACATCTCAATGTTTAGTTTTTGCGTTTTTTTTTTTTTTTTCAATCATGGGGAAAGAGGAACTGACCACTCCAGAGAGCAATGTTTATCGACATAACGCTCCTATTAGTTTTATTAGCTGAATGCAGCACTTGGGGTCCTCCAGGCTCTTTACAGTGAGTACCTGGGGCAACACAGGGAAGTTAGCGTGGTGCCGACATAAACTTCTAGTTTCATAGCCTTTCCATTGATACGCAACCCTTGGGCCTTGATGGACTTTCTCGCAAGGGAAGCAGCTTGTATTGAAAGCATTAAATTCTTGGAACCGAGCCGACGGAATTACGTAAACGATCGCGCTTTTGATATTATATGCTAAAGAACTTTCTCTATAAAGGAATGATAGGTGTTCCGTGACGGCTGTTGGAAGGGGTAGGGGAAGGTATTACAGCCTGGAATTGATTTGATTTTAAGTTTAGCATCCCATAGCTATGAAACGTGGACCTACAATTTAACGTGAGATCCGAATCGCATGAACTCCCACTGAGAATCGATCCCGGGTCTCCCACGCCAAAGGTGAGTGCGCTAACTGCTTGGCCAGAGGAAGCTCAAGTGTACCTGGAAGTAACACTGCTTATTACGTATCCCCCTCTGAGTGCAGCTGCACCCTTTCATGTTCTTGTACTTAGATAATGTGCTAACGAAATGCCGTTGGGCTAATTTACAAATGTATTCTGATACTAAGAACGTTATGTTTTGAAATCAATTTCCAGTTGTAGTGGCAATACTCTGATACGGTTTGTCCGCAATGTCATACAATGTTAATAAAATCTAGTACAGTGAGCAGCATTTCACATTGAATACTTTATTTTGTGCTACTCTCCTATATACTAGTCTTCAATGAAAACAGAAGCTTGTTCTTGCTGTTTGTGTCTCCGTTGTTTTGTTCGTTACGAATTAATGATTCCTCTGAGTCTCCTTGGTGTTAATAATATAGGAGATCCATGGAGCGTTCCGTTTGCTTTGTGTTAGCCTTGCGCATTCGTGCATAATGGACTTTGTCGTGTTGTTGAGTGGTATGTTAATGAACTTCAAATAGAGAACTAGTTGTAAATGTTGACCTTCCCAGCGAGATGTTGGGTACGCGAGTTATTTATGTAAATCTTCTGAAGTCTGCGAGTTTTCTTTTTCTTTCTTTCTTTCTTCTTCTTTTTTTTTTTGTTGATATCTTATGTTTAATACAGAAATTTTCTTCCCAATTCTGATACATTATATTAGTTTCCCAACCGGTGAGCCGCGAGGAAATCGAAACAAAATTATTAATTCTATAACAATCAAATTGCAAGACAAAGATCTGTAAATCTAAAATTTAAAGTTTCATACTGTTTCTTTTCTGGAAAAAAAAATCTACATTTCTTATTTTCGAAAAAAAATATTTATCATTGTTATGACCATTATTGCTTCTTTATTTTTGCAGATTATTTCGTAACTTGAAATTTTAAAATATTATTCAATACTTCCGGCAAAGTAAACATGCATACGAATTACCTACATTTGTGTTTTAAAAGTAAAAGAAATTTGTTTGTTCGTTCGTTATTTAGTAATCCTCCTTTATAATGAAAGGTTGGATATAGTTTTCAAAAAAGAAAGTATATTTTTAACAACTTAAGCCCTATATCTGATTGCAATTGTTTTCTATTTTTAAATTAAAATGAAAAGTAAGCATAATGATTTACCAGAAAAAAAAACAGTGATCGAGCTTTCTTCTCTGTGAAAAGGATGTCAGTAATCACAAAAAACACTACAGTATTTTATATTT
This sequence comes from Thermobia domestica, assembly GCF_964235325.1. NCBI lineage: Eukaryota > Metazoa > Arthropoda > Insecta > Zygentoma > Lepismatidae > Thermobia > Thermobia domestica. The sequence continues at coordinate 293,415,191 of NC_137458.1, read as the reverse complement.
TCAAATAATAATAATAATAATAATAATAATATAATAATAATGTGCGCGGCGAGAATTCAAGTGACCTTGAAGTGTGCCGCAAGTTGAAAAAGGTTTGGAAACGCTGCATTTATAGTCTGATGGAATTTGTGGAACTGGTGATATGTACTTAGTATATGCTTCGTGTTGTGAAAAAAATGTTTTTCAAGCACCTGAGAGTGGAGTGCTGAAGGGAGCATCTTAATGATGTGCTTACTTGTTGGTCTAACGGGTTTCGTCAACGAAGCATATCTGTGCGGCCGTTGCATTTGTTTTGTAGCGTAATGTCAGCTGTAAGGAGGACAGTCTAAGAAGTGATGTGTGTTAGAATGAAGCCTACTTTCTCTGTTACATAGGTCTTCTCACCACAAATTCACTTGTGTTAAATAATAAACTTCTACAGCTACATATAGGGTACGCCTGTCGCATGTAGACAACGCCTAATTGCATGCCCATAACATAGATGTTGAAGGTACTTTATTACTTTGTGTTTCTGTTAGAAGTGATTGATTGTTAAACCACATGAATCACTACAGATATGCCATTTAATTAACAGTTTCATATATCTGTTGGACTGGACTCCTTGACGATGTACAGTGAGTGTAAAAAGTATTCATACAGGCAATATTTTTGTAAAAAAAAATGTGATTTTGTCCCGCTTTCATGAGATGTAGATCCAACTCACTAGGTAATTAGAAAAAGGTGTTCCGGAAAGAAAAACTTGGGGGAAGTATAAACAACAAATGCTATTTTGACCTTGGTTTACAGGGACAAAAATATAGAAGTCTGAAAATTCATGTGCAAAAAGTATTCATACAGTACCGGTACCACAACTCTCACAGGAATACCTCACTCTCCGTGTACAGAAACGAATGACAGGCCTGTAAAGACACTCAGGTTTGTTCTACATTCCCGTGGAATGCATTCAAGTTCACAACATTATCGCGGAGTTTGGAAGCGTGGCAGTATGGGGCATAAAGGTCGTGAAATTACAGAAGAGGAACGAATAATTATAATTCGTCTGCATAACCAGTGTAAGTCACTTTCTGAAATCACAAGCATTATTGGTAGGTCTAGAGGGACTATTCAAAGTATTATTGATAGAGTGGGATAGAGAGAAACGTTGAAAAATGAACATAGGACAGGTTGTCCAGTGAAATTAAATACGTGTTGTCAGTCATTGATAGTTCGAAAAGTAAAAAAGCATCCGCGTCTGAGTGTGCCAGAGCTTGCAAGTGAGCTTTATAATGAACTTAAAGCGCATGTCTCACATTCTACGATTCGCAATTACTTGAGAAAGCGTGGCTTCTATGGTCAGGTAGCCCGAAGAAAATATTTTGTGAGTGAAGTCAATAGGAAGAAAAGGTTAACATTTGCCAAAGAACACCGAAATACACCACAATAATTCTGGAACCGTGTGATATTAACGGATGAAAGCAAATTCAACATTTTTGCTTCCGATGCACGAACCATGGTGTGGAGGCGAAAGAATACAGAGTTTCGGAAACAAAACCTGAAACTTACAGTGAAACATGGTGGTGGTTCTATCATGGTTTGGGGGTGTATGAGTTCATCTGGTGTAGGGTCCTTGCACTTTATAGATGGTACGATGAACCATTATCAGTACATTGATATTTTAAAATCGAATCTCCATTCACCTGCTGAACAAATGGGCATTAGACAAAACTTCATATTCATTCAGGACAACGATCCAAAGCATTCCGCTTTAAACACACGCCTTTGGATCTTGTACAATACGCCAAAGTACATGCCAACACCTCCCCAATTCCCTGACATTAATCCAATTGAGCATCTATGGGACTACTTTGACAAACAAATTAGAAAACGACCGATTTCGAATAAATAAGAATTACAAAATGCTCTGCAAGAGGAATGGCAGAAAATTCCCTCATTAACGACCAAGAATTTGGTAACGCCAATGCCAAAGCGTATTAAACCTATTATAGAAGCAAAAGGATATCCTACGAAGTACTAAAGTGGCCCAATCTAACGAAAACAAAGACGCTAAGTGAAATGTATGAATACTTTTTGTTGATTGATATTTCTTTCTTTTCACTACCTTTTTGAATTTCCTGCACGAATAGTAGCTTCTCTTTATTGCTATAGTCCTAATTTGTTTCATATCAGTGTATTTTTGTGTCATGATTCCTATACTTGAAGAAATAAAATTCAAATTTTCAGTTCAAGTGGTGTTTGTTCACTGTGATAAGTTACATGTTACCATTTTCCGAGGTGTATGAATACTTTTTACATTCACTGTATGTCCGGGTAGTCATCACTGTCACCGGTCCTAGGGAAGGAAACTGTGACTCCAAGATTGCTTGGGCCTCCCAGGATCTGAATATCTTTGTTTAGATATGACAGCGATATCTGAATGGGCTCCCTGAAATTACACAGAAACCGGCACCTCTGACTGACCATTTGTCATTTGTGAACGCTTTCTATGCGCATGTTCGCGCTGTTCCTCGGTAGGAGGGATGATAAATTTTGGTTAAAAACTCCCAGTAATGTTTAAATTTCACTTTAGGGCAATTGATTCCTTGTTGTGCAGCTTCGGCGTTGAAAAGAGGCGTAAATTTGCAGTCGATAGGGACACACACACACACATACACATACACATACACATACATACATACATACATATATACATACATACACCCTCCATTCCAAAAGAAACCGAACTTTTGAAAACAAATAGTATCACTAGTGCCATCTGTTGTAATATTTTACCGGTAGATGGCGTAGTCCCTCATTGACAACTGGTATAAATGTCATGACATTTGGATGCACGGCAACAAAGTTATTGCGTTTCAACTGTCAGTGTGTTGTGTACATCGGTCGGAAAATGAGTTTCAAACAACGAGCTGCAATTGAGTTTTGTGTTAAACTGGGTAAAACTTTCAGTGAAACGCACCAAATGCTACAAAATGCATATGGTGATGAGTGTCTATCCCGTACGCAAGTTTACGAGTGGTTCAGGCGATTCAAATCGGGTAGAGAGACGCAGGATGATGACGAAAGATCAGGCCGTCCCAGAACCGGATTATCGGAAGAAAACATCGAAAAAGTGCGTGAATTTATCAAACATAACAAACAATCGTCGGTGAAAGTTATTGAAATGGAATTAGGCATTCCTCAAACAACCGCATACCGCATTTTGACCGAAGTTTTGGGCCTTAAGAAGGTTAATTCGCGGTTTGTACCACACAAACTCACCGAAGACCAAAAAGTTGATCGAATTGCGCATTGCAAAGACATCGTTAAAAGTCCTCGGCAGGATCGAAACTTCTTGAAATCGATTGTAACTGGTGACGAGACGTGGTGTTTTGAATATGAGCCCGAAACAAAGCGGCAAAGTGCTGAATGGAGAGCGCCGGATGAAGGAACACCCAAAAAAAAGTCGCTTGGTGAAGTCAAAAGTTAAGGTGATGCTGATTTGTTTTTACGATTCAAAAGGAATTATCCACAAAGAATTTGTTCAGCCCGGCCAGACAGTCACTGGAGAGTTTTACTTGGGCGTCATGAAGCGTTTGCTGGCAAGAATTCGTCGTATTCGGCCCGAATATCGCGAAATCGGCAGTTGGACTCTTTTGGACGATAATGCACCATCACATCGTTCGCGACTTGTAACTGAATTTTTGGTTAAAAATCACATTATTCGGTTGCATCATCCGCCCTATTCACCAGATCTCGCTCCGTGCGATTTCTATCTGTTCCCGAAACTGCATTTGGCGATGAAAGGAAAGTAGCACGCATCGATTGATGCCATTGAGAAGGCGACGACCGCCGTCCTAAAGACCATTCCAATAAAGGACATGGAGAAGTCGTTTGACAGCTTGTTGGAGCGTGCAAATATGTGTATCGATGCAGAAGGGGAATACATTGATTAATAAAAATGATTTGTTCCAAAATGTACATTGCTTTTTTGTTTTCTTAAAACGTTCGGTTTCTTTTGGAATGGAGGGTGTACATATTATATATATTTATTCTAGTATTCAAATCATGATGCCCTTCGTAAGTACCGTGCAGCACTCTAGTCCAGAAATTAGATATAAAGGCAGTGAGAACTTATGTGCCACACTTCACCTGCCCTCCCCTCCCCCCAACCCGTCGATCGCCCATTATGTTTCATGAATTGTCACTAGGGAATTTAGACTCAATGTTAACAAATACTTTGCTTTAAAGAGACACCTTTTGCAATTTCGGCGAGGAACAATAAATGCTCAGGAAGTTTACTGCTCACAAATTTCTACTTTCCTCCCTTTCCCCAAAAGAGAATAGTTAAAAAGTTGACAATCGCTCCAGGCTTCCGTTTCTTTAAATCCTCCGTTATTGTTTAGTAAACGGTTTTCTTCATCTTCACAAGCTTTGATGTCTCCCTTAGAACTCCAGTCAATCATTTCAGTTGCTCTGACAAACTTGCTTTTACATGGGCGCTTGTCATCGTGCACAGACTCCTTTCCAGCACTGAGACTCTTATGCCGTTCAAGAGCACAGCAACGAGAAATATAATTATCCCTACAAAGTTTTTCTTTCTTTCTTTAATATCTCAAATGTTTCCGTTGAACTTGAGACGTTGACGAAGTATCACAACAGGTTTATACTGCGTCACGCGCCATATTGGCGACCGGCTGAGCTGGGATTTTCTGCAAGTTCCCAACGTTATACACAAGATTCTCCTCCATGAGAACTTTTGACAAAATTAACTTTACAGCAGATAAATAATAAAATAAAGTTTCGTTTCCTAATTGCCGCACTCTTATATGCGTGGCCGAATGTGTGGAATAGTTTCGATATACTCTAGATTTCATCCATTTATTTATATATGAAATAAATGCGACTGATATTTTTGTTGTAATAGGCGTGTTTTCATTAATTTATATATGATTCAGAATAAGTGAGCAAATATTCAAGGTCAATGCAGATAGAAATGAGACGATATGGCGCGTATGCGAATGTGATTTTTTCCCTTTCATTTTTTGAATGAAATAGTCTGCAACTGGAATCCCTAGAAGAGAGAGAGAGAGAGAGAAAAGACGCACATGTCCCAAATCCATGTCTGTGTGGTCTCGTCTCGTTTGAATCTACCCCAAATAGTGTAAAGATTTATTGCAAGCAATGCAGCGTGCGAACCTATTGAGACATGACGTGAGGTAGTGATCTTAATACAAGTAAAGCCAATGTTTTTAAATGACGTTGTGGAAGCACGATGCATTTCTCAGGTTGCGCAATTGAAAAAGCAGAAAAAGGGGATGCTTATATTGTCGAGGAGTTGGACATTTTTGGAAGGAACCCAGATTTTGCAGAATACGAATGCCAGATTTTTTTTTCTTTCTTTCTTTCTTCGTATAGGCAGGTTCAACACATTTTAGCTTGTACGACTCTCGTTTAGCTACAGAAGTTCTCGCCGTTGTTAGAAGAGAGACAGGTTCAATTTTTCAGAACCAGTACATTCATGCTTTCGCTTATCTTTTCAAGTACAGAGTACAGAAAAAAAAAATAATTGGGAAGAAGTAGCTTTGGTGGGGAGTGTATCTGCGAATATCGGTGTACGTTTTTTTTTTTTCAATGTTCACCATGGGGTGGTAGGGAGGACATCGTGCCTTTTGTTGTTGAGGAGTTTACATAAAAGAATGACGGATCACTGGTAGCAATGCAATGTGAATTTTGCATCCGCTTGGCGCTTTGCGTCAGCATCCGTGGTCGCAGGAATTTATTTCAGGAGGGGTCCAAGTTCAATACGAGAATAAATTATATTAAAATTTGTAAAACCACCCCCCAAAATTATACTAAATTTACTGAACACAACAACACACTGAGCAAGGTTATGAAACAATAATTTATAGCAATGATCCAATGCGATCTTGTCCAATAATTAGTTTTTGGATTAGGGCCTGCAAAATTTTTTTATCGGCCCCTAAATAGGTTTTTTTTTTTTTTTTTTTCGGAATAAGGACATTATACTGAGTTAAGTAGCAGTTTGGCTACACTGTATAGTTCTCCGGATGTAAGGCGTACAAGAAAATTTTTGATTGAATATATTGGATCTTTCGATCCAAAAACACAATCACGTAACAGTTTCAACACACTGTGTCTTCATCAGACTTCCATTCTTTGTCTTGGAATGAATATATTTATAATCACATAGCTTTGCGCAGTATGTTGTGTTTAGTGAGAGAATATGGAAACAGGGGCTGATAGAATACTTACTAAGTTTACACAGAAGTCGCGATTTTAGGGTAGCCGGGCTCGCAAGATCCCCCTTGTCCTGCGTACGTCGCTATGTGTCAGTAACGGAGAACATTACTTAATAGTTTTGTTCAAAACGTGTTACAAGTGCATTATGTGTACTTTCTGGAAAATAATCCGTATTTTCAGTTGATTTGAATTAACTTCCCAAATAGGGACGTTCTTTCTACCGTATTCTCCTTATTTACTTGTAACCGTAGTTCAGGCTCTTCCCTAACCTCATCCTAGTTCTGTTTCAATTGTAGTTAATAACTTAAAGACAACGATGAATATTTAAAAAAAAAATGTGTAAAGTTAGCCAAGAAGTATCTACAAAACTCTGAACCAGAGTTTCTTAATCTGGGGGTCCCGACCCCTGGGGGGTCGCGAAGATAAACGGAAGAGAGAAATATAATTAGCATCTAATACCGGAAAATATTTTTAAATATTATTTTGAATTTTGTTCTGATAGGCATATTTTTATTATATATATATATATATATATATATATTGTTAAGAATAAAAAATACGTCTACTAAGCATTTTCAACAGATACAGAGCTGTTTAAAACTCAATTTAAATAAAAGAGGTACGAAATGAAACTAATCAGAACTGCGTATTGAAATATAATTAAAATTGAAAGCTAATGAAATACCTGAGCATGTTGTGATTTCACTAGTGCTGCAATGTTCGGTTCAATCTTCGTGACGCACATTATCAAGTCATTTAAAGTTTTTAATAACTGTCCAAGCTTTTTTTTTAAAAACCAAAATTAGAAATAACTATATTTTTTATCGTATGACCCAAAAATAAGGGAGTTATGAAGTTTTAAAATTTTCAAACGGCCTTCATTTTGAAACAGTATGGCGGATCGGATTTGATATTTATAATAAAAATGAACTGACCAAATTTCGTTTTAATTCGTTTGCTTTTAGGGAAATTACTATATTCACTATATACAGGAAATGGATTTTGCTATTATATATATATATATATATATATATATATATATATATATATAGAAATACATGGATATTGTGAAATCACCGCAATAGGTATATTAAAGATTCCACAGAAGCTTATTACAAACTAGAAATTATAAGGAAGTCGCTGGCAAGATGATGTGACAAAATGGGTTCGTGATAGAAATTAGGTTGAGGATCACGGCTCTAAACTATTAAGTTCCCAACATTTTGGAAATTTGAGTGCGCAGTTTATAATTGTTGGGTACCTACATTTATACGCTATACAAGGGAAACATAATTCATGTAATAGCATTTTACAGATACTACTTTTGGCACTTTTGTTAAGAAAATATATGTTCACTATCTGTGAGTTATTCACTAAAATGCAAAAAAATGGGGCTGAACTTAGCAAATAGCCTACTCGTTCTGCTACTTTGAGTTAACTTTTAAAAGAGGGGTAGCTATGAATGTTTCAGGTTGTTCAAATCATATTTTAAATAGTATGTAAGTTTAGTCTAATGCAGTACTTTCTTTGCTCTTTGATGAAAGAACGGTTGAGGATGGTTTTATTAAGAATGATTGATGTCCATCTGGAGCATGAGGAGGAGGAGAGGGTAGACATAAGTTTTTGAAGTTCATCATCCTTTTTCAGTACAGTCCATATGAGACGAGGACATACAGTTGCAAACAAGCCTGCTTTTTGTTTTAATCGGAAATTTTCCCGTTTTTATAGAAAAAAATCGTTATTGAAGAACCATTTTTGTTTCTTTGCAGTGGATTCTACAATTAAGAAATTGCGTTCTTAATATTTAGTACTTGAGTCATAATGTTTAGTTTGCGGCTAATTGTCTTCATTAGTTTTCAAACTGGTATTGCATTTATTGCCAGCAAGTTATGCTATTCACCATGTCACAGGTGTCGTTTTGGTTGCCTAACCATCTTATGAGGTGCCTGAAAATTATTCATCTTAGAGTTTAACTGGTTGCCTAAATTCGAGCTGCCAGCCAAGGAAAAAATACCATAAACAAGTGAGATACAAAAATTTTTTGTTACTGTATGCAATATTGTTCAAGTTATCCTTTCGAGAAACGCTCCAAAATTGCCACATTTTACATATGCTTTAAAGTGGAGGTTTGTGTTCCTAAACCATTTTTAGATTCGTCGTGAAGCGAATGCAGTTGTACTGCATTCCTTGATTTTTTCTGTGGATTATTTTGAGTTTGCTTCCATTGTACGAGGCAAAATTGTCCCATTTCAAACATACCTAAGTATTTACTTGCTCAGTCAGCAGGACTTTTTTTTTTTTTTTTTAATGTGAATTTCCCTTTTAGTTTAGACCACGAAGAACGTGTAAAAGATAAATGTAGCAGATAAGACGGAGGAATTTCTATCAGTTAATTTGGAAACCACTTGTTCTAGTACATTCGTTTTCCTCTGCAGGGGACATTCCATTTCAGAAATGTTTATTTGCTTCATCTTAGAAGTTATCAAGTGTGACCAATCTCATGTAGAAACGGATGTTGGTAAATTTGACAGTTTTTTTTTTCCTGTATTATTGAGTATTCCTTTAGTACTCGAATCTTTATAAAAAAAAAAAAAAAAAAAAAAAAACGTTGACCTGTCAGTCACTGCCCCTTTCCTCTAACACTCCTGCCTTTTGCCGTGTTCTGCTATACGTTAACCACTAATCATTTGAGAGGATTTGTCTTTCCTTGGTTGGTTCTTGGTTTGAAGGTTAACGTGCTTTCAGCACCATGGCTATATAAGACATAGATCCACAGCTTAATGTAGGATCCGAACCATATGAGCTCTCACCGGGAATTGAACGCTGTTTTGGTGTGTATGGTAAGCATATAGCTACGAGGGAGCTGTCTTAATTCAGAGACTAGGGTGTACAGTCCGCAGCAAAAACCTGCAACATGAGCATGTAAGTTTGTGAAACTACGCCTAACAGCATAGGGAATCAACATAATATCTAAGTGGCACGAATCACGCCAGAGAAACCTCGGCGTCCTCCCCTGCACAATTATTTTGGAGGAAAGGACTTCGTCCTTCCACAATAAACTTCCATGCTCATGTTGCAGGTTTTTTGCTGCGGACTGTACGATTACCTATGACTGTTTTGTGATAAATTTACATGTAGTGGTGCTTTACGAGTTACGCTGTAGTTAACATTGCATTAGGACGAACTCTGAATGCTTGATAGTACAAATTGTTCGTAAATTTTTACATTTTCTGAAACTTTAGTTCGCAGGAACATACCCTCTCCAGAGATAGTGAGGATTAAAAGTTCAAATGCAAGAGCCTATCACTTAGTTCCTTTTAGAGCTTAAGTGAAATTGGTTCATCTATTGAATTTTTATACGAAAGAAATTTTCATGGAAATAAGAAAATACTCATACATTTTTGTTATAATATTAGTGTTACTTCTGAAACTGATTAGAGTGAACGAACAATAAACAATATCATTAATGAGTTTTCTCATGGAAGCTTGCTTTGGTCGGAAATAACAATAAACAAACAATTTTGAGAAGAGGTTCTTACTTTCCTGTACTATCTTTATTGCCAATGAATTGCATCCAAGATAATACTGATACAGACATTCGATCGGAAATCGGGGCCGCGGTGGCTCAGTGGTAGAGCGTTCACCTCTGGTGCATGGGGTCCTGGGTTCAAACCCTGCTCCCGCCAAGTGAACTTTGTGGTGGACAAACACCGTGTGCGTGGGTTTTCTCGGGGTTCTCCCGTTTCCTCCCACTTTCTTCATTCCACCATTTCAGTCATTTCTCATAATCACCGTCTCCTTTAGCCTAACCGGCATAACCGTGGGACGTAAAACTCACAGATTTCATTTCGATCGGAAATCACATGGTCGCTTTTTACACTAATTGAGAATATACGTACAGGCTTATTTTCTTAATGTATTAGCCCTATTGACATGTGTGGAAACAGATTATTGCCGAATATGTTTCACTGTTAAATTTCGGACGCAAATCAATTCGTCCCTCTCGAGACAAAGGGGTGTATCTAATTTTTTTCTTCAATTTTTCCAGGAGAAAAGTTTAAAGATTTTATCATAATTTATTCTGTCGTGTTGTTAAAATTTAGTTTGATCTTGTAAGTTAAATACCTGAAACGAGGGAGATCAAACTAAATTTTAAAGACGATTGCCAGCTCCCGTGATCAAGCTCTGTAAAGAATTAAGCACGCAAAAGGACATGGATCAAATTTACATAACACAACTTAGTCTTTTGAGTACTTGGTCCAATTGTCTTTAATTTATCCAAATCCTTACTTTATGCTTATTACCCGCAGTAACTCTCACTTCTTCCAGCGAGGTTCTTGTCATCGGTACATTTCCAAATTGACCTGGCCATAGGTTACTAGCAATGTCTGTTTTTATTTATTTATTTATTTATTTATTTATTTATTTATTGAAACTGACATAAATCTCATATTTCTTCAGTGATGAGATCTATATATATGGCAATTCCAATGGTCCTGATTATTTAATAAAATGCAAAGAATAGGCGGTATTTGGCATTTAAGTAGTAATGTAAGCATTATCAAGCGAAATAGGCAAAATTAGTTCGGTTGAAATTTAAGCGACGGTCTCTCAAATGAATATAACTACGTTCATTTTTATTAGGCCATCTATCTTTAACATTAAGGATCAGGTATTTTTCCTCACATCCGGTTTCTACTCAGAAAGTAAAGCAATACGGAGTGATGACAACTATTAAGTCTTAGTATAACTTTTTTCTCCATCTAACAAATATATTTCAGATATATGTTTATGTATTTTTTTTTTTTTTCGAGTTTTGTATGATTTAAGGATGTAACAGAAGGAAGCGTCGGGTAAGGAAGATCTTCCGTGCTGTGAACTGCTATGTTTATTTTTGCTGATAATTACTTTCGCAAGGGCAGTATAAGTTAAGAGTATTATCTATATCATGATAGGAAGTGTGTGTGTGTGTGTGTGTGTGTGTAAGCAATGTGTTCTACAAAAGAATTATCATTTCCCACTTCATATTACTATATATTTTTTTTTTTACATGGCTGTAGAATTCGTTTCTCTCTCTGCAGACTCTTGCATTTTATGTAGTCCCGTTCTCTTCCCTATTGTCCCATTTCGATTAGCTTTCAGGCCAGAATGTTGAATTGGTTAAATCCCGGTTTTCAGGCTATAAGTGGTGTACGGCAGAACTCGGTCATGTGCATTTTACATTGATATCTCTCTCTCTCTCTCTGTGTGTTTGTTTGTTTGTTTGTTTGGAGTCATATTTATTTTACCTTATGACTAGTTTTGATGGTGTATACTTTTTACAAGAAATGAAACTAATACTGATGGTACCTGAAAAGTCGCTAAAGGAATTATTTACAAAACATTGTCGGTGTACGTTCAGTAAGACATACGAACTAGGAAATGGTGCTTGAGGGACGTTGAGCCTAATGTTGTCAACGGCTCGAGCAGCTCAGCTCACGGCTCAGTCAGCACCAAGTCGAACCGAGAATTGAACCGAGCCGAGCTGATGGCTCATCGCAATCGAGGCGGCTCGAGCTGTTGGCACAATTGATCCGAGCCGAGCTGGATGGCGTCACTAGCTACGGGAACTTATCCCAACACTACTCTTTTCCAGACTGTAAGTAATATGTGTAGGACATTTAGTTGAAATCGCTCGAAGAGTTCCAGACTCATGCAGAAACACATACACACATACGTTTTAGATATACACCTATGTAAATACAGATAAGAAGCGGCTCGCTTCACCGCTCATTTATAACCGAACCAAACCGAGAAGTGAGCCAAGCCAACAGCTCACCCAACTGAGCCGATGGCTTATCTCAGCTGAGCCGATGGCTTATCTCAGCTGAGCCGATGATTCATTCCAATCGGGCCGGCTCGAGCCAATGGCTCACCTGAACCGAACCAAGCCGGTGGCTTATCGCAACCGAGCTGGCTCGAGCCGATGGCTTACTTGAGCCGAGCCGGTTGACATTACTATTTAAGTCATGTTTTTAAAATCCACTAGCACTGGAAGTTCTGGTGAAGGTTCAAATATTAATATTAATAGTATTTATTTAAAAAAAAAAAAAAAAAAAGGATGGAAGGAAAGGAAAAAAGTGTAGTAGCGGCCACCTTAAAAATCATGCTTGTTTGACGTTTCTTCATTGAACGTTTTGCGGTTATTAAGTGATTAAATGCATTTTCATCTTTCTTTCTGAATTTATTCACATGTAATGCATTCTTTAGTTTCCAGCTTTGATTTTACATTGGGAGTACAATGGCTTAGTGGTAAAGCGCGCATCTCGGGTATAAATGGTCCTAGGTTCGATTCCAGTCCATGGAGCTTGTGGTGGACATCATATTGTGTGTGGGTATCGTTCATTAATTGTTCGGTTATCTCCTACTTCACTCTACAATTTTGCCCGTTTGCATTTATCACACACCACCACTACAGCGGCACCACTACAAAGCAACTAAAGCGAAGCCATAACCCACCCTGTTTGATGAGGCAGTATTGCCAGATCTGAAGATTGAAAAGTAGCGAGGTAGTGCTCCAAAAGTAGCGGATTTGAACTATTTGTAGCCCAAACATAATAAGGAATTATTTTGTAGCTAATATTTTATCATTCTTATCGATTTAATGCAACCCCTAGAGTGTGACATACGTCAGGTGTGTGGGTTGGCGACGGTCAGGCAGCGACCGTAGTCACAAGACGTTGCTATGTTAGGGCAAACTCCATACTTGGTCAGGAGCAGTAGAACTGCAGTGTGGAATGAACTGGGCAGATCGTAGTAGTATAAAATGGGCGACCTTTGTGATTTCCAACAGGACATGTTTACTGAAATCAGTTTTGTGAGCTCAGAAATACACTTTACACAACGGTATGTTTTCTCACTGTCATCTCTCACTTCTTTAATTCATTTGCTAAATTATTTCTGGAAGCCATGCATTTTTTTTTTTATTGTAGTCCATTTACTCATTATGTTAATATGGACAATACCACTGGCGTATTTACGATTTTGTTTCGGGAGGGGCTTTGCTAACTTTCGGGGGGGCTTTGCCTGAGATTGTGAAAATTCTGCAAGATATTTCATATACTTTACTATAATAAAATTTCGGGGGGGGGGGCTTAAGCCCGGAAGCCCCCCTAAATACGCCACTGGATAATACAGTAACACAACTAAGTTTGCATTGTTCACGTTTACATAGCTCCGTTCTAGGCATTAACTGAAACAGCAACACAGTCAGTGATGCTGCAACAGCGCACGCTCAACAAAATATCAGGGTTGCCAGATCTGGAAATTAAAAAGTACTAAAACTAGTTGAATTAGTATTGAACGTGTTAGTTTTAGTGAAGCAATTGTTCATTGTGAATATAATACTCAACTAACAATACTTTTATTGTATTATTTAAAACTAATAATTTGTAAATTCATATGTGAGCATAAGAAGAAAATAGCCTGTACATAATTAAAAATAACCCAGATAGTAGCATGTCGCCCAATTGGAAATTTTTTTGGTAGCGAAGGCACTTAAAAATCGTCAATCTGGCAATACTGTGATGTTACTTTTGAGCTGCCATATGAATCATTGGCGTCTTTACAGAAATAGCTGAAGGAGCAGCAGATGACTTAAGTATGTACTTTTAATAGTTATAGTTACAACTGCAATAGACTTAAAAGAATACTCCGAAAAAATAAATAAAAAGTTCTTAACAGATGAGTAGGACCAGTCAAGGACGCTGTACAAAAAGTAGGACTTCAGTTTGAAGAACATAGATCGCTAGTTTTAGAGCACGTAACCGCGGTGAGTCATGAAAGAACGAAATAAGCTCTTTCAACTGTATAAATTTATTCCCCAAAATATATAAATACAGGTAATGTTTTAGTGTGTGAAAATTCTAATATATTAAAAAGAAGACTAACTGTGCTACGCTAATCCTAATAAATTTTAAAAAGTCTGTGAGTTACTCTTATCCTAATAATGGGGGAGTTCGGTGGCTCAGTGGTAGAGCGTTCACCTCCGGTGCTTGGGGTCCGTGGTTCGATCCCAGCTCACGCCATGTGGACTTTGTGGTGGACAAATACCGTGCTCGTGGGTTTCCTCTGGGTTCTCCCGTTTCCTCCCACTTTCCTCATTCCACCATTTCACTCATCTCTCACAATCACCGCCTCCTTTAGCCTAACCGGCATAACCGTGGGACGTTAAAGATTTTATTTCATTTTTTCTTATCCTAATAAATTAAAAAAGTCTATCTGTGAGTCACGCTAATCCTAATAAATCAAAAGTCTGTGAGTCACGTTAATCGTAATAAATCAAAGTATGTCTGTCAGTCACGCTAATCTTAATACATCACTACATGTGCTATCGGATGTTAAACTATGCAGGCAGTTTGCCTATTTAGAACCATAGTGATGGTTTAATTGCAGCTTAAAAACTATATTTTTTTAAATTTGTTAGTTGTGTTATTTCGAGTTACATCTGCAGACAATATTAGGATATATTGTCCATTAAGTAATTTACATCAGAAAAATTTCCTTGAATTAATGCATACATTTGGTTTGAGGTGGTTGGTGAGGAAAATAATAAATTTGTTAAATATAATCAATTAGAGCTTTTAGAACAGGATTTTAACCAATGACATATAGCTAGCCGAAGCCTCGGATGAAACAATTTTAGAATCAACTTGAAGCAGTCGTTCTTTCAGAAAAAAAAAATGTTCCGGGGAGACACTCCTGGTACTATTCTATATTTATTATTATATTGTAGGTGTATTACTTTGATCTTCTCCGGAGTGGCAGTTTGAGCTCCGGGGGGAAGGGTAGTGCCCCCAAAAAACACGTCTGGAAGAAACACTGCCTTGAAGTGTGTTTTTGTGGGAACTTATTTATTCATGTGAGAACTTTTTTTTTTTTTTTTTTAATCTGTAAGAAGAGTGTTATTCCTTGACCTTGTTAATCCTGGTAAATATTTTCCAAGTTTCGTCATGTTATAGTAAGCGAGGTTTCAGAGTATTGGCAACAAAAAGATTTCACTGGTACCGCATGCGACTATAGTAGGGGCGAAAATATATTGCAGAATGTTCCAAGAATTTATCCTCCCGGAAAATTCTCATGAAAAGCCTCATACATAATAATAATAATAATAATAATAATAATAATAATAATCGCTGGTTTTGAAGTGCGACATAGAGCGAAAGTGTAAGGCGTGCGCCTGCAGTTCAATGTGAGATACTAGAATTTCTGCAAGGAATCGAACCCAGTGTCCGTAGAAAAAGCTTGCTTTCAAGAAATTAAATGTTGACTCACAGATACGAAGGGTAAGTGCATTATCATATATTTAGTCCTAGTCGAATCAACTAACCAAAGTAATAGACAAGTATTATTCTCTACTTATAAAAGGCTGGCTATGTTGAGCATGTTCAGTTGGTCACTTTGGCGATATGTTGACTTCATCGATCCCCAATGCTATTATTTCTTCACATCGCCAATCCTTAATTCAAGTAGCCTCACCAATTGCGTTACGAAGTAGGGCCAACACGAAACATACGTTTTCCAGAAATTTAACCTGAGCCCACATGCACATCCCATATTAGACGGCTTATTTACTCGGCCTGCTTATATGTATAATGGACATGTAATAACCATCTACAATTTCTTCCTACTTCTAATTAGGTCATCAAAACTGTTTTCTTTGGTTTCGGTTGTGTAGGGATGGTGTCAAGACCAAATGAGACGAGACTTAATATAGCCCCAGTCTCGTCTCGTCTCGCTGACAAACATTGGTCTCGAGAACCAATTCTCGTTCTTGTTTCGTCTCGAAATCAATTGTGTGAAATGAACAATGTTACAACATAACGTTCCCTGTATTGTTTTTAGTCCATTCTGGACCATAGAGCTATTCAGGTCCGAATACTTCCGTGTAACTAACTTTGTTACTAACAGTTGTGCTTTCTGTGTATGTGGTCATGGGTTCAGTTCCCACTGGGCGTTTCAACCCTTGGATGAAACCCGAATAATGATTCAGATCCCCTTCTAATCCATATATTTTGTATAATTTATGCACGGTATCGAAAAGGTATACTAAACTGTAATCGATCAACCGTATGGTCTACTGACTAGCGCGCGTATTTTTGGTACAGGGGTCCAGGTTCGATTCCCGGTAAGAGAGCATTGAAAAATTTAAACGCAAGATGGTTTGAATTCCATCTTTAACCTATATCCATGTCTGTTATAGCCTTTGTGCTGAAGGAGACACTAAAGTCCAATTCAATCATCCAATTTAAATTATATCCTGATACCGGTACTTTCTATCACTTTTCTGATTTGATCTACTGGTTGTCCTTTTTCCATGATTTAGCCCTATCCTATTGTGGAATTTCTGTTCCTACTCTCTTCCAGCCTAAACATTTTATCCTCAATTTCAGAAAAAGTTGACAGTATTGTTTGCTTGAGCAATTGCATAAAAAAATAAATTTTTCAACGTGTCCTTTCCAGGATAATTCGTAAACTGTGTTGCAAAATAATGTTTTGAATTGAAACTTGTTATGTTTGTCATCTTGTATCTTTGAGTTATTTAAATGAATGGAAACTGAATAAAATCTATTGAACCCCAACTCAAGATTGTGGTCTTTAAAACATTTTCGATGTACTTAGGTACCAAATTATCACTGGTGTCCTTCCCCCTCTATTCTCCCATGTATACGCGCACAACTGCGACCATCCAAGGGGAATCTGTCCACTAACTAACATATAGGCTAATATACAGTGAATTTAGGATAAAGAACAATATAGAATTTCTGCTAATATTTGAGATAAAACCAGGGCTCTGCAGACTTGGCTTGGTCTCATCTAAGCCTCGATAGGTTGTCTCGTCTCGGTTTATAAACGTCTGTTTCGATCTCGGCCTCGGTAAGATAGAGAAGATTTAAAACAGATGGGAGAGAAGAGGACGCTTCTAGTCACCACCATCCTTCGTAGAAAGGCCAATTGGATTGGACGCATCTTGCGAAGAATTTTTTTTCTTACCGCTATAGAAGGAAAGATGGAAGGAAAGCGAGGAATAGGAGGGAAAACCCAACTGATCGATAATTTGAAAAATAGAAGAAAATATTGGGAGTTAACATTTTCTGGCCCAAAACTAAGATTGAAGAAAAGTACCAGGGCCTGCCAAAAGGCAGAATAATAATAATAATAATAATAATAATAATAATAATAATAATAATAATAATAATAATAATAATAATGATGATGATGTCTGCATCGGTGTCCTATCTCTATTTGAACCGAAAATATTATAAATCTGCCACGTCCAGCTCCCTCCATAGGTCAAAAACTAACAGCTAGGATTTTTTTTTTTCTTTTCGGTATAGATTAGTCGTCCTAAGAATAATTCTCCCTAAGTGATAGATGTCACTTCCAGGATTCCATTTTGTGTCCACATAGAGCAAAATGGTCAGATTTTTGTTTTCTCTGTTAAGGCACCAAGAATGTTATCTCTACACTTATCCCTCTGGTGAAACCAGAACTAGAAGAGCCGTCATTTCCTGTTTCAACATTGAATCCTGATAATCTTTCAGTTTAACGTTCCACGATTACGCCCGTTGGGCTAAGGAAGAATGATGGTGATTAAGCGAAGTGAATGGTGATAGAATAATTGGTATAATGAGAATGTGGGAGGAAAGTAGAGTACCCACAGACGCGATGTTGTTCACCACATACATACTTGGTCAGTGATCGAACCAGAACCAGAGACCTAACGCACCAGAGGTGAAGGTTCTACCACAGAGCCACTGTCCCCTTTTTGGATCCTGATAGATGACATGAGAATCGATGTAGGTTTTATATATATATATATATATATATATATATATATATATATATATATATATATATATATATATATAATAATTTATTACGTGTCCTGTGCTGCGTTTTGGTCGCACATTCTGAAGATGAAGCTTTCTGACCAAAACTCAGAAATAAATCGTATATTGCGTTGTGTTTTTAAGTGTGTAGTTCTTCAGAATCGAAGGAAATATTGTAACTTAAGCATTTTATGATTTGTGAAAGCTTAGTGTTTAGAAAATTCAGATTTCATAGCTTCAGTATCACAACTTAGCATTAAACAATAAAAATTCTGATTCAGCAGACATGTGTGGAAAATTTCGTTTCGAAACTGCTCGTGTGAGCAAAAAAAAAAAAAAAAAGGTTAAGCTTAATGTAGCAGATTTAATTAGATTATGCGAATGAAAATGTGCAGGTCGTGCATATTTCTTTGTCTCTCTATGAATTAAATAAGAACATTACAATAACTTTGAATGTATTGTCTACTATAGGCCGCAAAATAATAATAATTAAAAAAACGTTCATAGATTTGAAGAAGTCACTGTGTGACTGAATTTAATTCAGTCTAATTTTGTAAAGATTGTAATTTTCCGCATAACATGTTGTACAGTCATATTAAAAGAAACTGGCCTACTGGTCATATTAAAAGAAGCCTACTGTTGGGAAGATGTTGGATGTTGAGGGCAGAAAGAGTTATGATTTTGTGCACATGCTCTCATCTAAAAAAGAAGAGTTTAGAAATTATATAGAAATGGTGATTATCTTTTGAAAGAAAGTTGTTATTAAAAGATTATGTATATATGCGTTTGAAGTAAACAAATAGCAAACAAAGGTAGCTTGCTTCTTAAATATAATTAGTAAATAAGATACGAGTGTTATATTTAGGTAAAGAAACACTTAACAGATTGGCGCAGTCGGTAATACGGATTTACACTCTAGTTTGTGGAAGTTGGTGTTGGGACCAGCGTTTTTGATTCTTCATGGAATTCAGGTATATGCCATGAATGCTTTCCAGAGGCATATTGTACTCTAGCACCCAGTTCCGTTAGTGAGGACGGAGTGGCCTCGCATAGCGTAGTCGTTTTGGTGCAAGCAGTCCTAGGTTCGATTTCTGGTGGGGGCACTCGGTCGAAAAAGTATAAAAAGCGAGATACATAAACTTGAGATAATCTCCTTCTCAATTTTTGGGTGTTTCTCAATTTCTCAAAGCGAATTCTGTTTATTATTACCTGGGGCCCTCACTGTCGGACACTTATTCTTACATTCTCAACGGATACTGTAGTTCCTCCATTTCTTGTATAAACCTTGAACTGTACTGGTTGTGGCAAGCGTCATACCAGAAAATTTCGGAACTAATACTTCTTTAGTCCGTTTAATGAAACCTCTCTTTATGTAAAACCACACAATATCAATTCGGTGTTCAATTGCAAACTCTACCACTTCTCCACAATACTTACATGATATTTACTTTTAAATTGTCGAACGAGCTCAACTTCGTCTTCCTAGAATCCTAGAAGTAATCCAATATTTCAGTGTACGCAAGTATATTAGCCTAATAAGCAGTGAGGCGTACCAGTTTTAAGTGGGACACCCCGTATAATATATTCACAAGGCCAGATAGTGCTTTAATAAAAATTCAGTTTATGTATTTCTTGTTCTTTTATGTGTTTTACTAAAATATTTGTTTTCTTTCTTTTCAGCTTTATCGAGCAGGATAAAGTGAGTGGATTCTGGACGTGGATGTTTGTACTTTCAAAGCTGCCTGAACTAGGTGATACGATATTTATAGTTCTACGAAAGCAGCCTTTAATTTTTCTCCATTGGTACCACCATGTGACTGTGCTGTTGTACTCGTGGTACAGTTACTCTGAATACACTGCCTCTGCCCGTTGGTTCATAGTGATGAACTACGTTGTCCATTCTATGATGTATACCTACTACGCTCTCCGTGCCATGGGTTACAGAGTGAATCGAGGCATCGCGATGGGAATTACGACAGCTCAACTCATGCAAATGATCACTGGCTGTGTTGTTAATGTGTGGGCCTATCAGTTGAAACAAGCTGGGGAAGAGTGTCACGTCACCGACCCGAACATCAAATTATCTTTGCTAATGTACTTCAGTTACTTCATTTTGTTCGCCAGGTTTTTCCATAAAGCTTACCTGAGTAGAAAAGACGGAAGTTACGAGAAGAAGTCTGTACTAACGAAGAGTGTTAAGAACGACATAAGTGAATATAATTTACAATATAAAATAAAGGGACAGTGATCAACAGATTAATAGTTTTTCAAGCACTAATTAATCGTTACCACTGAAGAGAGAGAGAGAGAGAGAGAAAGAGAACTTGTCTCTTGCAAAGAATACCAAAAAAATGCTCTCTTTAATAGTCAAAAAGAACTGCTTTCTCTGTGTAGGAAAACCATGGAAACTAGCGTAATACATAAGAGAAGAAAGAAAACCTTTATATTTCAAACAAGTTTTTTATAGGTACATCATATCCGTTGGCTTTTTTTTGTTGGTCCTACTTTGACATGGGATTTGTAATGTCCTATTATGTCATACCATATTACACGTATTTGTTGAATTGTAAGTTTAAGTGTACACAGCCAGGAAGTGTTTAAAACTATGTTATTAAGTGAGAGCAACAGAGAACTGTGATACTGCATACTAAGTAACGCAACGTTACTCGCAACTTGGGTCACATTTATTTTGTAATGTATGTTTAAAAAAAAAAAAAAATAATGTCTATCTCGTAAACGAAATACTGGAACAGCTGAAGCATATACAGGATGTTTCAAAACCAACACCGACAATATTTGGGAGGGGATTCCTGACACCAAGACAAGACAAAATAGTATAGACCAACCTGGGTGCAGAAATCCGTCATTTCGGGGTTATAGGTTGCCGAAAGCACGAAAAGCTGAACTTTAAATGTCCCTAGCTCCAAACTAGGGGACCTACTGTAGTCTGTTCAAGATTTCATTTAGGAACTAATATGTGCGCTATGAAAAAATACAGGTTTCAGAACCCTCCAATACTCACGCAGGAATTTTTATAGAGGGAATTTGACTACGGGCATATAATTTGAAGTAGGCTACTCACCAACTACCTTTATAAAAATTGTTGCGTGAGTACCGCAGGATTCTGAAACATGGGTATTTGGACAGGACACATACTAGTTCCAAAGTGAAATCTTGACCCGACTACGGTAGGTCTCATAGTATTGAAACTATGGACATTAAAAGTTTATTTTTTCATATTTTCGGCAGCCTATAACTCCGAAATAACTAATTTCTGAACTCCAGGTTGGTCTATACTTTTTGTCTTATCTTGGTGTCAGGAATCACCTCCCAAACATTATCGGTGTTGGTTTTGAAACATTCTGTATATTTTAAGGGCATAGTTAGGCTAGTTTTGTCTATTTTATTTTATTTTTTTTTTTTTAGCATATTAAACAGAGTAAAATAAACTCTCTTCGAGTCTATAACTGATTTGACAACTTAATGGTGTTGAATACTATCTGCCACAGCCTTGTGTTTTAGTCCATCGATTTATATGGGGGAATATTTTTTTGTTTGAAATAGATGGGATTTTAATGGTTAATTTTTGTTGATTACACTTTTTCAAATTCCTTTAAATGTCTCTTACTTTGTGAAACCTAATATTATTATATATATTTTCAATATTTAATAGATTTAAGTTGTACTATTAAATTTATACATAATACAAATCAATTTTAAAAAAGGGACATTTAAATAATTTGAAAAAGAGATCAATAAAAAAAAAACATCCATAATTAAAACTGCAGTTCATTTCAAACAAAACAAATGGCGTGGATACTCAGCACCATTAGAAGCGTGTGTACCGTTGTTTCGATTTATTTCTAGAAAGCATTATGTTGATATTTCTATACAATTGATGTAGTATGGGTAACCATCATGCAATTGTTTATATGTGAATTCAGTAAAGAAAACTGTGAATCACGTTGAAGAAATCAAATGAGTTATGGAATTGAAGAATTTACTTTTATTTGCAATAATTTATGATTTTTTTTTGAATTATCAGAGGATAAAATAAGAAACTAGCTTTTTAATTGCCCATAAAGGCGGAGAATAATATTTTCTTTCAACTACTGCAAGAAAAATGTCATTCCATAAATCTTGTATTTGCAATCATAAGATGCTTATATATTTATGTTGAATGCTTTTATAATTTTATTTTTAAATAAAAATTGTTCTTTTTGTGTTGTTTCCTGTAAAAGAAACAGTAGTTAATATTAACGCTGTTCAATTTTTTTGAAGTAATGCCAGTAAACGAATTCAAAAATTGTATACCCGCCCAATTCTTGTATTTCTGTCTTTCAAAATGTAGACAAAACAACACTATTGGTTGTGAAATGGTGGTTCTTAATTACCACTGCTCGCATTTATATCTATTTTTCTTTGTTATTGAAAATAAAATAAAAAAATAATAATTTTATTTATTTTTCGTTTTGTATAAATATTGTATATGTACATAAGAAATATATATATATAATATACACTGAGTGTGAATGATATCCTAATGTTTCTACCGTCAGGAGTGCAAATTAGATTTATTCGTATATCGTTATTGTTAACATTGTGCTACGTATGTGCACTTTTAATGAATATAAAAAAAATCGAAAACTATTGAAAGTGTACTTTCGACTGTATGACAAGGATTCTCTCCGATGAACGTTTACATTATTTATGAACTTAACGGTATATGTGTGTATTTAAAGAAACTAGCAAAAACAAGATTTCTATGGTGGCTAGCAAAATAAAACGTAAGAAGTTACCGAAGCGATTTTTTTCTGCTTAAGTAAAATTTTAAAAAATAGATTAAAACCATACGTTTATTTTGTGTGGTACTTATTTTATAGTTGATATGACTACTCCTGTTTCTGTAAGTTTCTTTAATGGACAGGTTTACTGTGATAGAGTAAATAGTTTCAAGTTGGTGAATCCCTAAGTTATATTTATTTTCAAATTCTTTTAATTCGGTAGTTAATGAATGTTTTATAACTACAGTGGAACAGAGCATAATGGATTTATTGTGCATATTAATTTTCTGTCTTTCGATATGTAACAGACAGTCAGAACATTTTCGAAGTTAGCAAATGTGCAGCATTATTATTATTTTAAAAAAATGGATGATTATTATTATTATTATATCTATGTTACTGTTGAAAGAGTTTGTTGCTTTTCGGGAATATTATTATTTTTAAAAAAAAGTTGATTATAGTTGATGTATGGTGCTGTTTTCTGTGCAGAGCATAATGAAGCAAAAGAATATATATTTAAAACAGATAATTACATTCCATAATTTGAATTCTTTTGTAAACCAAAATAACGAATTCCATAATTTGAATTATTTTGTAAACAAAAATAACCATAATGGACTAAATCCAAAAGAAAATTTGTACTAAATCGCTGAAATTTTATACTAAAGTTTGTTTTTAATTATGACTATGATAATGAATGATGATAGTTGTTTTTCATACTGTTACATGACATTACATATTGTAATTGATTTTTTAAAGCATACTGTAATTCTTTGGTTCTGTATGGAGACATGTTTGCACTAGAGTGCAGGTAATTTAGCCATTGTTCAACTTAACTGCCAAAATGTGCTTCAAAAATAAAACATTAGTTTAAAAGATAGCTCTGCTTTATTCATTTTGTAAGTTGCGTAGGAGAAATATTCCGAAAGCATTATTTTTCAGCTCTTAATTCAGCATCTTGAGCTTCCTGGTTGGTATGTGGATACCATACACACCTTTAATGTGGGAGACCTGAGTTTGATTCTTGGTGGAAGTTCGGATCTCGCGTTAAGATATAGGTCTGTCTCATGTAGTCGTGTTACTGTAATGGACACTAAACTCCGCGACCAACCAATCTACACCTAGTCCTGTATTCATTAATTGGAGAAAGAAGGAGTAGGTAAAGTTTAAATCTGGGTATCAAACGTGAAATCGGATGAAGACCACACCCATGCTGAGTTTCTAGTATCAAGCATGAAATTTTTTGGTACTCCAAAGTATCATCGTAGTGCTTTACATATGGTTAAAATCAAATACTATATATACTCGAATTTAAGACGCACTTTTTCTGCCATAATTCATGTATAAAATGGGGGATGCGACTTGGAATCGTATAAAAAAAGCCTCTGCAATGATATTGCGTAAATGTTTTTAAAGGATTAGATCGTTGATAATCTAACCTATGACGTAACGAGGAGTAGAAAGTGCTGAAATTGTGCAAATTTTCACTGCGATGTTGCCAACAACAGGATTCTAAAAAAATGTGTGAAATTCTGCACCGAAAGAAAATATACTGAAATTTGATATTAATTCTCGATCCTGAATGACTCGTCGTGATTCTCGTTTCTCATTGGCTTGTTATAGTTTTATTATATCCGCAACCAGCACACTGATTACTCATTCTTGTAGCAATTTATACGATGACAATATATAACAAATCTTTCTCACAGGACCTAAGACCAGTAACTAAGATACCTGGTAGACACACCTGGAATATGTGAACAAATGCTGATATTTCAAGGAAAGTTCTAGAAATATTTATATTTTTTGTTTCTATTATAGAAGTTCATTTTCCTTACAATTTTCCAATAATTGTTTGCTTCCAATAACTATTTTCTTAGTTTTAATTTTACAGTTAGACAGGACACAGAAAATTATTGACTGCGACATGTTCCTTTGTCCCCGTCTGTAACGACGCGACGCCCGTCCACGCATATAACTGCAATAACTGCAAATGCTATTGCCATCCATTACTTCGTATTTTTTCCCCTAAAACGACTTGCGTTTTAGTGACTGTTTTTATTAATCGAAATGCTTATGGTAATGATGGCAACGTTGCAAATTTTTTGCGCAATTTCTAATTTTGTTGCCTTCTCATTAAGGCTTTATCTGTGTCAACAGATAAGGAAGTGACTGTTTGCGCAATTTCAGTGCACCCCAAAAACTAAATACAAAGTGGTAGTGAAAGTGCATAAGCAGGATGTCATCTGTTCACACTGTAAGTAAGATTGTAAGAGAGTACCTGTGTTCTTCTTTCTAATCTTGAGTTTAAATGTATAATTTGAGCAAATAAACCCTATGATTTAATTTGTATTGTCAGATTCTAAGTTGCTTTATTGAATATCCAGGATGCGTCGTAGAATTGAATACAAGAAATTTGGCACAACTTTTGAAGTTTAGAAATGGGAGTGCATCTTAGATTCGAGTGTAGACGGTATTGTAAAGTCTAATATCTACAACCGTAATAGAAGTAAAAAGAAGGGCAAATACACTGAGTAATTGGAAGAGCGGTAAGAAAAAGTTTATTTATAAATCAAAGTTTAAACTTTCAATTCGTAATTTTTAATTTCAATTCAGAGTTTGCTCCTGTGGTAATACAAAGACGAGCCATAACCCAGGTGCCATATGCCATGATTGTCTGTAAGTGCAAGGTAAAATTGGTTCAAGAGGTAGTGTGTGTGTGTGTGTGAGAGAGAGAGAGAGACACGTGGATTATTAACCACGGGGCCACCATTCCCTCAGCATCTTCAGAGAATTTTTAGTGGCAGTGACGGTGAATGCTCATCGACGTCTAATACGTGAACTGTTACTGTAAAAATTAGAACTCGAACACAATGCTGCAGCAGCAATCTAAAATATTTGTCATGAGAAAGGGAAGGTGCAATGAACCACAGCATAGCGACTCGTTGGTTCCAGAAATTTCGTGCAGGCTGTAATGTCGAAGATCAGCCAAGGTTCAGTTATACGAGACACCATTGAGGAAAATCTGTCCACCAGCATACTACGATTATCAAATTAATTTAAGATGTTCCAACCCCTGTAGTGAGTCACCACGAACTCAAGAAAACCGTCTGGAGCTGCCGCATTGTGACTCTAGTTCAGACCAGAAGAGAGTGAATGTATGGAAGAACACCTACGGATAGACAATTTAGGGGGGGTGCGCCATAGACATGATGGGGGGTGGGCACCACTGCTAAATATGCCATTGAAGGAAAATTATCCATAAAATAAGGAATAACATTTCGTAAAACACTTAAGTATCTAATTCCTGATTCTTAGAAGTGTTCACTAAATTGAGTTTAACACTAACAATAATGCTTTGTGAAAGAATTTGTTGGAATAGCACATTTAAAATGTTAATGTGATAAACATTAAGCTGTATAGTAACTCAGTAATATTTATACTTTAAATTATTCAATATAGAACAGCAATTAACCTGTACCATATTTGGAGTACTATAAAACGACTACAAATTTTACCGTCCTACTCAGAATCAACCGTAAGATCAGAGTCGGAATCATCACATAATTCTTCAACATCAACATCACTATTACTCGCTTCTTCATTTCCTTCTGTCACCCATTTCTCTGTATCCTCTTCCAATGTCTCTGGTGTTTTGTTCTGTTCCATGCCAACAGCTAGTGACTTGTTCCTTGATAATCGTGGTCCTGAGTGTTGCATCCGTGAAACTTTAGGCAATCTCTTATTTAAAAGCTTCCAGTTATAAGAAGGATATGTTAGTTTTCCTGTCCTCTCCAATGGTAAACGATTTATTGTTTTACTAACTGTAGAGAGTTCTTTCTGTGGCAGCAGATGTAACGGGAGCACTAAGGATTCGAATGGCGACATCAGCTAATTCAGTCATGTCTCGAAACCCTCTCCACCAAAGTAGTGAGCTCATTTGTTCCACTCCGTCCCACAAAAACTTCCTTGCCCAATTTCCTTCCCTGTCCCTATGGTCAGTCAAATGTGATCTCAGTAAAACAGAATTCAATCCCATTTGTTTTCCAACTTCACAAACGAAGTTTACTCCATCCATCAATTCTTCAGCGGTTAATTTGCAGCCTTGAAAAGTGGGATTGGGGAGATCTGTAGCCAGATGAATTGGACCGAAGCCGGGTTCACTTGTTTGTTTAAATTTTTCCATCATTGATTGTTCTTCTGTTTTCGAAAGGATTGATGATGGTAACTGTTCTGTCAGAGTTAGATGAAGACTCTGGAATTTTGAGTGCAAAGTCTCTATCTGATACTCATTTTACTCGAAGCAATTAATCAAATCCACTATATGTTTCAAAATGGCTACAAGGTTTTCAATACAAATCCAGAATACATCATCGAGAAGTATTTTCTTGATTTCCGAAGGGCGTCTCAAGCCCAGTTTTATTGACAAGCACACTTTGGTGCGATTGTAAATGGTCTCCCCATCTTGTTTTTTCAGTCAACTTTAACGAAATTGTAACCCTTTTCTCCCTTGAGTTTTGTGTAAATGGTGCCTGCAGGTGATGACTATGTTTGATTGTTTTAACAACATTAATTACAGTTCCCAGTAATGCCTTTACCGATAGACATCCGATGATGTCAGAACAAAGCAAATGGAGAACATTCATAATCTCTTCAGATAAGTAACGTGCATTGTGTTTATTTTCTTTCGACAACGCGAAATCAACAAAAACAGGTTCAGGCTTTAAAATGACGAAATAACTGATAGATTCATTTCTTAAGTTACTCCAACCGTCACATTGTAAATATAGGTTTCTTGATTCCTCTAACCTCGTTTTAACTTCCCCTTACATTTCACTGTGTTGAGCATCTCAGTAACTCGTAGCCAGGCGATACCTTGATGAGAGAGAATATGAAGGACGAATTTTCTTTTTAAAAAATTCAATCCACAAAGGGTAATCAACAGGGGACACCCACTAACGAAGATCGCTTTGGCAATGCTTTCCTTCAACGCTTGCTGTAAGACTTCATTAAGGTTTCATACGTCGGCATTTGTTTTAAGAAACATCAATATTAAGATTCCATAATATAAGAAGCCATAAAAAGTCAAGAAAAGCCTGTATATTTTATGGAAATTGATGTTTTTTTCTTTTGTATAACAAATGCGACTATACCTACTATATCAAACTCACTTTCTCCTTGCATTAAAATTACTGCAAAATGTTCTTTTAAGTTGGAAACTAGTAGACATCAGATACCATCTTTTCATGATTAACTTGAACCTCTATAATGTTCGACTCGGAAACATTTTGATAATTTTGGTCGTCTCTATTCAATTAGTTGTAGCCTCTGATATGTAATGCTTTAGATACATGATCCAGCTTTCGTTTATCCTTTATTCGTATGACGGTTGTCTAAGTTGTCTGTGAAACATTTCTGAGAATTTTAAAATTTCAAAATTGCACATTTCGGGAAAAATTGTTGGATTGAAGGAGACTCAAAACATCTGTTCTCAAATGAAAATACACAATAACTTGATAAGGTTCTTGAAAATCGGCGGCGTATCGTAGACTTTACATTTAAAACTGGGGCTGTCTCCCAAGGGTTAACAAAGAGGGTTTATATACGATTTCTGTTTGGACAACCTAAGGCTTGAAGTCATACTACGATTTCTTAATTGTTTAAGTCTTGGCGAAATTAATCCAAGTTTAAAAGCCGTTCACACCTTGGTGAAGAAAGGGTATAGGTGGATAAGTATAGTAAAATAGCCCGAGATCAATCTTGAGATGACAAGATAGTGGTAATATAGGTACCCTCAGGATACATTAATTTCTCATGTTTCAACTCTGACTCTGATTTGTTCTTGAGCAATGACGTAAACTCGGAAAAGTTAATTATTTCTCAAGATTGGCTTGATCGATGTTGTTCAAACTTAGATGCATGTATAGGTGTACACGAAGGCTTCGTCTGAAAATTGTAACAGCTCATCCCCACCATTTCCCCCTTTCAAAACACTCGATTCAATATTTTGATCTCCTCTTTACCTATGAAGTTCTTCGAGAAAAATATAAAAAATAGGTTTTAGATGTCGTTGTAACCTAGAATAACATACAATATCCAAAATTGTATTGCGGGTGGGCCATGGTCAAAATTGCCTGCAAACCCACACCGCACATGAACGGGGTCAATTGGTTATGATTTTGCATATTTATAGTGAATGAATGAGAAAACACGCTCGATAGACCCCGAAATATTAGAAAAGGTCACCGGTATGGTTAACAATTGTTAAAATTTCAAAATAATTGAACTTTCGGAAAATACCCATTTTTTGGGTAGGTAAATACAAAATGGGTAAATACCCATTTTTATTTACCTACCCACTGGGTATTTACCCGACCCACATCTCTAATCACACCATCTTTTTCCTCCGTCTATTGAAACTGGACTTTATAAATTTATCACCTCTTATTAAAATATTGGATCCCTTTTAAAAGTCGTACACAGTGTCACAATGTGAAACAAAATTCACTGAATTATCTTCATCCAAAAACTGATCATTCTAAATTATAGGTATGAACCTCATGGGAATCTAGAGGACAACATTGCAATTTTTTTCTAAACATATCTGACATATTTGTTATCCGTATTTATGTTGAAAATAGCCAATACCAACTAATCACAATCTTCTGCACGCATTTTTATCGAATACGTACCGGTATCTAGTAAGTTAGGCTAGACATTTTCTGATAATGGAAAATAGTTAAACTACTTAGGAAGATTATTCTATTTCTGATAACAGAAACTGGTTAGGTAGTAAGGTTAGACATTTTCTGATAACGAACTAGTTTAGATAAGTTAGATAATAAGGTTACACTTGTATGATAATAGAAACGGATTAGGTTAAGTTAGGTAGTAAGGTTAGATTTTTCTGATAACAAACTGCTTTGGTTAGGTCAGACTTTTAATAACGGAAATCGTAAGATTATACCTTATCTGATAGTAAAAACTGGTTAGGTTAACTACTAAAGTTGAACTTTTTCTGGTAACAGGTACTGGTTAGCTTAATTTGGGTAAGTTACTAAGGTAAATTTTCTGATAATTGGAACTGGTTAGCTTCAGTTAGGTAAGGTTAGACTTCTTCTGATAACACGAATTGATTTGGCTAGGTTATTTAATATGGTAAAACATTTTTAAAAACAGCGGTTGGCTCAAGTTAGGTAAGTTAGTAGGGTCGTGCTTTCTCTCATAACAGGAACTGGTTAGGTTGAGTTAGGTAGTAAGTTATTATTATTATTATTTTTTTTTTTTACATAACCGGAACTGCTTTAGTTAGATAAGGTAAAACTTTTTCTGATAACAAAATGGGCTTAATTAGGTTAGGTAGTAAGTTAATACTTTTTCTGAAACATTAAATGGTTAAGTTAGGTGCTAAGGTTAGACTTCTCTGATAGCAGGTAGGCCTACTAGTTAGCTTAAGTTAGTATGGTTAGATTTTTTGGCAATAAGAACTGATTAATTTCAGTTAGGTAAGGTAGTAAGGTTAGACTTTCCGATAACAAACTTAGACTTTCCTGATAACAGGAACTGGTTAGCTTAAGTTAGATAATGAAGCAGATTAGATTAAATTTTTCTAATAACAAGTACTGAAGTAAACTGAAATAAAGACCTGTTTTCATAATATAGATGATTACTGTATAGTATTTCTGAAGAAAATTGGCGCATACAGTCCTACTTTTTTTTTTTTTTTTTTTTTTTTTTTGATTGGCTGCAGTTTAATAGACACAATAACATCTACGCTATTTGTCCCTGCCTCCCATTCTTTTATGATGGGAATTCAAGAAGTTCCCGAAATGTTGTTTTTGCATTTCTGGCATTTGTGATGCCATCACCCAATGACTCTTGTGCAATACAGTCCCTAGATTGCATAATTCTGAATTTAACAAGTGTGAACACGTCTTAACATGCAGTGTATGAGTAGTGTAGCTGAACGGAGGAGTGTATGGTGATGAATTGGCGCAATTTCGCATATCGAGCAACGCGCGAACATCAAGTTCATGTGCAAATTGGAAAAAATCTGCTTCAGAAACCTTGATAGCCTTAAAAACAGTTTAGCACCATCGGAAAGTATGGCTCTTCCCAAAGCTAAAAATGGGCCTTTTCCGTTTCGCCAACGTAGAAAAGATGAATATTAACGCGGCGGCTGAACTTCCAAAGATGCCAAAACAGGCCTTTCGTCGGTGTTTCCACCAATCGCAGGAGCGGTGGAATAAATGTTTGTGTTCCGAAGGTGCCAATTAAGTAAATGTATACTTATATCTGGGTCTGAGAAGTAGAGTAGTATAAGTCATAAAAGTATTAATTCCACAGGAGAAGCGGAAAAAGTGTTTTCAAGACCTTATTTTGTTCTATTGCGTCGATTGTTTACTGACGGAAAAGATTTTTCACTCCCTGCGTTCCAGTTGTCCACATCTCAAAACTTTCCTAGTGTCACTCGTAAGAAAAATTCAACTCAATTTCGACCAAAAAGTGATTTGGCATAGTTTACCTCTGAACCCCAGATATAGTGGTAATAAAGAGCTACAACAGACTTCTGGGAAGTTTTTGACTGGCCCTCGTAAAACTAATCATTTATCAGCGCCAAACTATTATAGCTAGAAACGAGAAAATTGGGTAAATACTCCTTGTGTCATGGAAGCAAGGAGTGAGAAAGACATTCTTTTTATTTTTAAATACTAACAGGATTTTTTTTTTTTTTTTTAAGGAGTAGAATGTCTCAGAAGTCTCTGGTTAGGGTGATGAAACTCGGCATTTAAACTTCTAATTAAAAACGAGCTAACACTTATTTCAGTATTTTTGAAAATTCCGCTCCTAAAGGAGGAAAGGGAGACAACTTCTGTAATATGCACATTTCCGATTTTATATTCATAAAATACCTAATGTAAGGATTCACTTCAGCTGGAGGTGTAAATTTCAGTGTGTGAACTTTTCATTAAAAATGAACTTAGGAGTTTCAGCGTATTTAAATTCCGTTCCTGAGAGGGTAGTGGAAAATGCAGGGTTTTGTTATCTTATAATTTCCAATTTTTTCAAGAAATAGCTCGGGACATTAAACTTAAGAAAGAAAGAAAAGGAATATTATTACGAAGGATCATTTATATAATGTGAGGCATTTCGGATGGTAAGGGCGAACTGAACAAAGACTTGTTTTGAAAAAAATGCAGTTTAAACCTTCTCCAGAAGCGTGAACTTAACACCACTATCAATTAATTATTATTATTATGTAAATTTTTATTAATATTCTTCGCACGGGGAGAATACGTTTCATTTTGAACGTAAAAGGCTGCATTTGGATTTAATTGGTATCGGAAGTGTCACTATTTATTTGAGCGACCCTGAAAACTATGGATTCGTCACTAGTATTGGTCTTTAAAAAAATTAATAATTTTAAAATACCTTCCCCTCTCCCTTCCCTAAGTTGCACCATCAAAGTGAAATAATAATAAACATCCCAGGCCCAAACCTCTGGTGGTTCAGGAGGTATAAAGTCACAAACACAGTAACTTTATATATATATATATATATATATATATATATATATATATATATATATATATATATATATATATATATATATATATATATATATATATATATATATATATAAAAACTTTGAAAATTGATCCGATGTTCACCTACCCGAAACGCTTC
This sequence comes from Thermobia domestica, assembly GCF_964235325.1. Lineage (NCBI taxonomy): Eukaryota > Metazoa > Arthropoda > Insecta > Zygentoma > Lepismatidae > Thermobia > Thermobia domestica. The sequence goes on along the minus strand of NC_137458.1, from coordinate 293,382,613 downwards.
ACATATTCTACTTCGAAGGATAGATAGGGGATTCTAAGTTTAATCATTATCTCTTATTACCTGAGTTTTTATTATTATCACCTCTTTTGAAACGCCGAACATACACCCATTGAATTAGTAGCCCTATGTTTTATATTTTGACAATCAGAAAATGTATATCTCATGGGAGAAGTTGATTTGACTAAGATTCGAAAGTAAGAAATCGTACATTTAGGAGATAGAAATTTTGATTTTTTGAGCAAAAATTCCCACGAAACGGAGAGTATTTTCCAATATATATATATAAAGTCGTGTGATGTGGATTAACTAAAGTTTTTGCCTAGCAATTTTGTATCAATTTGGTGAATACGTCGGTTTGGTATGAGGGGAAGCTACCTGACTCGGTCTTGACGTTGTAGAAAGTTATTTAGAGACGATAGTCTATGAGTATAAGTAATTCTAATGAAACCAAACTTGCGTCAAAAAGTATATCGATAAGCATTTAAAAATTCTGAGTTTCAAATACATATTCTCCATAAATTTTATTCTTACCGTGCGAAGTACAGGAACTTCTGCTAGTTAGTTAGTATAAACCCTCGCACTACCAACAGAGGATATTTTGTGCGCACCACAGTATGATTTTTTTGTAAATACTCTTCTGTTTTCTTTAAAATTGTAAAGAAATATGTTATTGATCAACATGCTTAGCTAAAGCATATACTTGACGATGGTAACGTTAAAGTATCTCATAAATTTGCTATCTAAACTTGGTGGACACAAAGTAACCCCCCTTCAACTGGTAGGAGATGTGACTGAGGTTTAGAAGTGTCACTCTTAGATAGCAGTATAATATATGGCTGTGTCCCGCCTTTTCTGAATTTGGTAGTTAGTCTTATCCCGTGTAATGTTCACTTGAGTCACTGTATTACTGTGACTCATAAATTTTCTATTTTAAGTTGGTGGGCACGAAGTATCCCCCGCCTTGTTAGGAGATGTGACTGACGTTTAGAAGTGTCACTACTAGACGGAAGTATAATAAATAGCTGAATCCTGCCTTTTCTGAATTTGGTAGTTAGTCTTATCCCGTGTAATGTTCACTTGAGTCACTGTATTACTGTGACTCATAAATTTTCTATTTTAAGTTGGTGGGCACGAAGTATCCCCCGCCTTGTTAGGAGATGTGACTGACGTTTAGAAGTGTCACTACTAGACGGAAGTATAATAAATAGCTGAATCCTGCCTTTTCTGAATTTGGTAGTTAGTCTTATCCCGTGTAATGTTCACTTGAGTCACTGTATTAGTGTGACTCATAAATTTTCTATTTTAAGTTGGTGGGCACAAAGTATCCCCCGCCTTGTTAGGAGATGTGACTGACGTTTGGAAGTGTCACTACTAGACGGAAGTATAATAAATAGCTGAATCCTGCCTTTTCTGAATTTGGTAGTTAGTCTTATCCCGTGTACTGTTCACTTGAGTCACTGTATTACTGTGACTCATAAATTTTCTATTTTAAGTTGGTGGGCACGAAGTATCCCCCGCCTTGTTAGGAGATGTGACTGACGTTTGGAAGTGTCACTACTAGACGGAAGTATAATAAATAGCTGAATCCTGCCTTTTCTGAATTTGGTAGTTAGTCTTATCCCGTGTACTGTTCACTTGAGTCACTGTATTACTGTGACTCATAAATTTTCTATTTTAAGTTGGTGGGCACGAAGTATCCCCCGCCTTGTTAGGAGATGTGACTGACGTTTAGAAGTGTCACTACTAGACGGAAGTATAATAAATAGCTGAATCCTGCCTTTTCTGAATTTGGTAGTTAGTCTTATTCCGTGTACTGTTCACTTGAGTCACTGTATTAGTGTGACTCATAAATTTTCTATTTTAAGTTGGTGGGCACAAAGTATCCCCCGCCTTGTTAGGAGATGTGACTAACGTTTAGAAGTGTCACTACTAGACGGAAGTATAAAAAATAGCTGAATCCTACCTTTTCTGAATTTGGTAGTTAGTCTTATCCCGTGTACTGTTCACTTGAGTCACTGTATTAGTGTGACTCATAAATTTTCTATTTTAAGTTGGCGGGCACAAAGTATCCCCCGCCTTGTTAGGAGATGTGACTGACGTTTAGAAGTGTTACTACTAGACGGAAGTATAATAAATAGCTGAATCCTACCTTTTCTGAATTTGGTAGTTAGTCTTATCCCGTGTACTGTTCACTTGAGTCACTGTATTAGTGTGACTCATAAATTTTCTATTTTAAGTTGGTGGGCACGAAGTATCCCCCGCCTTGTTAGGAGATGTGACTAACGTTTAGAAGTGTCACTACTAGACGGAAGTATAATAAATAGCTGAATCCTACCTTTTCTGAATTTGGTAGTTAGTCTTATCCCGTAAACTGTTCACTTGAGTCACTGTATTAGTGTGACTCATAATTTTTCTATTTTAAGTTGGTGGGAGGGCACAAAGTCCCCCGCCTTGTTAGGAGATGTGACTGACGTTTAGAAGTGTCACTACTAGACGGAAGTATAATAAATAGTTGAATCCTGCCTTTTCTGAATTTGGTAGTTAGTCTTATTCCGTGTACTGTTCACTTGAGTCACTGTATTAGTGTGACTCATAAATTTTCTATTTTAAGTTGGTGGGCACGAAGTATCCCCCGCCTTGTTAGGAGATGTGACTGACGTTTAGAAGTGTCACTACTAGACGGAAGTATAATAAATAGTTGAATCCTGCCTTTTCTGAATTTGGTAGTTAGTCTTATCCCGTAAACTGTTCACTTGAGTCACTGTATTAGTGTGACTCATAAATTTTCTATTTTAAGTTGGTGGGCACAAAGTACCCCCCTTGTTAGGAGACGTGACTAACATTTAAAATATCACTCCTAGATGACAGTATAGTAAATAGCTGTTAGATTTATTCCGTGTACTGTTCACTTCAGTCACTGTAGATTTTTTTTGACAGTTTCTAATTTGTTAACAGGTGGGTACAAAATACCCCCCCCCCCCTTGGTGGTTAGGTAGTGCGAGGATTAATAAGAAATTTGCAATTATTGTTGCTTTTTCTTAATACTTTCAGATTAGCTCACTATAATTTACATTTAGTTTATGATGAATGAGTGCTATAGTTTAAGTTTTTTTTTTTTTTTTTTTTTTTTTGAGAAATCTGAAAGTGTTCATGAATCGTGGATAGTTCTTATACATTGATCAATGTGTCAAACTAAATGGACAGTAGGAAGTGCGAAAAGAACATGGTTCTATCCCAAGTTGCGTAAATTTGTCGTGAGTACAATTGCGTCCCTGACATTTTTCGGTATTCTCCCTTTCCACCCACATTCTCATTCCACAATTTTTTTAAATATCATTTACTATCATTAATGGAATGCAGCTCCATTAGCCTAAAGGCATAACCATGGGACATTAAAAGATTTCATTTTTTAAAAGGACAGAAATGGAGTATTAAGAAAACTTTATTTAAATATGTATTTTAAGAAATGTATGAAATGAAATCCTTGAATCTAATAATAGAAATTCATACTTTCATGGAAAAACGTAATTTCACGCAATTTGAAATGATAGTGTTGTTAATGTGTTTCATCAGCAATCTTTCCCGGGACTTGCTCAAGTAAATGTTATCACATACAAGAGCAATTTTCCACGCTTTTCCTTCCCCCATCTTTTTCCTTTGCTTGTTTAACTCGAAAATAAACATTACGAAATTGAAAGGTGACTTGGATGTCGAAATTATTGCTATTTTTTTGTTTTGTTACAGTAAAAAACTAAAGACATCTCACACAGTGTATTGCAATATACTTTTTCTCTTGTTCCTAGTTAACAAGTATTTTCATATTACTGTTTCCTGTATTCCTGAAGTCGAGTTTTATGGTATTTTGAAAAACAAAAAGTTCATTTGACAAATAGTGTTGTCCGTGAGACCGTAATCGAGACGAGAACTATATTTCCAAATTCAAGACGAGAAATATATTTTCAAATTCAAGATGAGAAATATATTTTCAAATTCGAGACGAAAAGTATATTTTCAAATTCAAGACGAGAAGTATATTTTCAAGTACGAGACGAAAAGTATATTTTCAAGTACGAGACGAAAAGTATATTTTCAAATTCAAGACGAAAAGTATATTTTCAAGTACGAGACGAAAAGTATATTTTCAAATTCAAGACGAAAAGTATATTTTCAAGTACGAGACGAAAAGTATATTTTCAAATTCAAGACGAAAAGTATATTTTCAAGTACGAGACGAAAAGTATATTTTCAAATTCAAGACGAAAAATATATTTTCAAGTACGAGACGAAAAGTATATTTTCAAATTCAAGACGAAAAGTATATTTTCAAATTCAAAACGAAAAGTATATTTTCAAATTCAAGACGAAAAGTATATTTTCAAATTCAAGACGAAAAGTATATTTTCAAATTCAAGACGAAAAGTATATTTTCAAATTCAAGACGAAAAGTATATTTTCAAGTACGAGACGAAAAGTATATTTTCAAATTCAAGACGAAAAGTATATTTTCAAGTACGAGACGAGAAGTATACCGGTATTTTTAAATTGGAGACGAAAAGTGTATATTTGCAAATTCGAGACGAAAAGTAAGCTTATATGCTCAAATTGGAAACGAAAAGTATATTTTCAAATCCGAGACGAAAAATAGGCCTATATTTTCAAATTCGAGACGAGATTAGAAACTATAATTCTCTTCTCGTTTTGGAGACCGAGAAGAGAAATTTCACGAGTCCCGTAGGCAATAGTAGTTCATCTGTCATAAATCTCGAACGCTGTATTCACCGTGTGCATGGGTTTCCTCGGGGTTCTACTTTCTTCATTACACCATTTTCATTCATTTCTCATCATCACCATCTCCTTTAGCCTAGCCGGCATAGCCTTGGGACGTAAAACTCAGATTTCATCTCACTTAATGTTCGAACGCTTTATTAGTGTCACATGATTTATAGCATAAAAATACAAATTAATGGAATAATCGTACAAAACGTAGTGAAGAACAAGTATCAACATTTAACGATACACAGGTCATTCCATAATATACTCCCGTTTTAATAAATAGAGTTTAAATGTTGTTATATCACACCCTTCGTGGACCTATCGTGACGTAGAGGGATTCTGATAAGTGCTAGATGTGCCACCATATATGTTGATCATTATCATCTGTATGTGACCCTCCAGCAACAGTTCACCAATATTATTTTCTTTTCACCTTTGTTTTAGAGTACATAAACGTTTTTCTCTGTGTATGTTTTTGTGTACATGCGGCATAAACATTAAATTTTGACTTACGCTAGGTATATGTAATTGCATACACACACACTAGCTGAACCTGCGCTCTCTACACAGCGCATCATTCGCATATGAGCATAAAACTCCTTCTCCTTCCTCACAACATATGTGCATGCCCCTTTACAGACACAAGTGAAAGACGTCTTGATAAAAAAAAAAAAAAAAAAAAAAAAAAAAAAAATCGGCAAGGGGTATCATAAAGGGAAGATTTTTTCGGTTATTTTTTCTCAATATCTCGCACCGTTTGCAAGATTTGAGCCTACTTCCGGGTGGAGTTTCTAATTCATGTATGACCAATGTTTTCTTGCTTCTTGCATGCAGTATGTAATAAGCAAATGCATTACATATACAATTGATTATAATGTCAGTTATATATGGTGTTCATTGGGCAAAACAACTCAGAAAATAAAGATTTATCTTAGACTCGAGAAATGGTTATCCTTCCTTTTCATTATTATTTGGCCATGAAACAAACGCCTGAGACAAATACAACCCCAATATACAACAATGTGGTGTTGGAATGTATAACGCATAGGATATAATGCTTTAGTTTTCTTTTAAATTTCAACGCTTCCAGTGTAGCCTAAAAAATGTAATAAAGAAATAATGAGTAGACCATGTTTTTTTAAATATTCAATTAGAACTGGACAATCTGCACAAATTTTCCAATCGATCAGTGAAAACGTCATCTTTCTAGAGCCTGTAGTTTCCGAGATCTCATTGTCGAAAGAATTGACCACAAACATATAAACGTCCTCAACATATAGTTTAAAAGAACCCGGAAGATGGTAGCACAATTCACATGCATTTATTTTAGAGAAGGCTTATTACAATACAAAGACTTTGAACAATAATTTTATATCATAAACTTTATGAAAAAGATATAGTTAACTAATTTAGACTACTTAAAGTACAAATACTTAAAATGTTTGTCTCTGTTAAACGTGAAATCACACATAACCGTAAATGAAAGACTTGAAAGCTAAAGTTATAGGTTTGGAGCTCAGAAGCTTTTAATTGCTATTGTAGCATTTTAATAGATAGATATAAAAGAAATGTGACAAAAATGTAGTACATTGTTCGTGTATGGAAAATAATACATACGGCACTGCATCGGGAAAAAAAACGTGTATAAGAAATTCCATACACATGGCAGTCTACGCGTTAAAAGAAATCAGGACATACAAAACGAGAAACTTCCCTAGGAATCGAGACGAGAGGAGAAAAAAATCATTTGAGAAACGAGACGAGACGAGATTTCTACAAAATTTATGAGACGAGATGAAAAAACTCTTTTTCGTCTCATCCCATGGGGAACACTTTTGGAAAAGTAGTAGTGCAAAGTTAATAATGTCAAATTTATCATTCATTGATATGCAGTCGAACAATATTAAGATTTGAAAATTTACGGTTAAATTTAATTATTACGTATACAACGATAATGTATATTTTGTATGTACTTTCTAAGTATTGTTTCTATTTACGGGCAAAAGTGCTGTTTAAAAGGCACAAACAGTTTAAAAGAAGAATAAAAAATATATAAAGAAATAATTTAAATACTTGTATTATATCGAGATATTTCTTGTTTTTGTTGCTATGACAACATGTTTATCTGGTTGGTGTCGTTGTTAAAGTAACTAAGAAATATATAGAACGAAGAACCATCTTGTAAGGAGTGAATGTTAATTACTTTGATGTGTCAAATTCGATATATAGTACGTAATGTATATATTCTGAAGTGTATACTTGTGGTGTGATTTTATCATAATCTTACGTAGTATGTAAATATTCCAGATATATTTGGAATCAGGGAATGTAACGGAAGTAATAACGTTACACGTACGTGACACATTTGTGCACACGGAAGATTGTGAACTGATTCCTTGTTTACAAAGGACAGGAGAGATGTGACAGTATTGTCAGAGGTACTACTTTTGCGTTAAAAGAAATCAGGAGCTTTACGTGAAATTTGCATAAACTTTTCAAGAAAACAAAAAAGGATAATTTTATCCTAAACTAATTTGTGTAAGAGTTGTATACATTCTTAAAGTATTCCCTTATAGCATAATATCCGTCTTTTGTTGCGCGTTCGGTACTTCCGTTCAATATCTCTTCTTCGGAAGTTAAAGCTCCTTCGCAGCGAACTGGCGTATATGTCTTTTGTATGGGAATAGGGGCTCACATAGTTCAAAACCTACTTTAACCCTTTACCGCATGCCGTGCCATATATGGCACATACCCTTTTTCACTTTAGCCTTTTTGTGACTTATCAAAGGCATCAACTGACTGTTTTGTCTGCTGTGTGAGATATTGACGTGTATGACTAAGATATTTTGGTGTCATCTGGCATGTTCTTTGTGAGTTGTAAGTATGTCATATATGGCACTTACTTATTCCTCGTCGGAATTAAGTGGAAAACCTAAAATTCAAGTTTTAATTCATTTTTCAAGTTCCCATATGAGGATTTCCAATACTGATTTTTTTTTCGCTAAAAGAAAAAAAAACATGCAGAAAGGGGTTAAGTGACGTTCCATTCTCAAATGGTCTAGGTGATCAAAATGAGGCTGAACTCCAAATAATTCACCCAATTGTCTTCTGATGCTGATCAGTGGTCATTATACAGTATAACGTCGTTTAGCATATATTTGTTTTGCTTCTGACAACTTCGTAATTACGAGTATTTGCACTGGTGCAGCCAAACTACGACACTGAGAGTTGAAAATTAATGTTGGACTAATATAACCAAACTACCACGATCACTGAAAGATGAAAATGTTCGACTAATAAGCCAAACTACGATCACTGAGCGTGAGTAGAAAATTAATGTTGGACTAATATAGCCAAACTATGATTACTGAGAGTGAGTTGAAAATTAATGTTGGACTAATTTAGCCAAACTATGATTACTGAGAGTAAGTTGAAAATTAATGTTGGACTAATTTAGCCAAACTATGATTACTGAGAGTAAGTTGAAAATTAATGTTGGACTAAAATAGCCAAACTATGATTACTGTGAGTGAGTTGAAAATTAATGTTGGACTAAAATAGCCAAACTATGATTACTGAGAGTGAGTTGAAAATTAATGTTGGACTAAAATAGCCAAACTATGATTACTGAGAGTGAGAGTTGAAAATTAATGTTGGACTAAAATAGCCAAACTACGATTACTGAGAGTGAGTTGAAAATTAATGTTGGACTAAAATAGCCAAACTACGATTACTGAGAGTGAGTTGAAAATTAATGTTGGACTAAAATAGCCAAATTACGATTACTGATAGTGTTGAATATTAATGTTGAACTAATATAGCCAAACTATGATTACTGAGAGTTGAAAATTAATATTGGACTAAAATAGCCAAACTATGATCACTGAGAGTGAGTTGAAAATTAATGTTGAATTATCAAAATAAGCCATTACATATGATGTGATGATTTTTTTATTTTTTTTATTTTATTTTATTTTATTTTATTTTATTTATTTTTTTTTGCTAGAAATGATTAATTCTAAATAAACTCTTTTAGCTACATACTAATCCAATATTATGTCCTGGTAAAACTGCTGTTACTTCAGTGTCTTGGACATTAGGTCTTTCTAGACAGGTTATGTACTCTTTGTTATCAAATCAAGTTCCTGTAACAAATGCAGCATACCAAGTATTCCAGTTGTACATATGGATTTATTCTTTCCTTGTTACCACACGAACAATTTCCATTAATCCTGTATTGGAATCTACTGAACCTCAAATACTAGCCGCATCTAGAATACACTTGATTGCGTTACTTTACTTTTTCGATTGATGCTGAAGTCACATACTCATTAGATCAAATGCCAGAATACACCGAGCTATCCATTGGCAATTTTTAGGTCGGTCTCCAAAAATACAGGTGCTGGAATTCATGATACCATAGTCGTAGTGAACAATATAGTATTTGTTACATGGTAGTAGCTTTTAGTTATCGATTTGTTTGTTGTTTGTTGTATCTGTTGAAAATTAAAGATACCCCATAATGGCTCAGTCTGTCATTCACTTTTCGTTATCCTGTTTATTTGATTTGCTATTCGTAAATATAATTCGTATTGATATTATGGTCAGAATGTTGGTTCCAAAATAAACGAAACTTACATTTATGAATGAATCTATGGTAGTAATTGAAACAGTCAAAAATAATTGTTGTGAAGAATTCAATATAAACAACAATGCTCTAGGTTTTTTCCCCTCTCATACCCCAAGTATGTGAGGTTTATTAAAAAGAAAAAAAAATACCTTTTAACCTAAAAAAATCTAACCGCATCACATATTTCCATGTATGGAATATGCATAGCAACCGTTAAAGTTACTTAACCTCGAAACTATAATCAGATTGATTCCCTTAACAAACTCGACCGAGGTAATTAATGCAGGACATTTCATATGGATGTGCATAAAGACAATTATAGCAGGACTTTTCATATGGATGAGCACAAAGGTAATTATAAGAGGACTTTTCATATGGGTGAGCACAAAGGTAATTACAGCAGGACTTTTCATATGGGCGTGCACAAAGGTAATTAATGCAGAACTTTTCATATGAGTGTGCATAAAGGTAATTATAACAGGACTTTTCATATGGGTGTGCACAAAGGTAATCAATGCAAAACTTTTCATATGAGTGTGCATAAAGATAATTATAGCAGGACTTTTCATATGGGTGTGCACAAAGATAATTACAGCAGGACTTTTCATATGGGTGTGCACAAAGGTAATTACAGCAGGACTTTTCATATGGGTGAGCACAAAGGTAGTTATAGCAAGACTTCTTCGTATGGGTGTGCATATAGGTAATTATAACAGGACTTTTCATTTGGGTGTGCACAAAGGTAATTACAGCAGGACTTTTCACATGGGTGAGCACAAAGGTAATTATAGCAGGACTTTTCATATGGGTGAGCACAAAGGTAATTATAGCAGGACTTTTCATATGGGTGAGCACAAAGGTAGTTATAGCAAGACTTCTTCATATGGGTGTGCATATAGGTAATTATAACAGGACTTTTCATATGGGTGTGCACAAAGGTAATTACAGCAGGACTTTTCACATGGGTGAGCACAAAGGTAATTATAGCAGGACTTTTCATATGGGTGAGCACAAAAGTAATTATAGCAGGACTTTTCATATGGGTGAGCACAAAGGTAATTATAGCAGGACTTTTCATATGGGTGAGCACAAAGGTAATTACAGCAGGACTTTTCATATGGGCGTGCACAAAGGTAATTATAGCAGGACTTTTCATATGGGTGTGCATAAAGGTAATTAAAGGTCACTCATCATCTCACTACAACATTCATTTTTTGGGAGTGGGGGTTACCAAGACGTTATAAATCCGATAAAATTGCATTTCAATGAAAAACTTAAAACAGATGGCAATTGAAGAAATAAAAATATTCAAACCATTTTCACACTTTTTGGAAAATCAGGTATATTTGTATTGGAGATTGGATAACCTTTCATTGACGAAATTTTATTTGGTGTGAACAGGTCCCGTAGACCGCATAGCTACTACGCCTATGGAGCTTTATCTTTTTTACTTTTAAAAATATATCTGCATTGTGAAAATTTACTAGAATTCCCGTGTGGTATATTTGTGTTTATTGTTCATGCTCCTGGATTCATTTACCAAAAAAGTTCAGATTTTGACCATGCCAAAGGACAATTGACAGCTGTTTGACTGTTTTATTTTTCTTTCTTCAGGAGAGGATTGTGAATTGAAGACACCAGATACAATCACATCGAACGTCACCTCGGTGGCCAGAAACTTCTAAGGACTGAATGCAGAGATGATTGGTCTCGCAAGGGTTGAATGTTGGGCTTAATCGACCTCAACCTCAAACTTTAGTTGGATCGGCGAACACGAACTTAATAAAAAGAAAATTGGCAAATGTCGAAAGTCAGATCGATTGAGCGCCATTGACGTTAGCCAATAGAATATAAGTAACATTGAGATTGGCGAATGTGAGGTCAAACGAACGTGAGTATTAGTGAGGTTAGCGAGTTTAAGGTCGACTGAAGTTTAAGGTTAACTTGGAAAGGCTTGGTCTTCGGCTTTATTTATTTATTTATTTATTTATTTATTTATTTATTTATTTATTTATTTATTTATTATTATTATTATTATTATTATTATTATTATTATTATTATTATTATTATTATTATTATTATTATTATTATTATTATTATTATTATTACATTGGTTTTAACAGGTTTTATCTTAACAATCTAAGGTCATCACTACCAACTTCAGATTATTAGAAGCGTTCTATTCCAGAGAACTTCCTGATTATATAATAGGTGTCCAGAATAGTGATCGTTTGGTAAGTTTGGTAAAAGATGTTTTACGTTTATCTGTTCCAATTGCACCACTGTATTTTTAGGGAGAAAAGCTGTAGCTGAGATAATGATTTGTCGTACTGTCTCTCCGATATTTCGATATCTTTTTGTTTTTGACTGCCAGGTCTTTATAGTATTTCCTAATTCCTGCAGAGTGACCTGTTATATGTATGAGAATTACTTTTGGGTTCGTTTTATTGATGGTAGTAATGTTGCGTCAGATTGCAGGCGCCGTTACATCCATTCTGATTCATAGATCCCAGTATAACTTGTATTTATCGTTTCCAAGTACTGGATTTAGCTTATGCTATCAGAGTGCCCGTTCTTCGCAAGGAGAGAATACGTTTCATTGTGGACATAAAGGGCACCAAAACTGTTACCGATCAACTTATGGACTCCAAAAACTATGAATTCGACACTATCGATCATATATATATATATATATATATATATATATATATATATATATATATATATATATATATATATATATATATATATATATATATATATATATATATATATATCCCTTCTCTCCAAGTTGCGGGATGAATTTGGATTTAAACAGCATCGGAAGTGTCACTGTTCATTTCAGGGACCCCGAAAACTATGGATTCGACACTAATATCAGTCATTTTAAATAATTTATATATATATATATATCCCCCCTCAAAGTTGTATCTTCTAAGTGAAATGATAAAAACCATTCCAGGGCCGAACCTCATCTATGTTGAAAATTTGATCGAGATCGGTTTCGTGGTTCAAGAGTTATTAAGTCACAAACAGTCACTTTATTTTTATTTATTTATTTAGATAGGTAGATAAATAGATAGATTTACAGTAGATTTGATACTGGTTATTAATTCCATGTTAGATTCTAAACATTGGTGAATGTTCTTTGCAGCAGTGTTGTATCTTTTCATGTAGGGTAATCCATAAAAGTCATTATGCGGCATAAGTCTGTGATATCGTATTATTATTATTATTATTATTATTATTATTATTATTATTATTATTATTATTATTATTATTATTATTATTATTATTATTATTATTATTAAGCTGTTACTACTGCATTAGTACAGTATATCTTCGTCGGAACATTATTAAGAGTGAACTAGCTAAAACTGCGTTCTCTATACAGCACATCATTCACATATGAAGGGTACGGGGAAAAAACAAGGAATGTCCATGTTTGTGTTTTTTCGGGTGCTTTGTCCTATCTGTTGGAGACTCTTGGTACTATTTGACTGTCTATGGCATGCATGCGTAGATGTAGAAATGTTGATGTAAAAAGTGGCAAAAGATTTCATAACCCTATTCTGTATACACAGTTTTTAATATTAAAACGCCGTTTTCTCGAAAATGCATTTTTGTGACATTCCTTGTTTTTTCCCCTTACCCTTCATATGAGCTTGAATCTCCTTGTCATTCCTTACAACATCTGTACATATCCCTTTACAGACACAAGTGAAAGACATCGTGTTAAAAATCGGCAAGGGGTACCATAAAGGTGAGATTTTTTTTCAATATCTCTCACCGTTTGCAAGATTTGAGTCTACTTCCGGTTGGAGTTTCTAATTCATGTATGATCAGTTTTTTCTTTCCTCTTGCATGCAGTATATAATAAGCAAATATAATACACACACACAATTAATTATAATGTCAGTGATATATATCAGGGTGTCTATCGGTCACGAATGTCACGAAAAAGTCACGAAATCAGAAAACGGTCATGAAAGTCACGAAAAAGTCACGAAATTTAGCTTTTGGGTCACGATTTTTTTTAACTGTTCAAATGTAAGTACAGATTGGAAAATTTCGTTCTACAAAACGTCAAAATTCACCTCCAAAAATGTCTATGGTCGGCTTTAGACGCTACCAAATCGCAAGCAAAGTACGTTTCTATTAGGGATGGTACCGAGACCGAGACTAGTCTCGGTCTCGTCTCGGTCTCGTCTCGAATTATCGAGACGAGACCGAGACCGAGACGGACTTTTATATACCGAGACGAGACCGAGATCGAGACGGACTTTTAAATACCGAGACGAGACCGAGACCGAGACAGACCTCTATAAATCGAGACGAGACCGAGACGAGACTTAGGTCAGTCTCGAAAGTCTCGGTCTCGTCTCGGTCAATATCAATATTGATATTGATAGATATTAAAATTGCTTTTACTCAAAATTTGTTTCGTTGCTGTGTTAGATAATATGAGAATGGTTGACTGATGTACAGTGGCGTATTTAGGGGTGGTTATTAGGCTCAAACCCCTCCCGAAATAAATTTGTGATAATTTTTTGCATTGCACGTACAACGCATATGTTTCTTACTCGTACCTCAAGCCTCTCCCGAAACACTGCCGATGGAAATAGAATTCTCTCTCTCTTTCTATATATATAATATGGTCGCGGTGCCACCCAGGTCCGCCCTATAGCTCGGGAATGTTGCAACAGTCGAAAAGATGATTAGAGTGAAAGTGCCATAATGGAAAGGAAAGAATCTAACTCCTAGAAAATTATCGCTCCAACCTCACTCCGTAAGTGAGTGAAGCGGGAAGGATCGGTGAAATTGCAAATGAGAGCCTTAGTTTTTGCAAATTGTATCTACGAAACAAAGTCATTTGAAATGTGTTTTTATAAGAGATAACTGTCTCTGTAATGGGATAAAGTATGTTAAATGGTACCTTCCATTTTGATTGCAGGCAATGGTTTGATGCAAAAATGAATCAACTGAAATGCGAAACCAATTTGTCGAACAATGCAATTTTAGAACAATGTTTACAAACGTTGGTTTTGTCCAACCGTCGTCTGCATGATATTGGTTCGCTTCTTTCCTTCTATGTCTTCTTGCATGTGATAGAATATGAGTTTCACTGAGATGTCCACAGTTACATTCTGTATAACCTTCAATGGTAATTTCAGTTGTGATCATTAGTAACGAAACGGCACACACTGATGCAGGTATGTCCCAAAAATTTTGCACGCAATGCGTTAAATTATCAGGGATGAAGGGGCGGGTAAAATGTTGTTAATCTTGAATTTCACCTTATTTTTATAAGACTTTACTTCGAAAACGCGCTGACATATCACGTCTCATCATGCAGATGCTTCCAAAGGACTTAAATGCTTATAATGCCATTTACAACAATTGTTATTTCAAATCGTTTCAGAGATACCAAACACATTGGTAGTGATTGTTATACTGCTTAAAATGACGTATTTGTATTAAATTTTTATAATGATTATTGCTTTCCTTTGCTTCTATAACATTACAACAATAGTTTTTGTTGGTTTTAATTACAACAAGTCGCAGTTACATTATTTTAAGCAGTGTTGCCCACTTAAATAAGTTGCTAAATATTATTCTAAATACGTGCAAATAACGTAGATAAACTGCAAAATATTTTAAAATTACTCGTAATTTGTTTCATGGTACAAGAATGCTTTCAAGAGACGACGTTTTTTATAGTCTTTGGGCTACTTATAATGTTAAAGTCTTCGTTCCAGCAATACATATAAATGCAAATTGTAACTGAAATTAAATGTAACTAATACATTTTCAGTAACACTAGTTGTTCCCCCTAAGCCTTAGGCCTGGTGTACACTTTAAGACTGTGCTTAATTAAAAGTTCTAATTACACCCTAATTACATTTCACTTGCTTTAGTTTGACCACCGACCACCTCAAACTCGATCCATACCATATAGCTATATGCAATTATTTAAGGATTTACAGTTAGTAATACACAGTGTTCACTTTTGTTTTGTTTTGTTTTAGTTTAACGTTCCACAGTTATGCTAGGGCGACTAAAAAAGGCGTGGAGCTAATGATTATAGTGGAATCCGAACCGCTTCGGTCGTTCAACTTTACCCCTACCGGAAATCGAACTCGGGACCACGCGAAACGAAATCAAGAGTGATAGCCGCTAGATCAAATGGGGGTGTTCACAGTGTGTTGATTTAAATCATTCAGTCAGTGTTGCCAGATCCGAAGATTAAAAAGTAGCGTGTCTGTACTCCGAAAGTAGCGAATTCGAAATATTTGTAGCCCGAATATATAGAAATGAATACTGATGGTGCTAATGAAATAATTTAATATGAGCTGGAAAGTGTGCTGGACGTATTGCAAGAAGAAATTATGATCGACGGACGAAAACAATTCTAGACTGGATACCACGAGACATAAACAGCCTGGGAAACCTCCGCATACAAGAAGGTGTGACGAAATAAAGAGCCACTGAGGAGTAACCTGGAAAAGAATTGCCCAAGTTAGATAGTTGTGGAGAAGACTTGGAAAGACCTTCATCCAGCAATGGATTGATAATGGTTGAATTTGATGATGGTGATGATTTTATTATATCTGGACCTCGGAGGTAAACTAAACCAAGTCATAATTTTGTAATTTTACAGAAGCGAAAAACCGGTTCCTCAACTAAGACTAAATATATAACTTTTACTAGGTAAGGTAGGGTAAAAATGGATCCAAACTTTAATGAAAATCATAGAGCGAAAAAAAAAATATTTTTGACTATTCAATCCATCATGTTGCAGCAAACCTACGAAAATTAATACAAAAGAAAACTAGAAAGTTAAGAATCACTTGTTTTGGAGAGATTACTCGATACAGATAACTCGAATTACCTATATACTTATATATAATATGTATGTCCATGTTTCGCAAGTAATTTTTAATCAATATCAAATTTCAACGTAATGAATGCAAGATTAGTTTTCTCGAGTAAAGATTGCATGCACCGTTGAGAGCTCAGGAATAAGATTAATCTATGTTACGGCACTGGATATGTGCTTGCGTAATGCATTACGACCTTATGAACTTGTATAAGAAACAGAACGCACTTAAAATGAGACGCGAACTATGCGAAACATCGGACTGAATCTAACTTGTTTTGTGATCCAAATCGAGACCTCACATAGCAAAGGTGAGTGTAGTAGCTCCCACCACAAAGTTCAGGACGTTCGTGTTATAAAGTGTCAATTAAACACGGAGATGTGAAACGGTAATAAAGCATTTCATCAATTTCAAACAAAATACGTATGTTGTAGTAAGAATTTAGCCTATTTGTTAAGATAATTTAGCCTATTTGTTATATTCTGTTTTTAGAATGACAGTCAAAGCAGAATGTATTGAATAATAAATGAGAAATGGTAAAGTTTCGATTTCGGTACGATTAGATACATTCGTGCTGCTATGTGTTGCGTTATCCGTTAGGAAGTATTGAACAATTCTGGTTCAAAGGAAGGAAATAAACTACTGTATAGTACTGGAGTTAATTTAATAGAGTTAAATTGTATAGGCAGTTCTGAGGCTATATGAGACAAAGTCTATTGCTGAAAGTGAAATATGGGTTCTATTATTGTTTAGGATGATATACCCACTGATTATTGAACGTGGAATACACGCATGGAAAGTATTAGCACTATCAAATTAACTATGAAGAGGTACACCATACCATAATTCTAAGTCAAAATGAGAGGAAAAGTAAGCGGAAACAACAGACTATACGAGATTAATACTTTCACTATTTTAATTTCACACTATTTATTTCGAGACTTTCGAGACTTTCGAGACGAGACCGAGATTTGGTAGTCGAGACCGAGACCGAGATCGAGACAAGCATCTGTTGACCGAGACGAGACCGAGACCGAGACGGTGATTTTTTACTCGAGACGAGACCGAGACCGAGACCGTTATTTATCAACCGAGACGAGACCGAGACTGTACCAAGTCTCGTCTCGTCTCGTCTCGATACCATCCCTAGTTTCTATCGCATGGATGAAAATTTGGCCTAATTTGCACCCAAATTTGCTCTTGAAAATGTTAGGAAATTTTATGATTTGGTGAAGAAAAGGTCACAAAAAGGTCACGAAGTTTTATTTTGAAATTTTAGTAGACACCCTGTATATGGTGTTCGTTGGGCAAAACACTCCAAACAATAAAGATTCAGCGTAGACTGGAGAAATGGTTGTCCTTCGTTTTTCATTAATATTTGGCCATGAAACAAACGTCGGAGAGATATAGCAACCCCGTATACAAATGTGTGGTGTTGAAATGTTTAACTCGTAGAATATGATGCTTTACTTAAAAAAAAAAAAAAAAATCAACATTTTGAGTGTACCCCTAAAAATGTAATGATGAAATAACGGCCATTAAAAAAAATATTTAATTAGAACTGAACATTCTACACAAAATTTGCAGTGATATCGATCAGTGAAAACGACATCTTTCTCGAGCTCGTGGTTTCCGAGATATCATTATCAAAATATTAGTCACAAACATATTAACGTCCACGAACATATAAATTTTTCTTGACCACAAGCATATAAACCTAGCTTTTTAATATATAGATATTATGAGAAAGTCGTTTGTATGCAACCAGTCGTGCTGACATTAAGTTCTTATCTGTAGCTAAGGTATGTGTCCCCTCTTCCTGATTATCCTCTTTCTGGATGATGAAAGATGAGAATTGTAGCTTTAAGAATTTAAGAAAGAAGTTCCTACAAGTACAGTATTCGTGAGCGGAAACAGCCAGAACAAAGCAGGAGAACAAACTTTTCCTACTTCCAAACAACGTAGTCTAAACAAATGCAGTATTTTCTCTTTTCCTTTTGTACCGTTTGTATATCGTAGTTATACAGTTGTTAAATATATATTGGGTACTTTATTTATTTGTTTTGTGCATTTATAGAATGTTAAAGAAAATGAATAACTGCTATATAATAAAGCTGACTTCATTTATGTACAGGTAGATGGATTTCATGTTAAAAATTCATAAGTGTCATGGTTTCCTTTCGTTCCAGAATTGATTGCTTTTACGGAACTTCTGCTACCTGTTGATAATAAACGCGGATTCGGTACAACGCCCTTTCGCAGATGGTCTGAGCAAATGTACACAGGCGTCTTTTCCTTCCAAATATAGAATGTTTATACACACACACTTTCTCCTACCAAAGCAGAAGCCTATATTCACAGAATGACATTTTTCTCCAACTTTCACCAGACGTTAAAATAGAAATACTTTTGCTTTACGATTGTCATTTGAGTGTACTGTACGTACACACTATTGCGAAAATAAATTCTCCCTCCCCCCCCTCTCTTCATTCGTACTGCATCAAATATTGATGTAACCCTATTACTCCGTTTTGTTAAGAAGTTTGTGAACGTATGCAAGAACCGTAATTAGTAATCGTAACGCATAGGTTGAATTTATTGCTTAACAAGTATTGGTATTCTTCTTGCATTTGCGGTAGTTGTTTCTGCGTTGCATTACGAAATGGCCAAAATACAAAAGGGTAAGACTTAAGAGGATTTCTATTTCTTCATAGCAATACCGGCAAACGTAAATACTACGTAATACGACGCTTTATCATACGTTTTCAAGTCAAAAAACAAGTACGGTTAGAGTTTTATGACATAAGAAGTGTCCAAGATATGCATAAGTAATCAGCGTTGAAGCTGCCTTTTCACTTTACCTAATTAAAATAATCAATTTTATCATATTTTCTATCCACACTTTTGTGGGAATATTACTGTATATTATTCTTCCGTTTCAGCAATATTCGGAACATAATAATAATAATAATAATAATAATAATAATAATAATAATAATAATAATAATAATAATAATAATAATAATAATAATAATAACGACCAAACACGAAGTTGAGTTTTATAGATATGACGAAAAGGAATGATTGAATGTATTTCAATAGTTAGTTCCAAATACACGGATTTTGTCCTACGAGAAGGCCCAGTTTATGGTGTGAATTTTGCGGTATAATGAGGCAATTAGGGAGTTCCTTCAATTAAGATAAGTCGAATTTGTGTCTGAAAACTCAGAAACAACGCCAATGGGATTCGATTTTTTTTTTTTTTTTTTTTGGCTACAATCACTTTGATATAGCAATTTGATATCTTAAACTGTACGGGAGATACGATAAAACTGGTAAAATTTGATATATTGTTTAAAATTGCACATTTGTGGGAACTTTTAAAATCAATTTTTCATTTACTTTGCTTCTATAACATTCTAGCAATTCTTTTTGGTAGGTGTAAATACAAGTTCTTGGAATTACATAATTTTTTTTTAGCAAGTATTGCAAACTAATAATTTTAACCATATCTCCAGAACGGTTTGAGGTATCAAGTTGCTGTAAACAGTATTATGATATTCATATCTATTGAATACCATATATGCAACTAAATGAGGTATTTATCTAAGCATTTTTTCGAAATATTTTTTTTTTAAGCCAAATTTTCAATCCCTTATAATTTGTTGGTATTCGTTCGAGGTCTGCCATATTTCGACCATAGTATTCGACGCTAAAGTACTTCGGATATACATTGCTCTTTCTGCCTCACTTGTGTTATTACTGTTATAGAACCCGCCAAAATTTGGTTATATTTTGATGTTTTTTTTATATTGTAGCGTTCTTAGTTTGCAACATTGCATAACAAAAGTGCTGTTGTAAGTTTTTTTTTTTTTTTAAATTTAATATGTAATGCCGTAGTGCCGTTTGAAAAATAGACTACTACTTTATGTTGAGTTGGCAACACTGTTAATCTCGTTGCATTATGGAGTATGTCAAATAATGTCCCCCAGTTGATATTTGCATGGTACCAAATTTCAGCATTTTGTAGGTAGTTCAAAAATTGCAAGAGCATATCGGGATATATGATCCATCCTGTATACAAGCTTTCTTTTCTTTTTTTTCTTTTTTTTTTTTTTAACAAAATATTAAGAATTCAAAGTTTCAGGTTAATTCCCGCTTAGGGTCTAAATATTTCTGCTCGTAAAACATTAGTAACGTTACAGTTCAACAATTATTTCATATAACTTTTTCAAAAACCAACCAGTTGACACAATGTAGTGGATTTTTTTTATACGGCCTATGCTTGTTGAATTCAGTTTACCAGATCAGAGTTGCAACACCCCAAAACAACTGCGAGCGTATGTTTTTTTTTTTTTCGCATTATATCTTAAATCTGGCAACAACGTAGTAAAAGGAAAACACTGTAGAAAACATTTCATCACTGATCTTTCAATTTTTTCTCCCTCTCCGTGTTCTACCTTCAAGTAATTCTAACGTTGCTAATTGAGAGAGAGAGAGAAAAGTTTTGCTTGGGAAAGACAGGAAACAGCAAACACACGTGAAAATAATCACGCTTATTATACAGAGTAGATTGCATAGAAATTTAATATGAACCGTACCAAAGTATAAGAAAGAAAAAAAAAAGATAGAAAAGTTAAAAAACAAAAATGAAGCTACTTAATAATTATTGCTGAGCTGTGGTAATTGAAATCTCACTTAATATTACGTTTCCTCTTTTATTTTATGTTTGTTTGCTGTCTCAGCATAGTGTGCTGAAGATGTTTAGAAATCCAGTTCTAGGCAGTTTTCTGGATTTAATTATTAACGCTGGAAAAAAAATATAAAGAATGATATTTATGTTAAATTGTTGCTTTCTTTCTTTAGTATACACTGACCAGCCAAAACATTATGACCACCTACGTAAAGTCTGGTACGTTTAACTTTGGCTCACAGGATAGTAGCAATACATTTTGGCATGGAAGCAATGGAGGCTTCGTAGGTGGCTGGAAACATGGCGCACCACATCTGCACACACAAGTCACTTAAATGTTTGTACATTTCGCAAGGGGGAGGAGGGCTTAAGTCTGACAATCAATGACATCCGAAAAGTATTCAATTGGATTAAGATTAGGTAAATTTGGGGACTATTACAGTAATTAAAACTCATCTGTGAGGCTGTAAGGAAGGAGAGACCGAATACTTGAGAAAATGGAACATGGATGCTACACCATGACACTGTTGCACCATTCGACGCTCCCATTAGGAAGTTTTCGGCAAAGAACAATACGACCGTTTTCAGTGACGTATTTAGGGGTGGCTTCCGGGCTTAAGCCCACCGAAATCTTACTTACTACAGTAAAGTAAATGAAATATCTTGGAAAATTTTCACATTTTCAGGCAAAGCCCCCCCGAAATAAAATCGTAAATACACCATTGACCGTTCTACACCAACCATTATACTCGCCTGCCTTGGCACCTGCAAACTTTTTTCTATTCCTTGAGATCAAATTCATCCTGAATGGCTAACATTTCTTATCCATAGAACAGATAACAAAAAATTTACTATGAGATTTTCAGGCTATTCCAGAAAGTGCATTCCAGGATGCCTTTAAGTAGTGAAAGACGCACTGGAAAACTGTATTGATAGTGGAAGATAAGTTCCACAAATTTATACTGGAATATTCAACAATCAACACCAAGGAAAAGTAAATGGAAGAAAGTCGACCAGCGCCTATATTTAAAGGTACCATACCAGCATTTGTCTAGTTGAACTAGGAGAAAGCCTTGTAAAACCTGTCTGAATAGCTGACCACCGGGTTCGAACTCGGGATCTCCTGATTAATAAGCAAGAACCCTAGCTACTAGCTTGACTTCTTTTGTTACTAGTGTAAAAGGGGGTATTAAAACATCACTGCATATCTAATCTTCAATCTTAACTTCACAAGATCGGACTAGCTCCAATTTCTCTCTATTATTTTTAACTTTATAGGCAGAGCTTATTATGTATTAATTCAAGTTGATCCCAAGTTGCTTCACGATGACTCAATATCGAAATTTCTTTGCTTTCGCCGGTAACCAGATTTATGACCATGTACCAAATGGATATGCACTAACCGTTGTTGGAGAGAACATTGTTGACTAAACAGTACGAAAACTAAGTTCCTATTGTATATATTTTTTCTAATAAGTTAATTGCTTTATAAACCGTACATTAAGAGGGAGAAAAGATGATTTGCAAGCTTTCGAAGGTAAGAGAAAAGCAGAGAAAAATATTTCACATGTGTGCTGCACCAAGGATGAAAATAACGAGCTTCTGACCAGTGAGGAGAACATAAAGAAACGCTGGAAGAATTATTTCCAGAAACTCCTCATGGAAGAAAACCAGAGGGAAACTTGAATGAGTTACTTGTTAGGCCTGTGACTATGAAAGAGGCTGAAAATGCCAGAAAAGATGAAAAGTGGTAAAGCCCTAGCACAAAATAATATCCCTATCGAAGCATGGAAATGTTTAGGTAAAGAAGGAGTACAGTGGTTTACTCGATGTTTTAATAGGATGTTGGAATCTGGAAAAATGCCAAGAGAATGGAGAAGCAGCTACATTGTGTCGATTAAAAAAAAGCAAAGGAGGTGTGCGAGAATGGGGAAACTACATGGGAATAAAACTTATACTAAGCCATGCAATGAAACTGTGGCACAGAGTGATCGAAGCAGAATTGAGGGAAGAAACCGGAATAACAGAGAACCAATTTGGTTTCATGCCAGGACTATAGACAATGAACGTAATATTTGCAGTTAGGATGCTAATGGTAAAGTACAGAGAATGTCAAAAGGGCCTCTATATTGTTTACATCGACCTAGAGAAAGCATATGACAGAGTGCCACGGGATGTTATGTGCTGGACACTGAAGATAAAAAGTGTTCCGAAAAACGTCTGTATAATTCAAGATATGTATGGTGGATGTAAGGTAAGAGTAAGGAGTCCGTGTGCAATAAGAGAAGAGTTCACATTTAAAGTGGAACTTCATCAGGTATCCAGTCTTACAGTTAGTCCATACCTTTTTGTAGCTGTGATGGACGACGGCTATTCGCGGATGGCATCGTGCTGGTCAGTGAGACCAAGACAGCTTTAGAAGGGAAAGTAGATACCTGGAGAGGAGCATAGGAGACCAAAGGGCTTAGAATTAGTAAAATCAAAATAGAATATTTACATTGCGCATACAGCAAAAATGTAATTGAAAATACAAGAATATTGCTGGACGAAGAAGAGGTGGTTATGACGAAGAAATTCAAGATCAATACTACAGGAAAATGCAGGAATAGAAGATGTGAATTGTTGGTTCACAATAGAAAATGTTATTAACTAAACTGTATATTTAATAACAATTAGAATAGCTTCCAGTACACACCGTTGATTAATTCTGCATAATACATTTAATCCTTAATATATTTCGTCAATCATGTCTTCACAATATTCTTTCACTCAATTTGTCCTTCCGACAATTATTTACACTTGAACCATCTCAATTATATATTTATTCTTTTAACTACCCATGCGGGGTTTCTCTATATACAGATCTATTCTATTCTATTCATCTTCCTTACGGGGGATTTTATAAAAAAAAAGTCACAGTACTAAGGCCCAGTTGACTGCTTCACTAGTTTTGTTTTGAAACGTTTTGATAAAATTGTAATTGTATAAGATGGCCCGTTCCAAACATGGACGAATTAGCCTGTTGCAAGTAGTTCTAACACTATTTTGTTAAAAGAAAAGAGAAAGCAGAGGCGCAGGACATATGAAAAACATGTAAAATAATATAAAGTTGGTAATAAACTAAACTGTGTCTAGAAATAAAATTGTTTACGAAATTAAAATTGAAATAATTAAAGAACACGACGCTCCATTGTTTTATAACACAACACCATCTTACCTCCCCCCTATATACAGATCACTATATTTACCTGACAACAAACTTTCATCTTTTTCTATGCTACAAAATTATTTGGCACCGCAAAACTTGCCTATATTATCCAACCCTACATGAACAACAAAAATAGCAGCGATTGGATAAAATGGAGAGAAGCAGCAGAAATACAAAGTTTATACAACAATAGTGAGACCTTCTATATTTATTATAAAAAGTGGAATGTTGGACGAAAAAGAGAGAGGAACAGAAGAAAGCATGCTGAGAGATGAAGATGTGGATGTGTGGAGTGATGTGGAAGGATCAAATTAAGAATGCGGTGATAAGGAAAAGTAAAAATAAGATCACTAGTAGAAAAACTGCAAGAAAGTAGACTTCGATGGTTTGGACATGTAAGAAGTCCTTCAGAATAGTACGTAGCTTACAGAGTAAACGCTATAGAACTGAGCAGGGAACGACCGCGAGGATGACTAAAGAAGAAGTGGAAAGATGTGTAAAGAACGAAATGGTGCAGTGTAGTATCTAAGTGGACATAATACAAGATAGAAATAGTTGGAGCACAGTGATTCGAGCAGCCCTTCAGCTAACTGGGAAGAAAGTGTAGAAGAAGAAGTTACAGTTAATAGTATTAACTTTCAGAAAGGTGAAACACTTTAATAAAAAGTCTTTATGCAAGTAATAAAATACAGTTATGTGCATATTGTATTCATTACTGCTTTAAAATGTTAATGCATTAAGTTTCATCGTGATATTGTCAATACAATGTTTATACAATTTTCCTCATTCTTCAAACAAAAGATTGTAAGGAAGTAACGAATAATATGTGCATTATGAATCACACATCTCTAAGATTATTGTTCTGGTGAACGCAAGGATATATTCTCACATTGCCCAACATGTCGTCCTACCTGTCTCATAGCTTACCTGGGACTTTGTGATGGACAAACACCGTGTGCCTGGGTTTTCTCGGAGTTCTTCCGTTTCCTCTCATTTTCTTCATTCCAACATTTTACTCATTTCTCATCATCACCATGTCCTTTAGCTTAGCCAGCATAACCGTTGGACGTAAAACTGGAAGATTTTGATTCATTTTTTTACGTTCTGCCATCTTGCTAGTATCATAATGAATAACTTGATAAGGGTATGATTCAGAATCAGTTTCAACTGAATAAGTGGTCTGGATAACGTTTGTATAATCCAAGATATGTATGGTGGATGTAAGGTAAAAGTAAGGGGTCCGTGTGCAATAAGATAAGAGTTCACATTTAAAGGGAAACTTCATAGGTATCCAGTCTTACAGTTAGTCCATACCTTTTTGTAGCTGTGATGGACGACAACTATTCACGGATGGCATCGTGCTGGTACTCTTACAGCATCAATTTTTAGGTTTACAAATCATTACTTTTTTTCTTTTTTCTCGAAAAATACGCATGAGTTTTCACACTCACTTATATAATTTTGTACAGCTTTATGAGATTTTTAGATTATTATTTGTTTCATATTTGGACATTTATTTTCGTTAAACGATAATAGTACGAGGGTGGATTGAAAAGTTCTTGGCCTGGCTAGTAAGGAAGCAATTATTTTATGTTTCTATACATTATCTGCGTAGCTATATCCGTTGGTAGTCATTGTGTAAAATATCATTTCTCTATTGTTTCAAGTGAGGCGTTTACAAGTCGGCGGAAGTGATGGAAATTTGTGACATGGCGAAAATCACCAGGACAATGCGCACGTTCACATTCACACGTTCCTTTCATCCACTGTAGAAACTCATTCCTGTGAGTTCGAACTGTTGCCGCATCCGCCTTATTCGACTGATCTGGCTCCCTTGAACTTTCATTTGTTTAGAAACCTGGAAAAGTTTTTGGGGGTTAGGGTCAGTGATTTTCTTCGGGTGCAGAGTTGAAAAGTACTGTACTGGTATATTTTCCAGGACTAGAGGAATGTTTTTTTTTTTTTTTTTAAGTGGTTTAGAAGCGTTACCGGAGAGGTGGTGTAAATGACTCTCGGTCCCGTCGAGGAGAATTACGTGGAAAATAAAACATATCCAAATATTTTCTAACTTCGTGTAGGTCAGACCACGAACTTTCCAATCCACCCTCATATTTTTGAATTAACATTATTTCCGTCGTCTATGACAATGATTGATATAGAAGAGAGTAACGAATAATAAATTACCTCGCATAAGAAGGAAGAAAGTGTTCAGGTACCTTCAGTAGGTCTAAGTTCAGAAGTTACTTTCACAACATGTTTTTACTATAACATTTTTTTTATTTTTTATTTTGTTGTGGCATGTGTTCAATATAATTTACAAAGACTGATACAACGAAAGACAAGAAATGAAAAAATAACATGATAGTAATAGTTGCATAAAAATATTACTTCATTTTGAATTTCCTGCGCAAGAAATTTAAAGAGAATCTAAAAGAGTACTGTTAACCCTTTAATTGACAAGCATTGATAGCATTACCATTAAAATATTTAGTTTGCTTTTATGGTTGAACCATGTCTTCCTTATCATAATTTCGTAATTTTTAAAGTATTTTTGTACTTTGGTTACAAAATACAGGGTGTTTATTTCAAAGCAACATTGTCATAAAATGGGTCTTATGTGTTGCTTGCTACTGAGCAGCATTGCCCTATTATTGTCAAATATCATAAGAATATCTTCAGTAATTAGGAACAGTCTCGTTGAAATATCTTCCTACAGAGCAAGAAACCACGAGTAAATAAATAAATAAAGGACTTTCGCGGAACGTAGGAAATAAAGCTTCTACAATACTAAGTTTGTCTGTCCCCCGTTGACGTAGATTAAAAATATCTAAACAGGCGACCCGCAAATCATCTATATGAATATTGTATGAAAGCAATAATGCCAATTAAATGATCACTGAAGTTATAATTCGTGCGGATAACGCAATAGAATGCCATGTTGCTTTGTAGCAACAGTGCCAAATAAAGGGTTAATAATTCAATTCCATTTTATTTTATAGTGATATCTTTTTCTATATTTTAAAAAAATAAATGACTTAACTATAAGCAATCATATACTATAAGTGCTGCTACACGGTACAATTACTCGTCTTGAATTATCTACCAGAAGAATCAATTTTAACTTACGATATTTCAGTAATACATAGCACGTCCAGAAAGTAAGTTCCGTTTCAATTTATCTCCGCTGCAGCGCTGCGATCGCAGTTCCACACATGCGCGGTAGACGCTCTGTATCAAGGAGAAGAAACGTGCGCCATTTGGAGATCGCTGTCAGTCACGTACGCTTTGTTGTGCTTGTTTACAATGTCGGTGTTGATTGAAAATCCCGCCGCTTGTGATTCGTTTTCTGAATGCGAGGAAAGTGAAACCAAGTGAAATTTATCGGCAAATTTGCGATGTTTACGGACAAAATGCGATGAGTGATTCAATGGTGAGAAGATGGGTCCGACAATTCAATAAAGGACGTAATGACGTGCACGATGAAGAACGAAGTGGGCGTCCATCTTTGGTTACAGAAGAACTGGTTCACGCGATTGATGAGACAAGATCCAGGAAAACCGCAGGGTTACTTTCATCAGTTCTTACATCTCACGTCTTTCCTTGGCGGTCAACACTTCAACAATGACGACGAGCTGAAAGAAACTCTTTCCAACTGGTTGAAGACACAGGCGGCAAACTTCTATGAAGAAGGTATACAAAACCTTGTACCACGCTATGACAAATGCCTGCAAAATTTCGGCAGTTATGTGGAAAAGTAGTTTAAGAGTTGTAGAATTTTGTGCAATAAATAATTTTTCTGTATCTGTATACAATTTAATTTTATTACCAAACGGAACTTACTTTCTGGACGTGCCTCGTATAATCCCAAGTGTAATCAAGAGTGTACAGTAGAACCTCAATAACTCGAAGACGAAATGAATACACAAAAATTCTAGTTATCGAATTTTTCGAGTAATCAAGGTTCGAATTCGAGATACTGAGGTTCCGCGTTACTTATTAAAAGTGAGTATATAACTTCTAGAACTAGAAGTTTTATTCGTTCATTATTTAAAACTCGAAGTTGTGAGAGCTCCTTAAATGAAATAATTAGCAAAAATAAAATACTATACATGTATTATTTTGGAAGGAGCTTTCATACCTAGACATGAGTAAAACACAATTACAGTACACATCAGCAACTATGACAGGACTAGCAACAATGACAATTACGTAAAAGCATAGAGTTATAGCTTCGAGTTATCGAGGTCATCACATCAAGAGAAATTCTAATTATAATGATAAACTTCGATTTGTAGAAGTTCACAGATCGAAAGTTTCGAGTTTCCGAAATTTTTAAGTATGATTATGAAACCTGTAAAATTCGACTTATTGAGGTGATAATTTTTAAACGTTTCGATTTATAGAGATTATTATAACATTGAGTGCTATGGAGAATTCAAGTAAATGTTAAAAAAAAAAAACTGAGTTATCAAGGAATTTGAATTATCGAGGTCTAACTGAATTATGAATTCTAATAACAAGGTAACTTACTCAATGTATAGGCCCCTAATATTTACAATAGTTGTAAATTTATTTAGGTGGCCCGTTACTTCGTTTGTTCCTCTATTTATTTGGTAACAAATGAAATATGCCAATGCAACAGAAGCTCTGATTGATACATCTGTTTCAGTTCCTACAAGCTTGAAATCTATATTTGTAACACAGTATACAGGAAATTTCTATTCGTAGTCAGTTTATCACCAATGATATATATATATATATATATATATATATATATATATATATATATACAGTATATAACCTTTCAACCTCGGGATCAGGAAGAATGGCCTTCTAGACAAATATTTACAAATTATTTAAAACCTTCTGGTGAAAGATTTGCCATTGAAGATTTATATTTGTTTACTTTAGAAACTGTCCTTCCAACAGAAGCCATAAATTTTACTTCTGGACGGCACTCCCATGCTATGCACTGTACAATCTTATTTAGGTTACAAGTCGTGTTTGGAACAATCCTTTCAGCTGAAAAACAAATTCTGCATCCTTAACGTGAGCCAAATTTTGAATCAAGTGTACACTCGTGAAAGGTTAGATGATAATACTTGCATTATTTTATCTTCAGAGGATGCTTTTGCTTGTTAAATAATGCCACAACGCATACCTAATTTACGTATTTCTTAAATACATTTTTTTCATGTGAAATATCTTAATAGTTTTTCCTTTAATGTAGTAACCAACAGAGACCATAACGTATGACGTATAAAATCATTTAGCAAAGCATAAATCTATGAATTTTATAACTACTGTACCATCATATTTATTCCATATTAACAAAAATTCATTTTCCGGACAGCGCTATATTGTACAAATATACGGAATCCTCTTGCTTACTACAGAAATCAGTACGGAACATACGTTATTCGTATGCTACATGGTCACTTAGATGTTACATCATGCCGTTGCAGGCTATCTGATATCTAACAGTCTTCCTTATATTACATACATATACGTATGTTACATTCGTCAGCTATGCTATATATAAAATGTAACATAGGGTTTACAAATGTAACATACGATTTTACTTACACCACATACATTTTTTTTTCAGTGCAGGAAGTAACAACGGTTCCATTAGCAAACATTTTTCTTCGAAATATGCACATGTTTATAAAAGTAATCAAAGTCATCCGATACTCCAATACATAATCTTTGCCAGTTGGTAATACTGGCCTTAGTGAACTGTGGCTGTCTTGTGTTAGCACTGTATTGCATGAGAGTGAGTAGTATGCTAGGGGACGTAGTACGGATTTTCTCTCTTCTTTTTTTTCTTCAATAGGAAGACGGTGATTCAAAATGTAAGACTCCCCATTTTTCAAGCGAATAAATTGTGGGTGAACTGTTTGTTAGTTGGTGCAGGGGTGTCACTTAGGGTGGCAGGAGGGGGTAATCCCCCCCCCAAGAGTTTGACAAATACACATAATTTAATCAATTGTCTACTAATATATTAGTACAAAATGTGAAAGTCTTACTGTCCCTTCTCATGCAGTCACTGAGTGACGTGACTTAGTTGCGTCACTGTTTGTGAAAAGACAGGCAACCGACAGCAGGTACCGAGGCTTCTTGTTCTTTTCTGTCCCCTCCCCCCCTTTATTGCCCAAGTTATGAGTGGTGTTGCCAGGACACACAGAAATACATGAAACACGCAGAAACGCATATACAGCCGTTCATGGTTCGAGATTTCAGTGTCCATTCGGCGACTATCCGGTTCATATAGTTCGTAGAATCATTTCCACTGTCTCAAGTTATTCCACTTTGAGAAATGGCTGTCAATAGTAAGCAAGTACTTCTTATTTTGCTGCTCAAAAAGAAGAAACGTAGAGGGGAAAAAAAAAGAATGTCTGTGCATCCTATGCTATCAACGAGATTGCAAACTGGCCTGTATCATACTTTGTATCGTGATCTGTGTGCATGCAGACAAAATGAAGTTCTTTAACTATGTTCGTATGTCGAAACCTTCACTTGATGAACTTCTGGAGTTAATACGGACAGATATTACAGGGATTGACACAGTGATGAAAGCAAGTATTACGCCAGAAGAAAAGGTAGCTGTAACTTTAAGGTAAGAATAATAATATATATAATATGAAGCACTTGAGAATATAGTGCTATGCTACATGTAAGTTGTTCCATTACCATATTAAGCAGGGGTGCCCATCCCCCCCAAAGCTGATGGCGCACTACCCCCCAAAACTAATAATCTCTTCCCTCCTCAAAACTCAAGTCCTCTAAAAACAATTGCCCAGTGTAGCAATAGTTTTTATAGTACTAGTAATTGTTATTTTTGTTGTTTTTATTTCCTGTAGTAGTATTATAGAATGCTTGTAGTAGTAGTAGGGGCAGTAGTAATTATAAAAATGGCATTATTTTTGTTAGTAGTCTTGGTAGTGTACAATACTAAATATGTCCTATAAGGATAATGAAGGGTATAAAAACTTCTACACACTGTGTATGACACAGGTATTCTTTTTTTACAATTAGTAGTATTACTTTTTTCTTTACAAAATATTGATATAATTCCCTTGTACATGAAAAGTAAGACGCAAGTTACAAGTTATTGAGTTTGATACCAAAAAAAATTTATCCTCGAAATTAGCCTACAAAAAGAAGTTATATCAAACAAAAAACATTCCTGTAAAAGAGCCAAGTACGAGTGGCCTTAAAAAGAATTGAAATCACAAAAATAGGCGCCAAGTTCTGGTGGACAACAGTTACAAACACTCACTGGCTCACTTCAAATTTAGATTTGAAACTTGGCTTTTGTCTGTATGGTTACCACTAGCTCACAATTATGTCAAACTACTTTATAATTTTCAACAGACAACATAGGCAAGTTTCAAATCTAAATTTGAAAGTGATTCCTTGAGTGTTTGTAACTGTTGTTCACCAGAACTTGGCGCCATCCTTTCATATAGCAACTTGCGCGGTACTTCATTCATAGAGTTTCTAAGCAGGGGGTAGGGGGATTCATTATCGAGATTTTAAAAAAAATCGCATCGTATTCCAATGTTATTCTGACGACAGCAAAATTACTTATTCGACATTAAAATTCTTCCCCAATTTTTTTCCGATGGCACAACTTGCGCCATTCATCCCTCCTGTGGGCGGCTCTTCTCTCTTAAAACAAACCAACCTTTCCTTTCATACGGCTACTTGCGCAGTACTTCATTCATCGAGTATCGAAGCAGGGGGTACGGGGGTTCACCCCGGAAAATTTTTGAAAATTAGCTTCTCAGAATCGTGTTTTAATGCTATTCCGACAGTAAAATTGCTAGTTTGAAAGTAGAGTAAAATCCCCCCCAAAATTTTTCTCAATGGCGCAGCTTGCGCCATACATCCCCCCTGTGGGCGGCCCTGATATTAAGTATTACCATTATTCCCATTGCCGCATTACCATATAAAGTAATGCAAGCAAAAAGAACACTTGTGATATTTACTGCCATCTAATCTCGATTTTCGAAACTTGTCAACAGGAACGGGTCATAAGATATAAAAGGATCTTAAAAATAGTACTATCTCTGCCCCAATCGCTTAAAAGCTCAGTGCTGTAACTTGTGGGTCAGGAGGGGCAACAGCTCTCGCATTTAGATTCCCCGCCATTCTTCATATTTCATCATTTCAACACCTACGCTACTAGGCTACATGGGACGTAGATCTACAAACCACTGTACCTGCCATCGAACCTGACTCCTGCAAGGACAGCAAAGTTCTAAGCACTTAGCCACAAAGAATCCCATCAATATATGTTTGGTTTTGTCAACAACATATTTCCGTCCTTTACTTCTTTCCTTAATGATTTAATAATAATAATAATAATAATAATAATAATAATAATAATAATAATAATAATAATAATAATAATACATAATTCTGGTAAAGACAATAAAGAGGAGCGCGCCTATATATATATATATATATATATATATATATATATATATATATATATATATATATATATATATATATATATATAAGTATGGAAACCAAAAATGGTAGATGTATACCACGTTTGGTTTTAGTACAGATATAAGAGTGGAGATGGAATATTATTCTTGGGACAGAATTGATTACAGAAAACTGCTTCTCTCTATTACCGTTTCTACCTTATAGTAATCAACGTTTAAACCGGAAGTAGTTGATTTATGCCATCTCAGGTTTCAATAGAGGGTTAAGAGAGGAGATAGTACACATTTTTGGAATGCTAAATTGATTACAAAAACACTTTTCGCTATCTATTACGGTTTTTATTCTATGGTGATCAACAGTGAAACCGGAATTGGTTGATTTCTGCCACTACTGATTTGAATAAAGTGTTAAGAGAGAAGATGTGAACTATTCTTAGAAGGCTAAGTCGATTCTAAGGAAATCGAACTTGCTCTCTTATCGATTTTTCTTTATATAGATTAATATTAAAACCGGAAGTCGTACTGGATTTCTACCACTTCCGGTTTTAAGGATGGACATTTCAGTTATTCTTGGAACGCTTAATCGACTTGAGAAAACCTCTTCTCGCTATCTATTACGGCTTTCGTTCTATAATGGCAACGTTGAAACCGGAAATGGTTGATTTTTACTACGTCCGATTGATTAATCGTCTCCATTAACGTACTCGGACGAGATACGATAATCGCTTCCCATATTTATTGCAAAAACATCATATAAAAATTTGGCATTTGTCCAAGAGTTATCGTGGGAGTAACGGACGGACATACTAACAATACAATATTTAAGTCCCGTTGCGTAATACATTGTAATAATAATAATAGTAATAATAATAATAATAATAATAATAATAATAATAATAATAATAATAATAATAATAATAATAATAATAATAATAATAATAATAATAATAATAGTTATAAGCGTAGATCCGGAAATGATTCATTTGGCATAAGGGGTGACTGCAAATCTGATGATTAATATAAATGTCTAATACCCAAAGAACAAAACATACCTAATAGACGACTAGGCAGGGTTGGATTTACCACTAGGCCCTAGTCTAGGGCGCAACGTTTTGAGGGGAGCACTTCGAATGAAAATTTAATTAGCAAGACGAAGAAAAGTGCATAATAATAATAATAATAATAATAATAATAATAATAATAATAATAATAATAATAATAGAATCAAATTAAAAAGTCTCCAAATAATAATTGATTTAGCAAGTCTATTGGCTTTAATCATTGGTCGTCGAAGCTAAATAGAATTTTAACGTTGTACTTGCAGTAGACAGTAGCGAAGAGGCGGGTAATTATGGTATACTGCACTTCCCTCGCAACCCTCCTGTGCATGTGCTCCTCAACACCTTGTCACAATATAAATCTAGATACATTTCATCAATCCGATTATTTTATTTCTTTCAATGAATTCTTAGTGTTGGAATATTCAAACTATTACGGGCGAAAATTCAAAACGAATTTCTTTCATTATTGCGCCAACGCATATTGTAAAACTCAAACTCATCATTCTCTGTAACTATTTCAAACAACAAGAAAAGATCGTGAATTTGTAGTAATTAAAGTCTTTCTTCACAGCATTTGTAAAATGAAAATTCATTAAAATTTATACTAAAAGGAAATAAAGGTAGACTCCTATGCATAAAATAAGTTTTTCATTATATTTTTCTATTGTGTTAAAAATTTCCCCCATCGGGGAGGGGTAGAAAACCCGCGACTAGGGCAGGTACGGAAAGATCAATGTGCATGTTTCGTCTGATCAGCACTTTTTTTTTTTTTTTTTAAGCATATACATACATTGGCATCAAGATACACTGGCAACATTGTGCGATGACGGTCTCTGCAGCGTCCCCGTACGAAGGCTACAATTTAAGGCAATGCTTTTCCTCGAGTAATGGACACTCAGAGTTGCTCGAGACGGTTGCGCGAGAGCGGTCGGTGACGGCAACCGTTTTACTGATGGCAGCTGCAGTTACCTCGTACGAACGCAACAATTTAAAGCAATGCTTCACAAGCAGTTGCATCACCGAGTTGCGTCACTCAGTGACTGCATATGAAGGCTCAGTTATGTCGGTGGTGCTCTTGCCCCCCCTCAAGCGAAGTCTGAAATGACGCCCCTGAATTGAAATGTATCCAACACTGTCAGTAGATCGAGGTTTATCAAGTTGTTTGGTATATAGAGAATTATCAAAACGAATAGTGGATCTAAATGCGACACAACTGATTGCAGAACTCAATAATCGCATAGAGGAACATGTTTCCAGAATCACAGCACAAAAGAGCTGCATAACCTCAATATCCGCGTACGATCCCAGCCCCCACCAAGTGAACTTTGTGATGGACAAACACCGTGTGCGTGGGTTTCCTCGGGGTTCTCCCGTTTCCTCCTACTTTCTTTAGTCCACCATTTCATTAATTATTTCATCATCATCGTCTTCTTTAGCCTAGCCGGCATAATCGTGGGACGTAAAACTCAAAATTTTCATTTCATTTTCATTTCTTCAACATTTTCTACGAAATCTTCGCCGTCATCACCGTCATCTTTAACTGATCCATTGTTATACTCATGCTCAAGAAGAATGATGCATAGGAATGCTTCCTTGCTTCCGCTCAATTAAAGTTTATATAGAAAGAACAGGAATGGGTAGCTCTTGTTTGTAGGATATTTCGGGCTCTGGGTCCAAACTTTGCAAGTTTATGCACTTATAGGGGTAGGGGCTGTAGTCACAGTAGGGGCTGTTCATGCGTACCTCAAGGTGATATATTTAACCTTGAAATAAACGAGACACAAGGAGGCAATATAATTGTAGAATAAATGGAAATCCTGTAACTCATTATCTCAGCAATTTTGAACGAACTTAAAAATTTCGTTACTGAATTCTCTATGTCTTTCTGTGTGTGTCTCTGTCTGTTATTTGCCATTTTTTTTTTCAATTTTGAGCCCTCCATTCGATAAAGCTAGGGATGCGCACGAGACAAGATTTGTGACTGTCTCGTCTCGAAAATGTGCTGTAAAAGTGATGTCTCGACTCGAAAAATGTATATTTCTCTATTGGAAGAGTCGTGTCTCGACTCGAATTTTGTCAGGAAAATCCTGTCTCGACTCGTCTCGTGCGCATCCCTAGATGGAGCATCAAAAACTATCTGAAAGAAATGATGGAATTTTTCGCGTCACTTTCCCGAGACATTGAAAAAAAAAAAAAAGTTCCGATTTCGGAAGATTTAAGGAGCCATATCTCGGGAACCGTAAGTCACAGAGAGATGATAATTTGCAAATTTGTCAACTTTGAGCCCAGCATTTGAGCACATGTTTTCGTAAAACAACATATCGTAGAACATTTTAACAGAACTGTTAAACAAAACATGTGGAAAAAATTTAGTACTCAAAGAAATTATAAGTGGATAGATATATTACAAGAATTGTTTAATGAGTATAATAATGAAATGCATAGAACAATTGGTATAAAGCCTGTAGAAGTCAATAAGAAAAAAGTAATTCTGTTTAAGTTCATTTTGGTTTAGTTCTGACTTTTCTTATATTTGATTTTAAATGTTTAAAAATCCTTTTTCTCGCTTTTTATATAATACGTTGACCAGACTAGAACATTCCGACTCATACTTAAGAAAATAATACAAAAAAAAAGTCTTACATGCAAATTTACTAAAATATTTTAGAAGTTACGTTTTCTTGTTGAGTGCTTCAGTGTTTAAGTATGAATTATACTATCACGGAAGGCAATTAAGAACTGAAGGAAATATTTAAAATTTACTAATTTTTCCAACTTTATTTTATACGGAGATCTCTTTCTACATGAAAGAGGAAAATAGAAATGTGAATGCAATTTCTGCTTTAAACAGAAAACGAATTCAAAGTGGCTTACAACATCAAATGTATATTATATTTACTTTCTCATTATTATTTTGCAGTAATCTTAAAATAATAATTTTACAACTATGCAATACTGATATAACGCAATGTTATTGGGAAACCAATAGTTAAGAATGCACTTGATTACTATCTTATACGAGATGACCCGTGAGCAATCTTGTCCATCACGTAAGTCAAGAAGTGAGTGATTGGATAACTTGGCGTAGGAATACACCGTTACGTAACACATCGATCAAAAGGGGGAAATTAGAGGGTGACCTTCATATCTTCTTTTGGCTTCCTACTTCAATTTTTCAACAAGTTCTTAGATGTTTTGAAAGACACGCGCATCCAAAGAACTTGTGCGCATATTTATTTCCTTTCTTGCCATTTGAATCATTCATTACGGTTAGCACAAAAAATTATGTTTGCAATTTTCTGTTACAATAGGTAATGTATAAAGAAAAAAGTAATTAAATTTAATAGTTGTTCTTTATTTTCTTAAAATATCTATCATGACATACATTTGTAACGGGTGGTTTTAATTTGAGATACAGTATTTGGCTACTACGTTCAATGGCGCACCGACGGAAATAACACCGAAACAAAGTTTTTATATTTTATTTTTTGTTAATTTTTGCATTTTCGTTAGTTTCAACTTAGTTAGAACCTACTTATTTTAATTCTAGAGAAACATGTGCGACATTCAGAGTAGTAAGGGCGAATTCAACAAAAGCTTGTTTCCTGAAAACACTCTGAACGGTCAAAATAATAGTCCATCTATTTTGGAACTGTACCTTCTAAGGGAAAGAGCAAGAACCAGTTCTATAGGTAAAGGCAGGACCGTAACTTGTGGGGAGCAGGGGGCAACTGCCCCTCAGAGAAGCTCCCCCTGTTCGAGGGGGGGTCCATTTTAAGACTTTTTTTTGTGCTCCACGTACGATATGAACATGAAATTATAAATGAAGCATCAAACAGGTTCACTACATTACATAACAAAACAGCACACTAAAAGTAAATGAAACAAAAATGAGTCGTGGGCCTATTTCAGTAAAAAATGTTTACTAAGGGGCCTTAGAAATAATATTTATTCGTATGGATTTGAAATTTGTCAATATTGTCCCCTTAATTTGTCATGTATGGAACGTCCCCAAGAAACGGAACAGCCCCGCAGACCTTACCGTGCAGAAGAGCCCACAGGCTCCGGGGGGGGGGGGTGCATAAAGACTAAGGGAAAGATGGAAAGAGGGCCCAAGAATTAGGAAAACAACTTTTCTAGGGGGCCTGAAAAAGGGAGCCTAGGCTTGCTCCTCCAGAAAAAAATCTAAGCTACGGTGCTGGGTATAGGGACATCAAGTCTAGGAGGCTCAAGTGGGCAGGCCATTAGCCAGAATGGAAGAAAGTAGAAATGCTTTCAAAGCTTTAACTGGAAATCCAATCAGAAAGCGTCTATTAGGAAACCTAGGAGCAGATGCGAGGACAATATTAAGATGGATCTCACAGAAATAGGAATACAAAGTAGAAACTTGATCTACATAGCTAAGGATAGAAGTCAATTTGAGAGTTTTTTGAACGTGGCATTGAACCTCCAGGTTCCATATGCCATAGAGTTAGTTTGTTGATTTCTGCCACTTCTGGTGGACGAATCATCTCCAACATCGAACTTGATTCCTAGTATTTAACCCTCTATACTATATCCTGATTAAAATTGATCCATCAAGTACTCCTTGAGAATTTTTGTTTCCCCGGCGGAAGAACAGATAGACTAAATAGTACGTAGAGTGCAGCGGCGCAAATCTGTCTTCAATATTTGGGGGAAAAGTAAGACCGTTCCCCCGTTTTTTTTTTTTTGTGTGTGTGTGTGTGTGTGTGTTCAGCGATTCTCAAAATATTTGTGAAGTTGAAAAACAATCCTGTAGAGGATCAGGGAGCAGAGTTGTCTTCAACATTGGTAGGCGGGCAGATTTGATGGTTATTCTGGGGGGACATCAATTTCATCTCACTTTCTTTTTGGCAATCGGACACAAATCATCACATTTTCCCCCCAAAAAACACAATTCAAATTGGATTATTGGGGGAAAGTCCCCCCAGTTCCAAGATTGAGGGGACATGTCTCTCTCATCCCCCCCGGGATTTGCGCCAGTGGTAGAGAGTTTTCATAGACCTAAGGCTAGTTTTAGACGGAAGCATATATCGTAGCAAATATCGTACCATCGATATCCTACTGTGTAAAGTTGCAAATGCTATAGCATTTTCCCATGCCATGGCATATCCTATGGCATTTCTTGTCGGCAGAACCTGCTGTATTTCCTAGCATTTTCCCCCAGCATTTCTGGTCCGATTGCAGCGCCGTGATGTGTTAAAAGGAAGCGAAAGATTTTGTGCCAAATATCCATGCTGTTTGTTTTGTGTGGGAAATTGAATTGTAGTAAAGAAAAATGAGTTGGAGTAGGGATGCTCTTTGCCCACATACTTCTTTGTGGTTTTCGTTCTTTAATATGACCGGCGAGAACTGTTGTTACAATCACTATAGCTTTAGCTACCTCACGCTTAATTTCGCAGCCATAATTACGCTCTTCTCCAGTGATTTGTTTGCTACGTCTCGACAGATGATTATCAAAATCCTACCGTTTAAAAGCACCATATACTTTTGATGCCATAGAATATTATACGAGATTTTTGGTATCACATCTGCTACGAGAAATGTTACGATAAATGCTTCTGTCTAAAACTAGCCTAACTCCGTTAAAATTAGGACGTTAGGTAAGTTTCTTCATTTAGCTTCTAACAATAAAATTATATTTTTACGGACGTAACTTCCCTAAGAGTTACGACTGGACGCATCCTCTCATAAGGTATATTCGTGAAGTGTTCTCTTGGGATTCATGTAAAATTTATTCACATGCGACGTTCTCCGCTACGCAATGTGTATTTTAAGCAGCCCATACCGGTGAATTGCATATTTATGAGCCTTCATATATCCAGAATTCAATCAGAAACTAATATAACGCCCGGAACAAAATTGTTTTTAGTTTCTTTAGATGTAACTAGAGGGTACGCAAAAGAATTTGGATCAAGTACTGCTTCTCTAACATATGTTACACACTCCGACCGCCATCTTGGATCCGCCATATTGAATTCAACTTTCTTTTTTTTAATGGAAATAGCTGCAAGTGATACATCAAATTCATGTACAATTTCCTCGGAATTTCACTGTTGGAGTGAGGTTTCCAGTATCTTGTATCGTTTCTAAGGTATTCCATGTTAAATGTCAGGTACTTCATGAATATTGAACCAAATACAAAAGTTGTGCAGGGCAGAAAGTTGTGTTGTGTAGTGTATCTCGTGTGTATATGTAACCTTTTACGTGATTTATCGTTGACGAAATTGTTTCTGTATGTATGCACGTCCATATGTAAATACACAAATCTGGTCGTATCTGGATTTACGTTAGATATTTTAGACATTCATCCAGTGTGCTTACTGTCGTGTACATTTATGCTTATAGGGTTGGTTCATTATGTCTCATAAGCACGTATATTCCCCTGTATGGGCTGCAGCAATTAGCATAATACACAGGTGGCTTGCACAACTTTCTATTTGGTTCAATATTCGTGAAGTGCCCAACATTTAACATGCAATACCTTGCAAACGGTACAAGATACGATAAAACTCACTATATCAGTGAATTTCCGAGAAAATTGTACATGAATTTGGTGTATCACTTACAGCTATTTCCATTTGAAAGAAACGAAAGTTGAATACAATATGGCGGATCCAAGTTGGTGACCAGGGGTGTGTAACATATGTCAGAGAAGCAGTACGTGATCCAAATTCTTTTGCATATATTCACATTCATGTCCAGTTACATCTAAAGAAACTAAAAACAATTGTTTGTCCGAGCGTTATAGTAGTTCTGGATATATGAAGGCTCAAAAACATACAAATTACCGGTATGGGCAGTTAAAATAAGCACAATACACATTGGAACGGGGAGAACTTTGCATTTGAATCAATTTTGTACGAATCCCGAGGGGACACTTCACGAATGTACCTTAAGCCACGTTTCCACTTTACATGAATCTTGTAGCTGTCATAAAAAAGACGTTGCTACCCGATCTTTCTATCTACTGTTTAGATTTCACAACTTCTTGTAAGCAAGAAAGGTATCACCACCCATGCAGCACTGCACTATAGTGGACAAACAGTGAACCTCCTCATTAAAAACGTGTATTTTGGCGCACTCCCCCTTCCTGTCCAAAAGAATCCGTTGTTTCGGAAGCGGCGAAACTGGTTTTTCCTTTAATGTCAGCGGGAGGGCGATAGCAGGTAGCAAGCAAGACGTCCCAGAAACTTGGACACTGTTCGACTCCTTGCAAGATGGAAGAAATGTTTTATGACCCTTTCAAGACTATTGTCCCTTTCACATTATCCGGCGATTTGCCGGATCCGTTTCCGGCAAATTGCCGGACGAGGTAGAAAGACATTGCAAGCAATGAACCTCTTCACATATGTGCGGCGGTCACCGGACATTTATCCGGCGAACAAAAACAGCCGGATCTCCCTGCTAGAATCCGGCGCGGCAAATCACCGTGTATAGCCAAGCGGGACATTACAAGCAATGAACCTCTTCACATATACGCGGCAAACTACCGGATGGGTGTTGGGGGAGGAAGAAAGTGGCTGCTATAATATGGGGGCGTGTGGTTTTTTGTGTGTGTGAAGTGTGTTTGTGTATGTGGTTATGTTCTAGCCCAGTACATCTGGAGTAATTAACCAAACCTGTATATACAATATATGGGGAAAGATGACATGTAAAATTAATTGAAAACTACCAATACTACCGAAGTGTCGAAATCAATATAAATTATTATTTTTCTATGTAATAGAAGATTGGGAGATGTCCGGGTAGCACTGGACAAATGAGCTTCTATAAATTTGTGACGACCCGAAATTGAAATATACACTATCAAATATTTCAGCAATACAGTCTTTTGCTATATATTTATGGGTTCCCGACAAAACGTACCAGCGACAAAACGTACCACTTGAATTTTCGCGACAAAACGTACCACTTTTGACGACCTGTCATAAATGACAACCTATCAAGATTAATTAAAGCATTTCTGATATTTATTCCACGACAAAACGTACCACTTATATAAATTACAACCTGTCATGGACTAATTGAAACATTTCGGATATTTAATCCGCGACAAAACGTACTACTTCATGTTAAGAAACTACTTCCTCATGAGCAGGTAAAACAACGGCAGTATAAGGTTGAGAAGAACAGACAGGTAATGTATCGAGTTCTCAAAATGCAGAAACTCATTGGTAAAAGACGGCTCATTTACAGAGGAAATGTAGCAGCCTATAAACTGAAAGACACAGCTATAGATCATGGAAACTTTTTGGATATTATTCCTTTCTTAAGCAAATTTGATCTTCCGCTTAAAAGTAATTTAGATAAGGTCACCGAGAAGAGTCATATACGAGGAAGTAAGCAGGATAGTGGTCGCATAACTTTTACTAAACACGGTGAATTATGTTTTGAATGCTATCAGCACACTTATCAGAGAAGATATTTCGAAAGAAGTCTCTCAAGCTTCAATATTTTCTGTTCTATTAGACATTACTCAAGATATAGTAGTTTCAGGCCAGTGCTCTGTTGTTTTACGGTATGTTGTTAAAATGGTTGTTAAACAAAGTGTTGTTGTCATTGTAAAATGCATATCTACCACAGGCCAGTGTATTTGCGGTTTACTGCTGGAAATTCTGCAGAAGTTGAACCTTGATATTAAGAAGTGTATTTGAAATTCAACCGATGGCTCAAGTAAGATGCAAGGACAATATTCGGATTTTTTCAATTCACCTATGATCAGTTACACGTGCGATTCAGTTGATTTTGAGTTTAACGGCCCTTTTAGCAGCGAGGCTATATGAGACGGGACATACTGATTTACGGGAAATCCGAAGTACATGAGCTCCCGCCGGGAATCGAACCCAGGTCTCCCACGACAAAGGCGCATACGCTAACCGCTTAACTACTAAGAAACTCAGTTACACGTGTGGTGTTACGCTCATATACTCAATCATGTCTTATCGGGGGGCGGTGGCTCAGTGGTAGAGCGTTCACCTCCGGTGCTTGGGGTCCCTGGTTCGATCCCAGCTCGCGCCGTGTGGACTTTGTGGTGGACAAACACCGTGCTCGTGGGTTTTCTCGGGGTTCTTCCGTTTCCTCCCACTTTCTTCATTCCACTATTTCACTCATCTCTCATCATCACCGTTTTCTTTAGCCTAACCGGCATAACCGTGGGACGTAAAACTTAAAGATTTCATTTCATTTTCAATCATATGTGATCTGACAAAAAATTGCATTGATACTATGTCACTGTTCTGCTGAATGACTTTGCGATATTTATGCGTGAGTCTTACCAGCGAATGTAATTTGGAAGATCAAATGTTAACAAAGGCGTCTTACAGTTATTGCGGAAACAAGATGGTAGAAAACACACTGTTTTTCAGAAAAAGTTTGGTCATTTTTCGAACCCAAAAACTGCTTTGTAGCCTATATAGAGTTGATCATAACAATTAAGAAAATTGCTTCTACAGAAAATATCAAACCAAAAGCTAGGTGTAAAGCGAAAGGATATATAAAAGATCTTCTCAAGTTCAAAACAATTCGGACAGCACAAATGTTCCTTAAGATATTTCAAGTGACGATCTCTGTCAAACTATCTCCAAATAGAGGGTGCTGCTAGTGTAGTCCTATCGGATGGCGCAGACTACTCTGTTCCAACTGAAAGAGTAGAGAGATGATTTTGAATCCATTAAGAATGCAGCATTAAGCTTTGCAGAATGGGCCAATAACAAATTTGAAGACTTAGAAGTGATTTCTTTTTTTCTATTGACCTATCGACAATTCGCCTTCAGAGATGGACAAAGATTTTTCCTGTGAATATGAAGATGAAGCTGCTTCTATCCAATGACCAGGTACTGCATCGAAGCATTCAACACAATATTGGACATGGTAGTTTTGAGTATTTCTTCAAGATTCAAGAAGCAATGTACTTTATGGATTATTTGAACCCTAGCCACTTCAACCAAGTAACAGAACTTCCAGACGTGCCTTTCGACAAACTTACATATTTTGTGAAAAACTTCAGTTAAGAAGTTTCCAAGAATACTATAAATGTATTCTCTTGGACTTTTGAAGGACGTGGATATCCTTGAAAGTCAGTCTTGATGACGAGCACAACCGAGGAAAAATGACTGCTGATGGTGCAAGTGATTCAGAATTAGGAAAAAATACATTTGTTTACAAGGAAAGCGAATGGAAAACGTGTTGCAAAATTGTCCAATGTGCTGAGTAGGGATATTCCGATATGTAAACATTCCTAAGCTACGTGATACCTTTGTTCAATGTATAGCAACGAGTTAAATGTATAGCAGATGGTCTTTTGGAGCTGTCACGTAATTTCATCATTGTGTCAATTAAAAAAAGAACAAGCTGTCACTTTAATGTGACATATGGATGTTGCACAATACTTTAACTGTTGGAAGGCAGAGAGACATGTGAAATAACTTTTAGAAACATAGGAAACGTGAAAGAAAAGGATACAATTTG
Organism: Thermobia domestica; assembly: GCF_964235325.1. Lineage (NCBI taxonomy): Eukaryota > Metazoa > Arthropoda > Insecta > Zygentoma > Lepismatidae > Thermobia > Thermobia domestica. The sequence goes on along the minus strand of NC_137458.1, from coordinate 293,338,413 downwards.
AAATTGAGAAGGTTCTTGTAACTGTCTCGTAATTTGAACCTTGTGTCATTAAAAGAAAGAATATATTGTCACTTTAATGTAACATATAGATGTCGGAGAATACTTTAACAGCAGGAAGTGAGAAAGTCATGTAAGCTAAGAATGGCATGGGTAGGGAGAGAACCCTTTGATGGAAAAGAGTAACGAAAGGAACATAGACACCTGCTTGTATGTGTGTGTTCCAGAATGCTGGAGGGGTGAACTGTGCTCTCCTATGGAGTAAAAAAACATTGCTTAATTGGGACTGTAACTTGCACCCTACGGAGAGATAACAGACATTATACTGAAGGACAGAGAATGTAAGAAAGAGATAGTTACGTGTCACTTTGTGAGAGGTATTACATTACCACATACTGAGAGACGGGGCATACAATTGCATAGGGGAAGTGTAGTGTCCTTTTGAGGAAAGGGTTGATTTTAAATTGGCGTGGGACTTAAGGAATAGTTAAGAACCTTAACATGTAAAGGGACATGTAGAAAATTAATACAATAGAAAGCGAAACATTTTTTGTGCAGATGAGAAAATGTGATGTTACTTTTGACCCACCTGTATGTCTAACTCTTTTTATAAAAGAAAGAAAGAATTGAAATAGTTGAAAAAAAGATCTTTTAAGTTGTTAGGATGTAGAAAGTTATTTGAGAAAACGTATGTGACATTTATTGTTGACGGTTAAGACCTCCTGTAATTTCGACTTGAACGTAACTCTTTTTAGAAAAAAAAGATTTTTCTGAGTTGTTAGACAGAAAAATGTTTTCTACCCTAATAGAATGTAAAAAGAAAGAAAGAAAAACCCCTTTTTCTGTAAAAGATTCTTGTTAACTTTAAAGAATAGCTTTTGTACTTGTTTTTGTGAAAAAACGAAAGGGTGTGTGTGTGTGTGTGTGTGTGTGAACGCTCGAACCACCCAGGTTAACGAATATATATATATATATATATATATATATATATATAAGGAAGTTGAAATGAGACCAGATTATATAGTGTGCTTTTGGGCGTTGTGCAAACTTGGCTTGTGTATTTTTGTGTGAGTGTGTTGTTTGGAGAATAATTTTGGAATTACGGGAAGGGAAAAGGTAAGTTAAAATTTACCATTTATATAAATAAATATTGAACTTGGATTTTAAATGTATTTACATGAATTAAAATGACTTGTGTTTGCTTTTATTTATTGGACAAATGTCAGATAGAACCGTTGTTATAATTGAAAAGACATTGAGATTTTGTTACGGGAAATTTAAGATTGAAATACTCAAACCAGAAATGCTGTGTATTACCTACAATTTAAAACACCAAGAAGCCCAAAATGGACAGATAGGTTACCTAGCATAAGAGAGCGAGAGAGGGAGGAAAAAAAAAGTTTGCTTGAGTACAGGCTGCAATAGAAGCGGGCGGGAGGTGTGTTTGTAGTTTGAAGGAAACAGCGATAGAGACGCGAGGGGACAATGTGTTTGTAGTAGTTTGACGGAAAGAGTACGTGCGAGAGAGAGAAAGAGAGAGAATGTATACATGTATTGGTGTGCGTGAGAGGGGAGAAGAGGTGCGGGGCAGTTTGTGTTTGTAGTTTGACGGAAAGACCACGTGCGAGAGAGAGAGAGAGAGGGAGAGAGAGAAAGAATGTGTGCAAGGATGGATAAATGCGTTGGGTGCGTGAGAGGGGAGAAGAGGTGTGGGGCAGTTTGTGCTTGTAGTTTGACGGAAAGAGCAAGAGAGGGAGAGAAAGAGAGAGAGAGAAAGAATACGGGAAGCACACACATACATGCGCTGGTGAGCGGAAGAGAGGGGGAGGCGCGGAGTTAAACTGAATAATGCTTCAGGCGATTTTTTATTGCTAGTTGAATGGAATGGAATTTACAAGGAAAGAAGGAATACGAAAAGTGTAAGTTCGTTTAACCCATGAGAAAACGACTACCAAATGATTGAATTAAATGAACGAAAACGAATAATTTATCTGTTGAAAACAGTGGCGTATATGCGCGCGTTTATTAAGATTCTAAGTGAATATGTAAATGTTTTTGAGTGACTATTTTTTTCTTTAAAAATATGTATGCCATTTGAAACAACACAAATGGATTTATCAGATATGTGTATGTAAAGCTAGATTATAATGTTATGATGTGTACTAAAAAACACATGTAAAGTATAGAAATGTTAAAATGTTGATACTTACCTAACACAAATTGTCTTCTTAGATGTTTGAAGCACATACCGACAACTAATATATGGCGGGAAAAAAAAGACGGGAAACGACAAAATATTTTTGTCGGTAAACGTATGAGGCAATGCCGGTTGTACAAATAACACTAACCCGATACGGTCTGATGTTAACTGCACAAAAGCATGCATGGTACTGACATGTGTTGCTATATAGGTGGCGTTGATGTAAAAAGACTAAGATTTTTTCCGTATATTAACTTTAAATGAACATAAATCGTAAACGATTAATTGTACGATAAAACGGACTACAGAAATCGATTTATCAGGTCAAAATCTATATAGAAAGACACCTTACATGATAAATTTGAACAATTTTTGGGGGGGCTATCAGTGGCGGCTGGCTATGTAGGGCTCTAACATTACATTTTTGGCTTTTTAGGGCAAACTATTGGTCATAGAAACAAAAGAAAGGTATTTTCTTAATTGTTAGGATCTAAGGAACACTACTATACAGATTAGAACACTGTAACTTTAAAATAATTTTAAATGCTCATATCTCGTAAACTATTCATCGTAGGTGAAAATGGACAACAGAAATCGATTTTTCAGGTCAAAATCTATATAGAAAGACACCCTACATGATAAACTTGAACAATTTTTATTTTTTTTGAAATTTATATACCGGGTGTTCAAAAAGTAGTTTTTTTATTTTTTCGCTTTTTACGGCCAACTATTGGTTGTAGAAACAAAAGAAAAGTATTTTCTTAATCGCTGGACCTAAGGAACACTACTATACAGATTAGAACAATATAACTTTAAAATAATTTTAAATGTTCATATCTCGTAAACTATTCATCGTAGGTGAAAATGGACAACAGAAATCGATTTTTCAGGTCAAAATCTATATAGAAAGACACCCTACATGATAAACTTGAACACTTTTTATTTTTTTCAAATTTATATACCGGGTGTTCAAAAAGTACAGTTTTTTATTTTTTCGCTTTTTACAGCAAACTATTGGTCGTAGAAAGAAAAGAAAGGTATTTTCTTAATCGTTAGGACCTAAGGAACATTATTATACAGATTAGAACAATGTAACTTTAAAATAAAAATTTAATGAATTTGCATAAACAATATGGCGTCGATTTTTTTGAAACTTTGGAAATATGCTTATTAAAAATATATTTTTATATGAATAGGTAAAATAAATAATATTACTAAAATAAATACCGTTTTTACGCGTTTTTTACAGCGACCGGTGCGCGCCGCGCGTTTTTTACCGCAACTGGTGCGCGCCGCGCGTATTTTTACCGCGACCGGTGCGCGCCGCACGGTATTTGCGCCCGGAAAAAGGTTTTCGCGACGCGGGACGCGTAAAATATTGCCGCCCGGAAACTGCGCGGGGTATTGCCGGTTATAAAAAACAAACAAGACTCGGTAACTTGCTATGATACATGTACACACACGCACAGTCTTATACATACTAATGTGAATGTTATGGTACAGGTGGCGTTGTTATAAGAAACAAACATGGCGGATGGATTTTAATGTGTTTTCTTTGCATTAATCTAGTATACATTATTTTTAAAACACTAATAATCAAAAATTTAAACAAGTTAACACGAACTTAACCGAAGTTTTACGAACATTGCCGAACAAACAAAAATGTATCCACAATTTTGTACATATTGGTTAATGTACCACACAATTGATTCCGAAGTTTCACGAAGTTTCCCGAACATTGCCGAACATAAACATAAGAGTTTATTTACAATTTGTGTACATGTTTATACATGTATTACACAAACGGTTCCGAACTTAACCGAACATAAACATAAAAAAAATGTATTATCATTAATTACCGTACACGTTTAGTATACGTATGCTTTGCATTAAATATAATTTAATTACCGTCAAAAATAATTATAATATTAACATGGAGTATAACACTATTACTTGTATAGAATGTAATACAGTTTGTAGTCTCGTACCCAAACGCATTTCGTTTTTTGTAGTCTCGTACCCAAACGCATTTCGTTTTTTGTAGTCTCGTACCCAAAAGCATTTGGTTTTGTAATCTCGTACGCAGGTGCTTTAACATATTTTAAATTTAGTAACAGTGATATTACACAATATGATGTAATTTGTACCTTATGTTAGTGGGTTTAAAAATTCCTTTGTTAGTAATGCTAGGAATTTCTTTTGTTTGCTTTGCTGCATGTGTTTAAACTGGTTTAAACTAGTTTTATTGTTTTTTTTGTTAGGCATTGTGTATATATACCCCGTTGCTAAGGTAATATTATCATATGAATGTTGGTAACCGTACCTTGAACACAATATTTTCTTACTGAATAAATTTATACAAACATAATAAAAGAAATATTAAAATATTATATTTACAAAAGAGTATTAATATTAACTGTATTGTTGCAGTTGTTGAAATTGAAAACAACATAAGAAGAAAAAAACAAAAGAAGAAAGAAAGTAAGGAAGAAATCCTGATTTTTACCAAGTATAGAATACATACCAGATTTACTTAGATCATTGTAAGTATAATTATATATTATACATATTTAAATGATAATGTTTTTATACTTTGATTAAATATTCGTATATAAACTATTATTTTTAAATTGTAAACTGTTAAATATTTACAATAATATTTTATTTAAAACACACGAAATTTGTTTTATCATTGTGCAAAACGTGTTTTTTAATAGCTTCACACTTTATTTTAAGAACAAAGTTGTTGCATAATTTTAAAATGTTCACACTGTATTTTATTAACGAAGTTTTTGCAGAATTTTAAAAATGTTTACACAACATTTTAAGAGCGAACTTTTTGCTGAATTTTAAAATGATCACACTCCATTTTAACAATGAAGTTCTTGCAGAATTTTATTAATGATCACACTCTATGAGTATTATATTAACAGAAAAAATAAGTAGAACTTCTTAGAAGAAAACTAAATAATATTGTTAACTGAATAACACTATATTTTTATATATTGTTGTATTTATTTTAATGTATACTAATTTTTGTTTTTATATTTTACAGATGGAATTTCTCGGTGCATCATACGTAAACGAGTTTAATGAAATCGATGAAATTTACCTGTCTGCTGTTATAGAAGGCTTGCACACTAAGGAGCGCGTGTTGGAGACCTGGTGGAGAATTATGGATAAGCAACGCCAAGGATTCCGTGGCAGTGAAAGGTATGATACCTTGTTATCAGCTCTTTTTAATTTTTATAATGATAATCAAGCACTTATATTGCAATATGCAATGTCTAGTGCTGACATTGTTGAGTTATTTGTACACGGATTTTTCCGTGAGCAAATCATGTACCAGTGGGCACATGATAAATTCATTCATTTTAATTATTTTAATTGCGCACAAGGTGATAGGATGAATGCAGCAGAGGTAGCCGAATTTTGTAATTATGGATCGCGTTTTATTTTGGTTCATAATAATGTGTTGCCATTTGTTGAAAATTCCGTAACCTCGGTCCACCAAGAAAGTCAACCCTTGGAAAACATACCTCAAGAAGAAGATTTTAATTTAATTGATGAAATTATTAATAAACAAATACAAAATGAAGCAGCAGATGGTACACAAACAATTGAAAATTCCGCAGTTTTAGTAAATTCCGATGAGTTTGGAACATCTGATTATGTGGAGGCTTTATTAAACGAGTTATGTGAAAACGGACAAAATCCTGTGGATGTTGTAAATAATGAAGTACAGGTATCAAGTGTACAATGTTCACGGGATACTCGTGGTTACGGAATGGGCTCTCCACAGCCTAGTACTTCCGGTTACGTTCCTCCAAGTGAACGTAGCGGACATACAGATGTTCAAAATACAGGGGAAGGTAATTTCGAAGTGGTACATGAAAGCAGAAAAAGTTTCACTAAGTTTAACTTGGTGGGACATGAAATTGCGGTAAGGCCAATGGGAAATGAAGAAATTAAAAATCGTGCGGCCTATATTGAAAACCTCATGAACTTCGCATTGGATAATGTACTAAACAATGCGAGACCTAACGATTTTGTTGGAATGTACATTGATTCCTCCAATAGTAAGGATAAGAAAGCAGTGTATGTTCCATGGACACGCCGCAAAGACATTTCTGCTAAGTCCGTTTTAGCTTCCATTACTAGAGTGTTAAATAGTAATGAAGACTTCCTTTTAGGTAATGATGTCCTCTTTCGATTTCATATAGTAAATTCGATGTTTGGTGCTGGAAAAACACGAGATAATAATTCCACACTAAACAAATATTTACCTTTAAATGAATTTTTAGTACAACATTTGGTTGAGCTTCCGGGAACTGATAATGACAAACTTTGTTTACCTAAAAGTATTGCTTGGGGTATAGCAAAGCATACCGAAACACGTGGAAATTTGAGTCAATTAACAAATCCAACTAGAGATACATTAAAAGGTAGAGCAATTAATCTTTGTACTAAGGCAGGTGTTAGCGTTAAAGATGGTTGCGATTTTAATGACGTAGAATTGTTTCAGAAACATTTAACTCCAAACTATCAAATTATTATTTATGAAAAAGTACCCGAAAGCAAACGTGAATTTAGAGTACGTTATCCGGAAACAGAAATACAAAGACCAGAATTGCAGGATGCAAAACCCATTTATATTTATTATGATGAAAGAGGAACTATTGGGCATTTCCGTCCTATTCCTACAATAACGTCATTTCTAAGAAAAAAAGTACTGTTTACATTGTTTAAATGGTTTTAATGGTGGCAATCGTTTCCATAAGTGTGAGTTAATGTGTTCATCTTGCGAACATATGCATAAACTTGATGTTACGATGGATAAAATGAAATGCAATGCATGCAATAGATATTTTACTAGGGGTGAATGTTTCGACAATCACTTAAAAGGTAATCAAATTGGCAAGAATGTGTGTGAATATGTGAAAGTTTGCATCAACTGTAATGCACTTTATGATTTAAGAACACGAAAATCCGATCATACATGTGGTGAATACTTTTGTAATACGTGTCGTGAACATGTACAGGAAGGTCACTCATGTTATGTGAAGAAAGTAAAACCTACTCATATCAAGAGGTTTCTTTATATTGTCTTTGACGTAGAAACCATGCTCAAACCGGAAAATGAGCGTGGGGAGCGGGAACACGTTGTTGCGCTAGACATGTATGTCATAAATGTATGAATAATGGCATTGATGAAGCCTGCAGTACATGTGGTGATGAACACGGTAACCGTTCGTTTTCTTTTAAAACCATTGATGAATTTATTACACATATTTTATTAGATAGACCTCAATTTAGTAAAGTATGTGTCATAAGTCATAATGGTAGTCGATTTGATAGCATTTTCTGTTTGAGATCTCTCATTGAGTCCCAGCATATCATTCCAAAAACTTTAATTCAGGGTCAAAAGATTTTTAGTATTTCTATTCATAATAAAATCATTTTTAGAGATAGTTATTTGTTTGTTGGTGTAAAATTATCAAAATTACCTAAAACGTTAGGCCTTTCAGAAAATTTAAAGAAGGGAGATTTCCCATACTTGTTTAACACAGTAGAGAACCAAAATTATGTAGGACCATATCCGGGAATAGAGTACTATGATCCTGAATCGCGATCTGGTGAAGAAAGAAAGCGGTTGGAGGGACGGCACCAAGAACGGGTGCAATTGGGAGAGCAATTTAATTTGCAAAAGGAAATGCTGGAGTATTGTGAAAATGATGTGAGAATTCTCACAGAAGCTGTTATTAAATTTAGTAATATCATAGAAGAGAAAACGGGTGGATTACAATGTTTTCTAGTATCGTCTACGATTGCAAGTTTAGCCATGCAAACATATCGTACATCATACCTTCCAGAAGAAAGTATTTCTGTTATACCACCTTTGGGGTACCATTATAAAACAAAAACCAGTGAAAAAGCAATGAAATGGCTAAAGTATATGGAACACCAATTGGGTATAGAAATCCAACATGCTGGACGAAACGGAGAACAATCTTTTGGAAGGTATAATGTTGACGGATACAATGCAGAGCTTAATGCCGTGTTCGAATTTATGGGATGTTACTGGCATGCCTGTAAAACATGTTTTCCAAATAACCGTAATGCCATAATAGATAATGCACATGGTCCGTACAACACATTTGAAAAAAGGTACGAACATACGGAAATCCGGCGAAAATATTTCACAGAAATTCTAAAAATGAATTTGTATGAAATATGGGAGTGCTCTTGGGATAATAAAGTACGCACAGATGTAGATTTACAAAAGTTCTTAAAAGAACAATGTGATACTACTGCACACTTTCTTATTCCTAAGAGTTGCTACAACGGAGGCCGTACTGAAGTATTTCGTTCATATGTGAATTGTGCGGACGATGAATCCATTCTTTATTATGATATTACATCGTTATACCCCTACGTAATGGCAAGGAAACCTCTTCCGGTGGGGGCACCTAAGGTGCATAAGGGGCCGGTTTTCCCAGATGTGGGAAAAATTCATGGGATTGTAAAATGTACTGTATTGGCTCCTAAACAACTCTTTTTTCCCATCTTACCGTATGTAGCACAAAGCCGATTAATATTTGGACTTTGTAGGCTATGTATGGAAGGAGAAACTATTGATAATTGCACACATAGTGATACTGAACGTGCATTAACTGGAACTTTTTGTACACCAGAGCTTCACCGTGCTCTTGAAAACGGATATAAAATCGTCAAAATTTATGAAATATGGGAATTTGAACTCATGGGTTTTGAAGATCGGAATTCACCTAGTTTATTCCGGGACTATGTGAATACGTTTCTTCAGATGAAGCAGGAAGCTTCAGGCTATCCTGCTTGGTGTAAAACTGAAGAAGACAAAGATAAATATATTGACGATTACTATGCTCACGAAGGCATAAAATTAAATAAAGATAATATTAGAACGAACCCTGGACTTAGACAATGCGCGAAGTTGTACCTCAATTCCTTATACGGAAAATGGGGACAGCGTACAGATATGACACAGTGTGTGATTATTCATAGTGGGACAGAGTTCCATAGGTACCTTGCTACACCGAGATATGAGGTTCATAGTGTTATTCCAGTTGGTGATGAACATCTTATTCTAACATATAAAGACTTGGAAACTGAAAATGTACCTTTACAATTTTCCAATGTCGTCCTTGCTGGTTTTATTACTTCATGGGCCAGGCTACAATTATATGATTTACTTGTGACTGTGGGACCTGAAGACGTAATTTATTGTGACACAGACAGTATTATGTTTACGTGTAAAAAAGATAGGGAACCTCCGTTAAAGCTTGGAAGCTATTTGGGTGATCTCACTGATGAAATTGAAGAAGGGTGGGAGTTTGTAACGTTTATAGGATTAGGGCCAAAAAATTATAGTATGCGGCTTAAAAATGCCGCAGGGGAATTTCGAAATATTTTCAAAATTCGGGGAATTACACTAAATGATAGGACCTCTCAAAGAATAAACTTTGAGAGTTTCTATGGATTAGTGACAGGAAATATTAATTGTACAATTATAGAAAATCCAAATAGCATTGTGCGGAAACAGGGCTTCACTATCTTTTCACGTAAAGAGACAAAACACACCAAGAGGTAAACAAAAAGCGTAAACGTATTGACGATATACAAAGTGACGAACCTGTACCAAAGACAAAAAGTTTACCTCATGGATATGTACAATAATAATTTTAGCTTGGCTTATAAGTGATTGTTTTTATTTATTTATTTATTTATTTTTTTAACAGATCATTAGTAGAGTATGACTATTTATTTATTTATTTATTCCATTGTTTGCTGTGCAAACTTATAAATTGTAAACCAAAGTATATTCATAACAACAGCTAAGCTGTGATTGTAGTCATTTCAAGCTTTAATATTTATTGTTCAACTTATTTTTAATTTATTTTTAATTTATTTTGTTAATTGTGTGAGTGAGTGAGTTTTTGAATGAATGTATATAAAGTAAAGTATCTATTGTGTGCATTCAGTTTAATACAAGATGTTAAAGTTTCAACATCCATCAACCATTTTAATTGCTGGTCCTTCAGTGCAGGTAAAACATGTTTTGTAAATCGATTATTAAATGAACGTGATCAAATGTTTACTATGAAATTTAATGAAATTGTTTGGTGTTATGGTGCAGTCATACCAAATTTAGATACAAGTTCACAAATTCGTTTTATAGAAGGAATTCCAGATATGAATAATTTTGAAATACAAGAAAATTCATTATTAATATTAGATGACTTAATGTCTGAAACCAATGGTGATGTTGCAAACTTATTTACAAAATATGCAGATCATAAAAAATTAACAGTAATATTTATTGTTCAAAATTTATTTCGAAAAGGAAAACATGCTCGTGATATAAGTTTAAATGCACATTATATTATAGTATTTAAAAATCCTCGTGATAAATTACAAATACAATATTTAGCAAGACAAATTATGCCACGATATAGTAAACAAGTTGTGAATGTGTTCGAAGATGTAACACGTAAACCTCACACTTATTTGTTATTTGACTTAACTCAAAAAACAAATGATGCATTACGATTACGTACAAATATTTTTCCTAATGAAACACTGCATGTATATGCAAATGTAAAAGACAGTAATTCAGTCGTTTACGTTTAGTTTAATTCAAGATGTTGAAGGTGAAACAACACTTTGATACTCTCCGTGCTTTATGCAAATGCAAAAGCGCAAAGCGAAAACAAATTATACGACATGCATCTGGTGATTTAATACGTACTATTTCACAAGTTGCTAAAAACACAATAAAAGGAAACATTCCGTTGAATTCGCGTCAGAAGCAACGTTTACGTAGACATAAAAAGATCTTGCGTGCTTTATCTGCACAACGTACAGCACTTAATAAGAAAAAGAAAATTTTATTACAGAAAGGTGGGGCATTTTTACCATTAATTTTAGGACCATTACTTGGTGCAGTAGCAAGTAGTTTGTTTGGAAGATAAGTATGACGGAATTTCGTAAAATGATATTAGTGCCTGAAAATGCAATGCAACAAATGCATGCCAATATAAAATCAATAGATTCACATCAATCGCGTTTAGACGAAGAAATGAATAGTATTTTACAACGTCGTAATCTTAGTATTGAAGAAAAATGGAAATTGTATCAACAAGCATTACAACAATATTTAAATTATACTTCATCAGTTTCACAAAATCCAATTACATTACCTATTATTGAAAAAGATGTTCCTCAAACATCATCATCAACATCATCTCAAGAAGAAGAAAAAAATAATTCTATTTTACCCTTTGTATCAGACATTTTACAATCAGTACCAAAAACACAACGAAGGAAAACAGATCTATTATTAAAACAGTTAACAAGTTCTGATAAAATTCATTGGGATCAATCAGGAACAGTACGTATTCAAGGAAAAATAATACCAGGTTCTAATATTATTGATTTAATAAATGATGTTGTTCGTACACGAAAATATTCAAGAAATCCGATAGGCATTCACGAGTTTAAAAATTTATTGGATGATCTTAATGTACCGCGTGAATTTATTTCTAGTCCTATAGTGAAATCACATAGCAAAGTTAAAAAATCACAAAGTCCAACACTAGTAACAAATATTTTTAAAAACTGGAAAGAATATAAAATGTAAATAAAAATGGGAAAATTGTCAAAATTATATTATGATTATACAAATCCTGCTTCTTTATCAAGTATTAAAACATTACAAGGAAAAACAAAATTATCAAAAAAGAAAGTTAAAAATTGGTTAGCATCTCAAGATGCATATACATTACATGCACCAGCACGTAAAGTATTTGAACGTAAACAATATTATGTTAGTGCACCAAATGAAACATTACAAATGGATTTAGCAGATATGCAAAATATTGCCAAGTATAACAAAAATTATAAGTATATATTATGTTGTATCGATATTTTTTCACGGTATGCGTATTGTGTTCCCTTAAAAACAAAAACAGTTCCTGAAATGGCAAAAGCAATCAAAAAAATTTTTAAAAAATTTAAACTACCTGTGTTTAATGTACAAACGGATTTAGGTACAGAATTTTATAATCGGCATGTAAAACGTTTATTTAAAGAATACGAAATTAATCATTATAGTGTACATTCAGAAATTAAATGTGCATTAGCTGAACGCTTTATAAGGACATTAAAAGAAAAATTATATCGTTATTTTACGGCTAAAAATACATACCGTTATATAGATGTCTTAGATCAATTTGTAAAAAATTATAATCATTCGTATCATAGTAGTATTAAAATGGCACCGGCAAATGTAAATTACTCTAATGTTAATCAAGTTTTGAATACGTTGTACGGTGATAAAACGAATAAAAACAAATTAACATGTAAATTTCACCCTGGTGATTATGTGCGTGTTAGTAAATATAAACATAAATTAGAAAAGGGATATTTACCAAAATGGTCACAAGAAATTTTTATTGTTGATAAATGTATTCCGACAAATCCTATTACATATAAATTAAAAGATTGGAATGATGAGGAAATTAAAGGAATATTTTACACAGAAGAATTACAAAAAGTAAATGTAAATTCAAACAAAACATTTTTAATTGAAAAAGTACTAAAACGAAAAAAAAGATATGATGTATGTAAAATGGTTGGGATATCCATCAAGTATGAATTTATGGATTAAAACAAATTCTGTTCAGTCTTCAAAATGAGTTCAATGATATAACATGATTTCTATGTTACTCTTCCTTCAAATGCTAGTAGTGAAATTTTTACTAATAATACAACTTCTTCATTTATAGTAAAGTTAGCACAACCTATTCACTTAAGTGAAGGAGAATGGTATGTTGCCTTAACGCAACTTAATGTTCCTTTTAGTTTTCATAATGTTGGTAAAAATGAAAAAAATTGTAATTGAAACCATCGTTAATCATGAACTTCAAATTGTAGATGTTCATATTACACCAGGATACTATACTTCTATTTCATCCATTTTAGAAATGATTCCTGAAGAATTACGCATGTTAAAATATTATAAAAATAAAAATCAAGTTGGAATTAGACATTCTTTAAAATTAAAAGATTTTTGTGTTATTGGAATGACACGCGGGTTACAACATTTACTTGGATTTATAAATGAAAATACAACAGAGTTTACAGATGCTGTTTTTGTAAAACCAGTTAATGAAGATGTTCCAACCGTAACACGTGCAAAATTTCCATGCAATTTAGAATATAATATACCAAACGTTTTTAATGTTTGTGTTGATATTGTAAAACAACAAGAAAATATTGGACCAGTACTTCGTAAAGTTAGTGCCTATAATATTGAGCACGGAGATGTAAAATGTTTTCTCTTTCACACACCACAATATGTTAAAGTTGTAAAATCTTATTTTAATACGATTGAAGTAAACTTAAAAGATGAGCACGGTTTAAAATTGCCATTTGAATTTGGAACTTCAAACTTAACACTTCACTTTAAACGAAAATGATTTCTGAAAGTATTGATGATAGTTTTTACATTACACTTGTATCAAACGCAAGTACTGATGTATATCCTAGAATTAGTCCAACACATTTTATTAATCAACTAAAAAATAATATTCAATTATCAGAAACCGATTGGCATGTAGGATTAAGTGAATTACATGTTCCTTTAACATGTTATAATGTTAACGATGGAGAAAATGTTATGTGGTATAAAATAAAAAATGAAGAAGCACAAAAAGGTAAAATTGTAAGTGGATATTATCACTCTGCACATCATATCATTGATGAATTAAATAAAATATCAAAAGATATAAAATTTTCTATATCAAATATTGTACAAGTAGATTGTAGTGATCGGGTTGAATATGCCTTATTATCAGCAACACTAGCAATGCAATTAAGACTTCGTCAACATAAAGATCTTGTTTTGTATAAACGTGGATTTAAACAACCATATGTTGATATTGGATATCCTCATCAAATTTTTATTTATACTGATATCATACAATATCAGTTTTTAGGTGATACAAAAGCACCTTTATTACGTATTGCAACAATATCAAATGTAAAATACGGTAAAGTGAAAACATTAACATTTCAAGATATTCATTATCTTCCACTTGCAAAGTTTTCATTTAACAGTATTGAAATACTATTAAAAGACCATGCAGGACGAAATTTGCCATTTCGTTCTGGGACACTAAGTGTTACACTTCATTTTAAGCGCTCTCCTAATAAAAAGTAATTAATTAATTATATTTTAAAAATGAAATTTAGGCGGCATTACGGACATGGTATCCCATACTTTTCAGGACCTGTATATCAACGGGGACATGGTATAGGTAGTTTCTTTCAAGGATTATTTCGTTTTGCATTACCATTTCTTAAACAGGGTGCAAAAACTTTAGGTCGACGAGCACTACAAACGGGAATACAAGTAGCGGGTGATGTATTAGAAGATAAACCATTTAAAGAATCTGTTCGTGCACGTGTAAAAGAAGCTGGTGAAACATTAAAGACAAAAGCTGTTAACAAAGTTGGTCAGTTAATAACTGGAAGTGGTAAGAGACGGCCACGCAAGCGTAAAGCTCCGGCAATTGTTCGTTTTGGACCTCCAACTAAACGTAAGCGTACAAACAAAAGCAAAAGCAAAAGAAAAGTAAAAAGAAAAATAAGTCGTGTTACAGATATATTTTCATAATGGCACTACTTAATTCGAACAGTGTGGAATGTTGTACCAATGATTTCGATTTATTTAGTACTCCAATGACACAAACTGCAATTGAATCTTGCTTTAATGCTGAATACCGTCCAATTTTAACATTAAGTTCTGATGGACCTATTGAATTTTTTATTCCCGGTGAAACAGGAGAATTTATTCATACTGCATATCTTTATCTTTACGTACGTTGTAAAATTACAAAACCTGATGATACACCATTAGCTGACACTGATGTTGTAGCACCAACAAATAATTTCCTACATTCATTATTTAGTCAAATTGACATTTCATTAAATGATAAATTAATTACTTCTTCATCAGGATTTTATCCTTATCGTGCGTACCTTGAAACATTATTAAATTATTCCCGTGATGCTTCTGATACACATTTGAAATTAGGTATGTGGTATAAAGATACCGCTAAACAATTTGATAGCATTGGTAATGCTAATGTAGGTTTTCAACAACGTGCTAATTATATTAAAAATAGTAAATCGTTTGAAATGTATGGTCGTCTGTATACAGATATTGCTGGATTACCAAGAGCACTTGTAAATAAAGTAGGTCTTCGTATAAAATTACATCGTAGTAAAGATGCTTTTTGTTTATTATCTCCTGCAAATACTTCTTATAAAGTAAAACTTGAAGATGTTACTCTACATATACGTCGCATTGATGTTGCACCTCATTTGGCAATGGAAATCAATACTAATATGAATCATGAAACAGCAAAATATTCCCTTACAAGAGTACAAACAAGATCGTATACTATTCCTGCAAACGTTAATTCATACAATCTTGATAATATTTTTCTGGGTAACGTACCTAAAGGTGTTGTTATCGGGTTTGTTTCCAATTCGGCATTTAATGGAAAATCTGAACTAAATCCATTTCATTTTCAACACTAACGTTAACAAACTGCAGCTACAAGTTGGATCAAAATCTTTTCCTCCCAGTCCCCTCACCCCCGATTTTCAAAACAATTTGTACCTTCTAAGTTACCATTCTCTGTTTTCCGGTACTGGTTTATATTATAAAGATGATGCACATACTATTACTCCTGAAGAATATCCACACGGCTGTACTCTTTATGCATTTATTCTATCACCTACAGCAACATTAGATGATTGTACGTGGGACCTTGTGCGTGATGCGCCTGTAAATGTTAAAGTTTCCTTTTCTGAAAATTTAACAGAGCCTATAACATGTATTGTTTACGCTCAGTTTGATTCTTTAATTCAAATTGATAAAGATAGAAATATATATACTGATAATACTTTTTAAAAGTATCATTTTAATAAAAGAAGTATAACTGTTCACTTCTAAGCATATGAATTACATGTGTCCTACTGGTACAAAGTGTATTAAACATTGTATATTTTAATATTTTTGATTGATTATTCAAAGAGTTGCAAGGTATCATACTATGAAGTTTGTCAAAAGTATTTTTTATGCGTTAGCACCATTCATCGTTATTGGAAAAGTTATAAAAAACTCTGTCATGAATATTTTAAACATATTATTTCGTTTTATGAAAATATTCCATATACTCCACTAGGTCTTCCAACATATACGCGTATAAAGTGATGTAAAGTGAAGTGATGTGAATTTAAAAAACAAAAGTTATGTACACGGATGATTTAATAAAAGTGTTACTTCGTGATAAAGTTACTGGTGCAAATGTACATGGCATTTATCCTATTGATAAAATACCAAAAACTGAGCAACCACCGGCTGGACTTATTATAAATTTAAGCGTTTCATCTTCAGGTGGCACACATTGGGTGTGTGTATTCATTGATGAAAATCAAAGAGGATACTATTTCGATAGCCTAGCATTACCATTTCCAAAAGAAATAAAAACTTTTTTAAATAAAAATTGTAAAATATATTTTACAAATAGTTCCGCATATCAACATGATAATTCAATCTTGTGTGGACAATTTGTGTTGTACTTTTTGCATCATATTGTACGAAAGAAAAGCTTTCAAGAATGTTTAAATTTATTCAGAAAAAATAATCTTAAACAAAATGATAAAATTGTATTCAATCATGTATCCAATATAATGAAAAAGAAAAACAAGTAAATTAGTTTAATAAAATTTTTTTATTTACAATTTAAAATCTTGTATTTTTATTTACAAGAACATATATCCTTTTTACAACTTTGCAAATGCATTAGTTAATGTTATAGTACGTTGAAACTTCCACCAATAACATAATTGTTGTGCATTACGAAATGCACATCCTGATTTTTTATCAAGTTTAATATTTTGTTCATGAAAAGTACAATAATCATTAAATACGTTTGCATGCATTGTGTTTAATGGTGGACACTGTTTACTTTCCAAATCAATAACATTAGCTAGTGCAAAAATATTTTTAATCCAAAGTGTTTTTTTCTGCACCTTTACAATAAAAGGTTGCATCTTGTTTACAAAGTTGATATATAAGGTTACGTATGTGTGATACAGTATAACCGCATTTATCATTCCAAGTTAATCCATGTAAGTTTAATGTTAACCATTCAATTTGTTTTTGACAACCTAATGGAAGTATATTGTATTCTACTAGTGATTTTATTAAACAATGCAAATTTACTGTATCATCACATGCAGTTAAACAAAATTCACGTATAATAAATTCATGATTTGAAATCTTAAAACCTTGTATGTCAATAATGTATTCATTAACACATGGTGAAATTTTATGTTTACGTTCTAAGAAAAATGGTATAATTTGTCCAACAAATTCAGTGTTCTTTAAACAATCACGCGTTTTGCGTATAAAGTTTATACTTGAAATTTCACTATGGTGTTCTTCAAACACTTCATATAAATCAATAACAGTTATGTCGTTGGATAAATATCCTACAGCAAAAGTTCCAATATCATCGTGAAATAAACATTGATGTTCAAGATGCAGCAAGCATTGTTCACAAGAAATATTATTATTAAAACGTAAGTATGCACTTATAGTTTTTAAAACACAAACTTCACTAATATGTTCTTCACTACATGATACACAAAAATTATTTTCGAAATACATTATGTACAGTACGTTTTCTTAACACACCTCACTATACTCGTTCGATCTGTCTTTTTCAAGGAAAATACTTAAAAGTTCTTTTCGTACATTCACATCCACTGATAGTTCACCAAATGTAATATTAAAATAATCTCTTGTTAATGGTGTAATAACTGTATGTGTTTCTCCATAAATGTCAAATAATTCCTCCTGTACACGAGGATTCACTAACACAGACCAGACACGAATGTCTAAAACGTCTTCATTACAATAAAAACATTCATGAGACCATTCACATATATCGTGCCAATAACATGCATAGCATATTAAATAATCATTTGGTTTCCATTTCCCAATGCAGTCTCTTACACAGTTCACATCCACATAATTAACACCACATTCACAGTTCCAACTTAATTCTGATAAATCAGGTGAACATGGCGGCGTATCCACATTTGATACCACTTCGTCATTTGATTTTGCCTCAAGATTTGAATTATCTTGCGAAAATTCATACACTTCATTATCTATTCCCGCATCACTATCATTTGCATAAACTTTTATATTATCGTTTTCATATCTTTCTAATTCATTTTCATCAAATGTACAATCTGGAGAATCTGGATATTCATTCTGACCGTCTAACTTATACTTCACATCAACGTCTTCTACAAACTGACGGTTCTCCATCGCTAACAAAACTATACATGTCTATTTTTTAAAACCAATATTTAAATAAAAATTTCAAATGACGTCACGCGCTCGCGCCCGCGCACGCGGGTATTTTCCGTTCGCGCCCCCGCGCCTTCCCGCGCCGCGTCCGCGTTTCCGCCGCCGGGTTAAAAATCTTTTTATAACAATCCGGTATTGTTCAACACATAAATTATTATTCTTTAACGCATACAACTGCAAGGTTTCTCTTTACATACACCTGCAAGGTTTCTCTTTTATTATTCTTTATAACAAGCTAGCATTGTTCAACAAGTTTTCCAAGGTTTCTCTTTTATTACTCTCTTTTGTGTCACTACTATACACACAATAGTACACCATCCATTACCTGTCATCATATGTCATTTAAACAATAGTGTGTTTCTATACAACTATACTTTCTATCTATTGTCTGTGGTGCAACCCGCTGGTGCTTCACTATTACGAATACAATAGGTTTCTATTGTGTTTACCTTCCCTAACAAAGGCACCCTGCGTCGAAGGAATGTTTACATATTGGTATATCCCTACTGTGCTGCTTTTTTAATTTTGAAGAATTGTAATTTGTGCAGTAATATTTATCCAGGTTTCCAGCATACAAATTTTTATTGACTTTGCCCGTAACTCGGGCATCATGTGAAAGACTTTTTTCAAAATTGAAATAAACTGAAAAACAAAAATAGGCTAACGAGTACCATGTCTCAGGAACATTTGAAAACATTTTGTTTATGTCTATTGAAAAAGATTTATTAAAAAAATATTTCGAATGCAAAAGTGATAGATACAGTAGCATCAAAAACTAGTACACTAAAACATCTGCTAATTTTGTAATATAGTATACGTTCTCCTTGAACTTCATATAATATTTTGAACAATTCAGAATAATACATTGATGAAAGAATATCAGGTTTTAATTGTCAATTGTTAACACTATTGACTTATTGTAGAAAGAAAACTGTGCAATTGATTTGTGACATTGAGATGCTGGTGGCCCTTGTGGGAGAAAGCGCCGTCGCCCCTCTAATAATACCTATCCGTCTCTGGTCCAAAGCCTGGATAAAGTGTGATGGAAATCAGCAAATATTCAAATATTGCATATGCAAGATTCTTGCTGGTCTTGGTCTGGCGAGAATCTTGCAGGTATGGTCTTGGTGTTGCGAGAATCTTGCATGCATGGTCTTAGTCTTGGTCTTGCATCGGTACTTTTCTCAGCACCAATCTGTTCAACTTTTAACCTTATTTTGGCCGATATATATATATATATATATATATATATATATATATATATATATATATATATATATATATATATATATATATACCATCCTATGAAGTGGTACGTTTTGTCGCCTGACATTATTTGATGGCTGATTGGAAGACTCTTCGCAAGTAGCCCTCCAGGCAAGTGGTACGTTTTGTCGCTTGTCATTATTTAAAGTGTTTTTAGAAAACCCTTCACAAGCAGCCCTCAGGGTAAGTGGTACGTTTTGTCGGTGGTACGTTTTGTCGCTAGTACGTTTTGTCGCGTATTCATATTTATGTACTATTTTGCTATGCAAAGCAAGAGAGAATTCATGATGTGATATTTGATAAATATACCGTACTTTATATATTTTATAATTATCTGGCTGCAATTTCTTGAGTAGTCCTCTGAATTCAGGGACTAGAGCAGTGCTTTAAAGAGACTTGAGTCAATAGTCGGAATGTTTAAAACAAAAGAATAAACCCAAAATAGTATAATAATAATAATAATAATAATAATAATAATAATAATAATAATAATAATAATAATCAAATATAAATAAAATAGAGTTTATGTGTCTGTCTGTCTGTCTGCCTTTGTGCGGCCTGGGGAAAACACGAGTGGACCGAAAGTTACCAAAATTTGGTCACGGGTACCTTGGTCCAGGCTCCAGATCAAGCCGATGCGCTTTTTTTTTTTCAAAATTCGAACCAGGAGGTCTCAGGGGGCGTTTACCAGGACATGTAAAAGTAGTAGAAAATAATCAGTATTTGTGTCGAATTCATATTTATCGAGGTCGCTCAGATGTATATTGATACTCCCGATAGTGTTTACATTCAAATTCAGGCCCCATCGGCCTTCCCAATGAAAACACGTTGTTGGATATATATTCACACAAAATGTATCTAATTTTAGAAATGTTTCTTAATTCTTCTCTCATTGTTCAGTTTGTTTACATTGATATTTTATCTGACCCGTGCGAAGAACGGGCATAACAGCTAGTAATAATAATAATAATGCCTACAAACCAGTCTTGGGGTCAGTGGCTGAATGTTGGCTTGAGATTCTCGGATAGACCTCAACGGTTGACTATCCCGAGAGGACTTTAGCCTGGTTTTCCCAGTTACAACAGTTGAATACCGGAACGGTATTTTAAATATCCAGAACCGGGCCGCTATTTTGCCCAAGTTTATCAATTGTGGAAACAGTATAGAAAAATATCTTCCAAAATACCGCTTCTCTAATAAAAAGTGCACATCTTTTCTGTATGTGGCATGCTCTCTCATTTCGGTAACAAACAGGCCCGTATCCACGGGGGGCTAGGGGCCGGGCCCCTAAACTTTGGCTGGCCCCCTAAAAGTTTCACGGTAGGCTTGCAAATAATGAACTATAATATGGTGATGAAGTATACTATGATTGGGTCGGGCCACCCCTAACTTCTACCGGGCCCCCTCTAAATTTTGGGGCTGGCTACGGGCCTGGTAACAAAGCGAATAAAATGCATATTGTTTTGCATTTGTCCACTGCAGCCACGTTAACAAAACTAATGAATGACAATAGTTGATGCGATATACATACGAAAGTAATTAAAGAATTTTCCTTTGTCTTCCCTTAATTGTGGAAACAGTATAGAAAAATCAGGGTGAACCCATATGTGTCTCTGACGTTTTCTTTTCTGCCTGTGTCTTAACAAGGCGAGTAGAAAACACATTTTGCTTCTGTCCATTACAACCACCACAACACGACAAGAGTCACAGAGTTTTGTTTCTTCAGTTGCACAGCAACCCTGCTCGCATATTTTTCATCCACGGCAAAACGCCGGATAATATGAAAGGGGCCGAAACCGGATCCGGCAAACAGCCGGAAACGGATCCGGCAAATCGCCGGATAATGGGAAAGAGGCCTATGTGTGCACGGTGAAATATGGTAGGGTTTCAAGATTTTTTTTTTATGACAGCTACAAGTCCTTCTAACGTGGCAACCCATCTTTAGAAACTTTGTCGAGGAATATTGTGATAGTCTCGAAGTTACTAGATTCATTAACTTTACTACCTGCCTTGCAGAAAAAAAAAAAGAAAAAGAAACCTGTTAAGTTAGAAGTCAAGTGTCAAAAGATGACATTATTTCCTTCCTAACAACTTGCAGCTTATATAATTGCAAGTTCCCACAGTTGCACTGAGCCATAACCTGCTCAAGTAACCATTACGATTCATTGCAAATTCAATTAATCCAATTACCAGTTCTTTTTATTGTTCCCATATTGTTTATATGTATCCTGATTTTGCTATTTATTTTTCACGGAGTGATTGGCTTTGAAGAATAGAGTCATATTGGAATCGTACATTGAACATACATATATTGGAAGTGGCTTAATTAATGCGTGACTTGAGACATTGTCACATACTGATGAGGTTAACGAACGAGGATGTTAGATAATCGTGATATCTAGTTGGAAGACAATGTCATTATTTACACACTGCTCCCCCATTTCCTTACCTCTTGAAATATTGTAAAATTTGAAAATTAATTAAAATGAAAAAAAGAAGCTGGTTACCACATTTTGGAAGAATTTGTGTTGTAAAGTTTGGTCGTGGAACATAAAAGGAAAGATAGGATATATATGAAATTCATTTTTAAAAAGTTTAAGAAGTTACTGGAGATTGTAAAGCAACTTTTTAATTAGCATCGAGTGAATTTCCTGCATGCAGACTATTTATGGTGAATATGATACTGACTCCACTTAGGAACGGATACGCAAGCACGAGTGTGAATGCTAACCAGGCGCACACCCGATTTTTTTCTTGGGGGGGGGGGGGTCCAAAGTTTTTTTTCATGGAGAGAGGGTCCAATATGTATATATATTATTAAACCTGCGTTATTTGGGACCCAAAAAGACGATAAGTAATTGTTATATTAGTTATTGCCATCTATAGTCTCAGAAAATCTGATAGAAGTAGGTTATTTTCATAAGGAAAGGAAGGTGTAAAATCAGATCTTTAGGCAACGTCAATCATTTCTCTGTTAAACAAGTATAGTTATGTTAAGAAAATGTACAAATGTTAATAGAATTACGAAGTATTTTGGAGGGTCCCGACCCTGTGGACCCCCTTCGTGGTTGCACCCCTGATGCTGACCAACTGTTTAAAGTGGAATCCGAAGTGTTATTTTGGGCTGATACAAGGCAACTATGACAGTTACTATACTGATTTGAAGAATACCGAAGACAGGTCTGTGTATATTAGTATATCGACAGTAGTTTATTTCCAGTTCAACAACTGTATATAATTTCAGGGGGGGCGCGGTGGCTCAGTGGTAGAGCGTTCACCTCCGGTGCTTGGGGTCCCTGGTTCGATCCCAGCTCGCGCCGTGTGTACTTTGTGGTGGACAAACACCGTGCTCGTGGGTTTTCTCGGGGTTCTCCCGTTTCCTTCCACTTTCTTCATTCCACCATTTCACTCATCATCACCGTCTCCTTTAGCCTAACCGGCATAACTGTGGGACGTAAAACTTAAATATTTCATTTTGTATATAATTTCAGTATAGTCCCCTCACATTTTGGATATGTTGCCTTCGGGACAAAACTTTCTGGAAGAAAGCCTGCTGCTCAAGACCACAGAGAGTGTACGCTTTAGGCAGTTGGGTACGAATGGGCACAGAAGCTAAGAGAAGAACCAGAAGTAAAAGACATTGTATCATACGAGTACTATCAGGATATTATCAGGGAAGAAGTAAATAAAATGAAATGAAATCTTTCAGTTTTACGTCCCACGATTATGCCGGTTAGGCTAAAGGAGACGGTGATTATGAGAAATGAATGAAATAGTGGAATTAAGAAAGTGGGAGGAAACGGAAGAACCCCGAGAAAACCCACGAGCACGGTGTTTGTCCACCACAAAGTCCACACGGCGCGGCGGTGTCGTAGTGTATATAAGAATATCAAATATAATCGTTCCATGTGTTACCAACCAACATTTACTTGAGACGAAAAATAATTTATTTCTATCATTTTAAAATAAACCATGTTACTCGGTGAAGCACGGAAACTTCCAAAGACCTAATGATTGAGCCAGTTTTTGAGTGGAATAAATAATCACCATGAGACAAGTTTCTGTTTCTTTCCCAATCGAAACCCAACTGTTGACTTTTCTCCCACCTTTGCTCGTGTTTTAAGTGGATCATTTGTGTTTGGTAAGTGCGTGTTTCCATCGGTCAACGATTTCGTGCAATGTTCGCATGATGCAAGCTCTAACGTGACAGAAAAGTTTTCCTTCGTTTTCTTTCCATAACTCACATCATCGATATATATATATATATATATATATATATATATATATATATATATATATATATATATACCAAAAATGTGGCTTATGAAGAAAGAAAGGGAAAATGGAATAGAATAAAACAGTCTATGTTAACATTATTGTCTAATCTTTTTAAAAATATGAGTTCTTTCAAGAATTTCAGTTCTGAAACTTCTAAAATGTCTACTTTCAATCCATTCATGTATTTTAATTCATTTTGGTTGCAGACATGCAACAGTATAGCATTTAAAATGGAGTACATTGCTATTTTGACAGACCAATTTAAAAATTGATTCATAGGGGTTTCACTCATACCAATACACGAGTTCAATAGAAATAGAGCAAATTGGTGAATTGAAGGTTAACAGGGTTATGCCTTTAAGAAATAATGTGGAATGAATCTTTCTTAATGTAACAATCGAAGGAGCGCTATATCCACTCAGTGTTACTAACAAATCATAAAAAAATGTTTCCACTAGACCAGGATTCAAAATATACTAAATCTCAATAGGTATAGTTGAACAACTCAAGAAATGGAGCCCACTCGTTCTTATCAATGAATGCGATGAATAAAATAATTTATATTTTTATAATTTGTTTTATTTTATTTTACGGTGGGGGGACGGTTGGAAAGGTATAAAAACTCTTCTTCTTGTAGTCTGGCAGCCAAGGCACTAAACCTTGCATTATGTTCTGCGCATTTATTTTTTTTTTTCGTTTTCTTTCTCATGAGGTCATCCTAAGTAGTCCATGAGCCAGAACCCTAAAATCTGGTCAACGGTACCTTCCGGGGTGGCGAAATCCCCCAATACTTTTTGAGCAGATACGTGGTCCAGTATGTCAAAACTGCTTGGTGGACTTTCGTCCGGCACAGCATTATGCCAAATATGACGTCATCAATATGGCCGCCAAATGATTTCACCGTAGCAATTTTAAACGATTATAATTGCACTATCGTTCAAGGTAGAAACTTAATTCTTGCTTCATTGTCGAGAATATACTCTAGGCCTACATTTCAACACCAAAACTTTCCTAATAATTGCCGCCATTTTGAAATATAGTGCTTGAAAGTGGAAAAAATGTCATGGTCACATTCAATCGCATCCTTTAATGGTGAATAACTATGAAACGGCTATATTTACACAAAAGCACCATGAAATAAATAAAGTTGTGCATTTCAAGAGCTTTCGAACGACACTTTAATTATAACTATATCTTTACAAATAACGAAAATAATTCATTTTATGTGCTGGTAGGTGTAAATTTCTAAGAATTCAAATATTAAAAATGTTACTCTGATTTTGATTTGGCTTCAGTTCAGCGTCCCGTGGTTATGTCATGGCGGCTAAAGAAGATGGAGACCTAGTGATTATAGTGGAATCTGAACTACTTTTTTCGTTAAACTCTATCCCCTTCGGGAATCGAGCCCAGGACCACGTGCGCCGAGGGCAAACGTGTTAACCACTGCACCAAGCGGGAGTCCTCCGAAATTTTACTTGGACCTGACTTTCATTATACAATGTGAATGAGACATGGTGACATTGATTTCGGCAGAAACACACGCCTTTCAATATGAATTGATCATTTACTGCGGTTCTAGATTTGTACTACAATATTCATACTGGCGTGAAGCATATACCGTATTAATAAAAAGAATACATTATTCTTACAATATACGTTTCTAGATTGGAGATCCATGTACAATAAACATCACTTGATTCTCCCTCAGTAGAAGGGCACCAAGAAGCTGTCTAGCTCACGGTACTAGTAGTCTTTGAACATGTTACATGCAATAATGGAGGGTAGACATTATAATAGGGGAGTTAGACTGCATAAGTTGCTCTACGAAGCCTTGATGAGATTTGCATGGAAAGGCTTTCTTAAATGGATGGAAATAAATAATCAAAATGCCATCCAAGATCTTAACAACACTATCACACAGATTGAATTACTTAATGACAATGTGTGTCACGAGAAGTTACTAGGCGTATTAGAGAATGTTCGCATTCTGAATCTCTTCAAGGATTACCAGGAATTACTTCAAAACCAAAATGGTGATTTATCCTCATTTTGGATGAGCTGTATCGATATGGAAGATTGTTCTTGGCCTAGTTAAAGCTTCTAAAGAAGGAAACTGGTTTCTTCATCTTGCTATGATTAAAGAGATGATTCTATGGTGTTTTGCATATGATAGTTAAAATTATTCTAGATATCTTCCGGTTTACTATCTTGAAATGGCTAGGCTGCAAATTGACCACCCGCAGTTGTATGATCACTTCCCCAGAGAAGGATTCTCTGTCCAGCTTGGAGGAAGCAATCCTTTTGCAAGAATTCCAGTTGAGCAGACGATACAGGACAGTTAAAAAGACACTCAAACCGCCGGTGGAGTTAAAGGATATAGTCTTAGATGCAATGACCAGGTACTCGTACATAGCAGAGAAAGGTGCGTATGCCTTAGGAATCTAAGAATGATGACTGATATAAAAAGAGGTGGTTGTCACATGCTGATCTCGAATTTCTAGGATAGAGAAGAATGAAAAGAATGTACAGTTATTTCTTTACACAATGGAGAATAGTTGGAGATATCCTTTTGGTGGTCCAAAAGACTTGTTATCATTCTCAACCGGCATAGCTGCTACTACCGAAACTGAAAAGGATCTCCTAAATGCCAAAGAGAAGGGGACAATTGCTTTTATCAATTTTAAGCAAGACAGAATGAAACCCAATGAGGTATCCTCCAAATTCCATGACCGCCTCCAGCAATTAAGGCTTAAGACTTTCAGTGATATGCAAACGTCCAAGAAGTTGAGAATTTAGAATAAAGAGGTTGTTTTGAGAGCTGATAACAAGCTATTTGGCCATATGATCTTAGTAGCTGGAAAGAGAAAACTGGGCATAGATTAGCTCTACAACATCCATTAGGACCACTTTCATGGGCTTTTGCTAATTCTGATGGAACTATGAAGAAAATAAACAAGGTCACTGTTCGCAGATATCTTGAGAAAAAAGTGTCTGCTGCAGAAAATATACCGAAACCGTCAGCCTGTATAATTGATAAGGTGTGTCTTGTTCACAGGATTAACGGAGATAAAGACTTTTGAAGAGGTATCAAAGAGCATAATTGCAGAAGCCTTTTTAGTTGGATCAAACAGCGACAGGATTGACGTTGTATTCGATGTACACGACGATAAATTCATAAAAAATTCAGAGAGAATTAATGGAGGGTCCACCTCTGGTTTGCAGTACATAATGTCCAATCAAAAAATCAACCAGTGGAAAAGGTTACTTGCTTGTTCTGTAAGTAAAACAGCACTCATCGAGGTCCTTCTTAAAAATTGGAAATCTCTCACATATCTCCAGGAAGTTGATAAACGTTTTTTTTTTTGTCACATTGAAAGACGAATACATAGGACTAACCTGTAAAGAAAGTATTATTTATGAAGATCTTCAGACGTCTCAGGAAGAAGCTGACTCCCGAATACTTCTGCATGCAAAACGTGTAAGTGTTGATCATCCACTTGTGATAATTGTGTCTGATTGCACAAGTGTTTTCTTTTTTTATCTCAGCCCTTTTTTCAGTGAACATATTGGTAATACATTCATGAAGTGTAGCACTAAAAACAGAGAAAAGTACATTGATGTGAAACGGGTTGTCTCCTCATTGGGAAAAGATGCGTGCAGAAGTCTTGTTGGTTTCCATTCATTCACTGGTTGTGATGCAGTCAGTGCATTTAGTGGCCGTGGGAAGATTGGAGGCCTTAAATTTCTAAATATTGATAATGAACTTCAAAAAGCAAAGGTAGCACTTGGGGAAAAATGGCACCTTACACTAGTACACTTTCAGAAGCTACAAGTATTTACATGTAGGATCTATGTACCAAATTCACCTATCACCAACATCAATGAGCCTCGGTATCAATTGCTTAGGCTGAAGAAAGGTGACATCGAATCTGAACACTTGCCACCATGTGTAGATGCACTTTACGTTCATGCTAAAAAAGCTAATTATCAGGTAGCTATCTGGAAGAGAAGACTCGAAAAGGATCCCAACATTTCCAGCTCAGATGGCCATGGAAGGCTGCTCGAAGATGACCAACTACAAATTGAGTGGATGAAAGGTCCTCCAGCTCCAGATGCAATTATGGAGTTCCTGGCGTCCAAATGTACCAAAGAGTGTAGGTCTCCTAGTTGTCAGTGTATTAGCAACAACCTGAAATGCACACATGCCTGTATATTTCAGACATGTAGTAACATGTTAGAAAAGAATAATCTTTGCATTCAGGAGAACACAGATGAGACAATGATGAAGACATGAAACATGATAGAGTGGTGCATCAAAGTGTATACATGGATTACATCAAATGAACAAATGTGTAAATGAAATTTCGTATAGTAGCATAATTATCGATAGTATAACTTGTAAAATAGGGTGTGAAACCAGGTATAGTAACGTTCCTATAATACTTACGAGACATAGTAAATTAGACACAGAAGTTTTCCCGTATGCTTTAAATATGATTTCAATACTGTTTTTTTCACATTACAAAAATATTTTGGGTTGTATGCGTATACTATCATATAAAGTATTATATGTATAAGAGTAATAAATAAACAACCTTATGACAAAAGATAGAAAAATACTTTTAAAATAGTAGGCCTATATATACTTTATACAACATATGGCTTGCAATGAACCATTTATGTCAGTTTAAATAGGCCTATATATGTAGTTTATGTATGAGTTTGTGTATCACAGAGAGTGTAGAGTTTGTGTTTATTCATATAAATACTGTTTAATATTGTCACGTAAATAATATTTTCTACCTTCAGTATATAATTAATTACGTCATTTACGGTTACATAATCTATTCATACTCCCTTAGTAAATTTTACTGTGCATGAATGTTTGCTTAATTTCCTTTATTTCATTTAATTTTAATTTTAATTAAGATTGCAATTGTAAATCTAGAAATGTAATAAATGATTACATATTGAACATTACATATTTCTGTCCAAAAAAGTCAGAGTCATATGTTGACAACGTGATATTTCTGATATTTTAATTCTTAGAAACCTACATCTATCAGTGCATAAAATGAATTATTTCCGTTATTTGTAAAGATACAGTTATGATTCAGGTGTCGTTCGAAAGCTCTTGAAATGCACAACTTTGTTTATTTCATGGTGTTTTTGTGTAAATATAGCCGTTTCATAGTTATTCGCCATTAAAGGTTGTGATTGAATATATGACCATGACATTTCTCTACTTTCAGGCACTATATTTCGAAAGGGCGGCAACTATTAGGAAAGTTCTGGTGTTGAAATGTAGGTCCAGAGTATATTCTCGACAATAAAGCAAGAATTAAGTTTCTACCTTGAACGATAATCCAATTATAGTCGTTTAAAATTGCTACGGTGAAATAATTAGGCGGCCATATTGATGACGTCATATTTGGCATAATGCTGTGCCGGACGAAAGTCCACCAAGCAGTTTTGACATACTGGACCACGTATCTGTTCAAAATGTATTGGGGGATTTTGCCACCCCGGATGGTACCAAGATGTTGTCTGGCTCATGGACTAAAGTGAGAATCCAACGAGTGTCCCTTGTCACCCTTGAGCAATCCAAAATGGTGGTCATCTAATATGGCGGCTAGAGGCTATGTGCAGTCTTTGCTTTGGATGCTTGTATCTCCTCAACTACTAGCTAACCTTTATCGTTCAAACACTAAATTATATAGAATTTAACAAGATAGAATATATCACTTATCGTTACTCGTACTTCAAATTAGTAACGAGCGAGTAATTAGTAAGTATACATGTATTTACTTTTTTGGACAGCTTCTCAACCATATATTTTAAACTCATAAACAATCGACTTAAATGTGTAGACTAACTTTTCAATGATCGTTAAATTTGCTTTACTTTGACGTATGTTTTATTTGGATACATTGAAAGGTAACAAAGTTATTGTGAGTAAAAATATAACTTTAAAACCTTTGTTTTTTCAGTGAAACACTGTTTCGAAAGACATTTCGCTATTTGTTTTCGACATCTAGCTTGTAATATAGATTCAGTATGATTGATAAACTTTTTTTCTTTTTTCTTTTTTTTTTTCAAGAGTGGCAAGGTGAGTTGAGACTCGTCGGATTTTCACTTACGGTGTTCCTATGAGTAAGAATTTTTTTTTTTTTTAAAGTACAGACACAATGCAATGCTTACCTAAATTTTGGTCTTCTGCCACCAGACTATAAGTACTGTAAATTAACCTAACATATGAAGCACTTTTATTATACAAACCAGTATGGACTGCAGTAAGACATACTATATGTAGTAAAAGACATCATTTGGCACATTTACAATTGTTACGTGTCTTTAACTGCAGTAACGTGTATTTCATAAAACATTTTAAATGCATAATTTCTTCGTTGTACCATAATAATGTCACTTGAATAGAAACTATGTTCTGTATAGAAAAAAAAGGATGAATTATATTTGAAAAAAGATCAGCATCTCTAAAGAATTATTTTTTTTTCAAAGCTGTTTACTTGAAACTTACATAATGTTTGTACCAATCATTAACAGGAGGTTAAAAAAAAGAAAGAAAAATACCAGTTGACAAAAAATATACCTGAAGAGGCAAAACAAATGTATTTGAAACATTTGAAGCAATATTAATAATAGTAATATTAACATTATATAATAACCACTGAACTGTAGTAGTTTGCTGTCCGACACAATGCCTGAAGCGAAAACAATTAACGAATATGCTGTTGGGCATATCTCGTCTCAGCATATCTATCTTATATAATAAAATTTTTTAATAGAATGTGGGTCATTTGTTTGTTTACATTTCCTTTCTCTCTAATGTAGAAGAAGGCACATTCTTCTCATGCATACGTGGTTTAAAATTACAGAAATTTATATTATATATTCTTTCTTTATGTACAGAGAGTAGAGAGATAAGCTCCTTAGCAATAATATTCAATAACGAAAAGTTAATAAAACAAGCAAAAAAGAAAGTTCTAATGAATATGATTTGAATAAAGTTATTAACGATTTTGCAGTGACACGATTTTTACTCGTTCACTAGATAATAATAATAATAATAATAATAATAATAATAATAATAATAATAATAATAATAATAGTGCCACTGACTCACAACATAGTACATTTAGTGCAAAAATAAGCAGATATAAAGACCTGGTAGACGAAATCAAAAGATGAGCTCCCTCGTGGCTAAGCGGTTAGCGTACGCGCGGGGAGACCCGGGTTCGATTTCCGGCGGGAGCTCATGTGGTTCGGATTCCACGTTAATCAGTAGCTCCACGTCTCATATAGCCTCGCTGCTGAACGCGACGCTAAACTAAAATCAACTCATCTCAACGAAATCAAAAGGGTATATAAACAGGGCTGGCTCTAGCATATATACAACACGTGCATTTGCACGGGGGGGGGGGGGCAAGTTTCGAGAGGGAGCAGAGGCGGATCTAGAAAGTGAAAACTGGGGGAGGGAGCAGTCAGAATCCAGATTATGATAGGTATATCACGAGTTTACAATAAATTTTAAATAATATATAAATAATAGCTTAAATTATTTTTGTCGTCACAAAACTGGAATGCCTAGGTCCCCGGCCCTGGGTTAGATACGCCACTGCGGGGAGGGGCGAAGTCTGTGATAACTATATTATTTAAAATAAATATTTCTTGTTTGAAACAGTCTTCATGGTGATGATAGTTAAATCTACTAAGCTGACCTTCTATTTGAATACTACACTCGTAAACATATTTAGGTCACATAAGTTTAAGGTCACATGGACAGTGCTAAAGCAAACGGTCAAACAAATCCCAGCATGAATTGCTTGATGATTGTTAAATACAAGAAGTCAATCCTCGAAAGTAGCGAATACCTGTTCAATTTAGTTAGTTATCACAGTTTTGATATGAAAACTAGTCTTGTATTTCTCTTAAACTAGTTTCTTATCATTGAAGGGGAAACAAGTTTTTTTAAAAATTTTTTTAAACATATGTTGAAGGAAAATCAAGATATATGTATTGTAATTGCAAACTGATATATTGAGATGCTATAAAAAGTATTACTATCTTTCCTCTGCATGTGTGTTTGCTTTATCTTTCACTAACATAATAGATTATTATTTAAAGAAAGAAAAAAACAGACATAACGATATTGTATTTGTAGTATTTAAGCCTTTCTGAGTGCAACTGCCCTTCTCTTCCCGTTGTTTTTCATGATGGCGTAGTAGCATACTTAAAATTATGGCTTTTAAGATTTGTTTTTTGTGGCTAAATTGGCGGCAATAGATGCAATTTCATGAGACGATAAATTGCCTAGGATCGGCCCTGTATCTAGATATCACGAAGTTATAAGTAAGACCAACCATTTTTTCAGCGACAGCTATTGTCCCTAAAGCACCAGAATTGCCAACCTCAGAGTACGAAATTATCGATTTTCTTTCTTTAAAATAATCGGATAGGCCTATTACAAAAATTATTGTATATTCGTTATGCACCTGGTAATTGTAGAAATAAGTATAATACTAATTTATAAGTATATACATCCTATACTAGTATATATACTGTATACTACTATAATATAATACTAGTATAATAGCAATAATATATAATAAACTTATCTAGTAATCTTCAGTTTCAAATCAGCGTCACTGTCCTCCAAATTTTTAAAAACCCTTATTAACAATCCTCTGAACAACAACAACAACCTTTCTACCCCCTCGTAAACGTAATTGAATTTAAAGTCTGGATGTAGGGTCTGCATTTAAAGTCGCATGGTTGTCATTTGGCAATTCTCAAATCGTTATTGATTTATTTTAACGGGAATAACTGCTAAAAACAATGAAATGAGAATGAAATGAAATCTTTAAGTTTTACATCCCACTATTATGCCAGTTAGGCTAAAGGAGACGGTGATGATGAGAAATGAATGAAATGGTGGAATGAAGAAAGTGGAAGGAAACGAGAGAACCTCGAGAAAACCCACGAGCACGGTGTTTGTCCACCACAAAGTCCACACGGCGCGAGCTGAGATCGAACCAGGGACCCCAAGCACCGGAAGTGAACGCTCTACCATCTAAACACATCAGTGCGTGTGTGTGTTTTATAATTATTTAATGCAGATCTACAATCTATTTGAAGGTTCAAAAACTGAGAAAAAGTGTGTGTTCTAAAAGCATAGTATATTCACCTAATATTACAAGGGCATTATCGTGCATAGCATTAAAGCTGAAATAATCGCATGGTTGGCAAGCCTGAAAGGCACTGTGTTGCCTGAACACATTAAAGCAAAATATCTTTAAACAAATCTACCTCAGTGATTCTTAATACCTGGCATATGGTGAGAAATTTGTTTGGAGAAGAGCTATTCAAATAGACTACACTTGATAGTGATGGCTGACAGGTTATTAAGATAAAACATGTTTAAACCGAGGTTAGTGGGAAACCTATTTATAAAAGAGAAACATTTTCAGCCTGTGAGTAACAGTAATATATAAGAGTTACAGGTTGCTTAAAATATCAGGGAGAAAATATGTAAATATTCTTAATCCTTGTTATAGACACAAGATGGTTCACTCTGTCAGTCACGCTAATAGTTGTCGCTAGCTGCGCTGCCTCCTACATAACGCCACGAGATGTCCCTATTAGCGTGCAGGCAATTTGAGGACGACCTGAAGACAAGGAAGTACTATTACTGTTACTATTATTTCTATTACTAGTACTACTATTAATATTACTGCTACTACTACTATTACTACCATTACTATTACTATTATTACTACTACTATTACTATAACTGTTGCAACTATTACTGCCATTACAATTACTATTACTACTACTACTACTACTACTACTACTACTACTACTACTACTACTACTACTAATAATAATAATAATAATAATAATAATAATAATAATAACCTGCAAAAGAAGAATATCATAGCATCAATCTTACATTTTAAATTGCTGTTGATGATTAGGAGCATCTGTCCTAGAACTTTATCATCAAATCTTGTATATTATTATTATTATTATTATTATTATTATTATTATTATTATTATTATTATTATTATTATTATTACAAAGTAAAAAGAGTTGAAAAAGTTTACAAAATACGCACATTTCCAGTTATATTAATGTTACCAGCGATTAATTATTAAGTCTTTAGTCTAAATCAGACATTTTCAAACCATTTTGACGCGATCGAACCACTAGTGTGCTGGGAGAAAGTTAGGTACATTGAAATTAATTACAGGTGCAGATTCCCATTACGAAATATATAATGCACGGTGTATAGAAACGTTTATTAATTTTTTTTTAATATTTCAAAATGGGTAACAATGAGGGGTAAAAGTGCAAGGGAACGCGAGGAGACGCCGTCCCCCACTTCGAAAATATATGTATGGCGTCCCCCCAGTTCCTAAAAAAAATTACAATGGGTTAAGATAGGCAGGGGCAACGGCGTGGCGTCATGGCACTACCTACCGTCCCCCCACCTTTTCAGATTCGCTTTTACCTGTGGTAACAATATTTTTCATAGTGTAGCACAGCGTTTCTCAACCTTTTTTTTTCCTTTGAAGCACACCAAAGTACGTTTCAAAATTTCGCAACAGCCCTGCATTTGATTTTTTTTGTAAGATGTAATTATATTCAAATATATTCAAAACTTTTTTTAAAAAAAATATGGAACGACTATGAGATACAAATCTTATAAGCAAATTACGTAAGACTCTTGAATAAAAACATAACATAAAAGAAGCTTATGACTCTTAAGCAGGAATATGAGAAAGAAATATTACATCAGAAGTATAAGAAGACATCAAACTTAAAATCTTGCAACGAAGTGGTTGAGAAACGCTTATCTAGCAGTTTGCATCTGTGTAGGCAATGTTTCTTGATGATCAAAACAAAAGAAGCTTGGCATTAACTATGCAAAATAACATAAATTCTAAAGTATTGTTAGAGCTTAAATGAGAAAAAGTCCAAAGATGAGATATACAGGTATATGCCCAAATCAATAGCTCTTATTCATCTGAACAAAATGGCATGCATAAAGAGCAAAAACTCATGCGTAGTTTTCGAGAAAATGGATAAAAAATATGCTGTACGAACAATGCCATTTTGGAGACACCGTACCCTAGTGGTTAGAACATTGTACGCATGTCCGCGTTGTCCAGGATTCGATTCTCGGCTGATGCTTCCCAATTTTCGACGGCGTCCACCCAGAGTCGTGACGCAAACTGGGGAGTCACGTGAACACAATACGTGACGGAAACTAGGTCTAGAAAGATCCTGATACACTTGTTAGAGACAGGGTGATACCGCGAGTTGACCTCGTGTTCGTTGCTGGGTTGGATATAGTTCAGTCGGACGCTAACAGATGGCGTTGGAGCTGCTCAGGCTCAGAATGGGCTTGTCATTAATTTTTAAAATTTAATTTCTGTTTGACTAAAATATTATCCAAAGCTAAAACATATATCTCTCGATGATCACATGTCGCGTGGAACCAAAATGATATAAAATACTTGAGGGTAGATTCTGATGAATAATTTTCGAGAAAAATTAAAATTAAAAAAAAAAAAACACATTTTGTTGCGCTACCAAGTCTGTCGTTCATTGCAAAATAATTGTGAATTTTACGAAGGTGGGGGCGCGGTGTCCCAGGAGTAGAGCGTTCACCTCCGGTGCTTGGGGTCTCTGGGCCGATCCCAGCTCGCGCCGTGTAGACTTCGTGGTGGTCAAACATCGTGCTCATGAGTTTTCTCGGGGTTCTCCCGTTTCCTCCCACTTTCTTCATTCTACCATTTCAGTTTTTTCTCATCATCACCGTCTCCTTTAGCCTAACCGGCATAACCGTGGGACGTAAAACTTAAAAGATTTCATTTCATTCCATTTTTAATTATCAAAATTTAATTTATGTTTAACCACAATATTATCCAGAGCTAAAACATATTATCTCTAGATGATCACACTTCGAGTGGAACAAAAATGACGTAACATACTTGAGGGTGGATTCTGATGAGTAATTTTCGAGAAAATCCAAAATTTAAAAAAATGCGCTACCAAAGCTGTCGTTCATTGCAAAATAATAATTGTGAACTTTTACGAGGGTGACTCAGAAAGTAATGCCTCCAAGGTGATAGTTTTATTTGTGTTTGACAGAACCGATACAGATATCAGTGGAAAGCTTGCAATAGCAGCTACAAATGGTGGCATCATTTCTTCAACATAGTCCCCATTACGGGCAACACACTTGCACCAACGGGATACAAGGTTTTCCATGCCATCGGCGAAGAGTTGTGGTGGTTGCTGGCAACACCATTGCCGAATAGCTGCTTGCACCTCCACGTCACAGTTTGGGGAAGAGCCAAAAGTCCCAAGACGCAACATCCGGACTATAGGCAGGATGAGGCAGAATGCCAACAACACTTTGCCAACAGATGGGACAACCTTGAATTCTTTTGGCAGGCGAGAGGAAGTGAGACGGTACTCCATCAACTGACGCTTCGTTTCCAGGTCGTGATGGTGTAGTCAAGACTCGTCGCTAGCGATGAATGTTCCTGGGCGCACAACCTTCCGCAGTCAGACATACAATGACAACCCATTACTTCCACCGGACGTCACCATTTGATGTCATGATTGCTCCATTACTCTGTAACGAGAAGAGATAGGAAGGTGAAACAAGTGACATTCTATAGCTTAAATACCATCTGATAAACAGTACTATTGGCCAAGTAGGGGCTTGGAGGCATCACTTTCTAAATTACCCTCGTATTTTGCTAGAAGAAAAGGTTACTTATGTACTGCGTACATAGCAAAATATAATTAACTAATAGATTGTAAGGCTTGTGTATAGACCGCTCCCCCCGTTCTTTGTCACCGGAACTGGAAGAGTCGCAACTACTACTACTGCTGCTGCTGCTATTACTACTACTACCGGTGCTACTACTACTACTGCTACTACAACTACTACTTATATCGAGAACAGAACCCAACAAACCCCTGCGGTTCTTCTATCCCGTTCCTACTACTACTACTACTATTGCTACTATCACTACTACTACTACTGCTACTACTACTACTACTATCGCTACTACTACTATTACCGCTACTACTACTACTACTACTACTACTACTACTACTTATACTAAAGCTTCCTTAGCACAAGATTTACATCTTAAATCTTTATAACATGCGATTCCGATTCACTATGAACTAATATGAATCGTTAGAATCACTATGATTCGTTAAAAGTCACTGGGGGAATCGGGCTATACTCAATCCGATTGTAACTATTGATGTTAATTTTCAAGGTTGCACTTGCACCAGGAAAGGGGCAAATGGGGTCCCGTTCCCCAAACGACATTCTGCTCCCCTAAATCAGGTTCGTCCGTTACGCTATCAGGGGCTTCATTTGGGAAGAATAGGGGAGCGATTGCCTCCTGAGTTTGAGAAACACTTCTTTTAGTATATACTGATATAATAAAAAAAAAGAAAACCGTGAAACTCTTATGTCAGTGAACAATTTTGCCCCTCCTGGCAAAATATGAAACAATGCTACTGTATGCGGTTGTTGAACTTGTTTAGTACTTACAGCAAATTATTTATTTATTTATATATTTTTGTAACAGAAAATGAAATAAGTATTTAAAATAAAGTAATACGTTATGTCAACGTCAACATTGTTCAAATAATTAAAACAGGTTCTATTAATAATTCACTTTGCTTCTCTTACTTGCTTAACTGGATGTACAAAATTCCGAATGTATTATCACACTATTACACAACAGCGTGTTTAATCTTTTTCTTCTTTGAGTGCTTTTTCTTCTTCTTCTTCTTCTTCTTTTGTAAACATTTCAATCCACATAAACAGCGCCAAGTCAATAAAATGAGTCATTTAGTTCCAAAACGGCTCTTGCCCATTTATAGCAAATCCCGGAAAACTTAGAAAAGAAGTGGGATCCACATGTTTTGTAGAACTGTGAATACTTCAGTGTGTTCATGTGAAAAAATTTGAACATCCTCAAATATTTCCAGTTCTATAAAACGCATCGATCCTAAACCTTTTCTCGGTTTTCTGGAATTTTCTTAAATGGACAAGAGCCGTTTTGGAACTTGGCAGCTCAAATGTACGGATTTTTATAAACAATTTTTCTTCCAGTAGTAATAATTTATTTGATCATTTCCTACCGCCTGTGATTCGATGGATGCATGCATGAGTGAGGCGTGTCCCTTTCGGCAGCAAGGCTATATGAGTCATGGAATTCCAGTCACATGAGCTCCCGCCCCGCGGGACCTGTGATTCGAATTTCATACTGTGTTTCAGTATGTTTCAGTAAGCTATGTTAGGTACGATCCCGGCATTTGCCTGGTGTAAATGAGGAAAATCTCACTGAGGATGTTGGCTCGAAAAATCTTGTACACTTTTTCGAATGAGTGTCCTCGCCGGGAATCGAACTCAGAAGCGCTCGCACTACAGAAAAGACGAAGACCTGGTTTAGAACTTTTATTTTATTTCATCTTTTATGCATTCCTTTGGACTATGATATTTTCCTGTTGCACTTATGTTCTGAAATTACAAGAATTTTAAACTTTATACTTAGTATTAGAAAGAAGTATAATTAATTATTTTGTAGAAAATATACTACAGTGCTATAATTGGCTATCGCTGTTCATAGTATTGTAAATGTGTAATTAAATTAAATTATTATTATTCGTTGTTCCCTCCCAAACCTTCGGCTTGTCAACAAAGTTTCTGTACGTCACAGTGGTGGATCCATCTCGCGACCGGGGAGCCTAGGACCCCCAGTTTTTTAAGAAACAAAAATAATTTAAGCTATTATTTATATATTTTTTGAAAGTTTATAGTAAACTCATGATATATCTATCACAATCTGGATTCTGGCTCCTCCCCCCCCCCAGTTTTTACGTTCTAGATCCAGCACTGGTACGCCAGCGACTTTTCTTAGCGTCAGGTAGGTGGCAGCGCAGATAGCGTCAACTATGAGCTATTATATATTAGCGTGACTGACAGACTGAAGCGCCATGCGTTTATCTATTTTCTCCTAGATGTCTATCACAGCTCTAACTCTTAACAAAGTGTTTTGAGGTTTGTATGTTAGCGTTACTCACTGACTGATATGTTTTTGCATTATAAAGAGGTTACTTTGAAAGTAACAAGTTGTAGCCAGCATATATCAAGTTCAAAGCATTTTACTGAAGGTTAGAAGTTTTAGAACAACAAAATGAATGATTTACGGTTAGTTAACAAATACGAGGTGTGTTCAAAAAGTATCGAACCTTGTTTTCTCCCGCGTAAACCAATGAAGCGCGGGATACTTTGACGCTCATGCGCAGTCGTGAATTTTCTTCCGCCCGCCTGAAAGCGTCAGTCTCTGGCAGTCGGCCAACCAGGGGACTCTCGGGATAGCTTTTCTGCTCTCATTTTTCCCAGGATACTTTTCGGTCGGTGACGTCACGTGGAGGTATCGCGGTATTTTTCAAAATAAGTGAAATTATGCATAAACAATAACACTACTGTTTCAAGATGGGGAAAAGTTATCTTACTTGTGCAGTAGCTCATTCTAATAACATAGGAAGCAATACAAATGAAATAATGTTCCATCGATTCCCTAAAAATGATGAACTTCGAAGAAGATTGATTTCCCGTTGTAAGCGAAAGAACACTTTTAATGTGGATAACGCACGAATATGTTGTGCTCACTTTTCACCAGAGGATTATCAAAGAGTTTGAAAAAGTTTACTGCAAAAATAGTGTTTAAGATCTGACGCTGTTTCTTCATTATTGATACCAAACTGGCATGGCGAAAAATAAACTAGACACTAGTCAAGTTGAAAAACAGGTGTGTAACAACAATAATTAATTTTACTTTTATGACATTTGTTTCTGAGGGCCTGAAGCTTAAGGAGTTCGTAAAGCGAAGTGGAAGGGGGGTACCAACGAGAATATAAATGTATATTCTCATATATTCTTTAGTTTAAATGATATTCGTAAGTTTTGTTAAGTATTTGAAACATTATTCTAGCAAAGTGCTCAAAGTGCACTTTGAGCAGAACATTCATAGGAACCTATTACGAACCGAACCTAACCTAACTTTACCTAATCTAACCTAATCTAATCTTGTTTAACCGAACCGAACCTGTTACGTACAAATCATATTGATTTTATTCCTTCTCGTATGCCACATCGTGTGACAAAATCATTTGTTCTGATCAAAGTGCACTCTTACCATATTCTTATAATTGAAGGGCTGGCCGAGAGAGGGGGCTAAGCCACAGAAACTAAATTCCGGTAAATCGAAGGGCAAAGTGTAGGACAAATAAATGGAAATTTTCCCCTGTGAAGGTGGTTCTTTTATGTATGTATACCACTCTATAGATATCTGTGCAACTTATAACCTGTAATACATAATGCAAAATGTGTTATATTGAGTAATAAACAAATATTAGTAATGTAAAGGAAATATTTTGCAGTCACGATTTCTGACAATTTGGTTAATACACCTAAATACAACGGGTTAGGTTAGATTTCTAACCTGACCTAACTTAACCTAACCTAATCAAATCAAGTTAGGTTAGATTCGGTTATATTAGGTTAGGGTAGATTTCTAACAGCCTAACCTATCCTAACACAACCTAACCTAATTTGTTATTACATACCCGAAATCTCTGAAATTTTGAATAATATTTGCCTTAAGTATTTTACTACCTGAAATGTCCTTATTGAGAGGATTATTTTATGGAAAGTATTTGAACTCCTTCCACCCTTAGAATTCACGTTTCAATGAAAGTGCAACGACAAAAATCCATAATGCCACCCCTTCCCCACGCCCAAAGAGGATGAATTTGGATTTAAACGGTACCGGAACGGTCACTATTCATTTCAGTGACCCTGAAAATTATGGACTGAACACCAATTTCGGCGGTTTTTGATTATTTGTCACCTCCTTCCTATCTCCCCTCATCCCGAGCGAAAAAATGATAAGATCCTAAGTTAGGCCTGGCAGCATTAAAGTACCAAAAATCGTTAAAGTTGGTCGAGGAGAAGTTAGCAATCAAACATTGTTACAATGAATAGAAAATGCCCTCTCTTCCCCTTAAAACGGAAATTTTCAAAAACAATGGGACATGTTTTTCTTTAAACTTAATGAGGAGTTTATATACCGAGTTTCATTTTTCTAACTTGATAGGCACAGGCGTGCGCAACGTGGATGCCATCGGTGCCTTGGCGCCCCCATTAGATAGACTTTTTTTTAAATGTAGAATTATTAGAAACTGAGAAGAGAGTGGTCTACATTCTGCTTCAAAAAATCACATTTAACTTCCGCTTGCCAAATATGACATGTTAATTTTATAATAGTTAACAGCACTATTATTATTATTATTATTATTATTATTATTATTATTATTATTATTATTATTATTATTATTATTATTATTTTGTGAATTAAGAAAGATAAAGAGAGTGTGCGCTATGTTTGTAAGGTGTAACGATTGAATGTCAGAAGAAGAGGTGTTTACAAAATAATTACGTGTAAATTATTTCCCGTCTGCAAGGTGTGCCGTGCGTCGCCGACGCAGTATCGGGTGCAATGACGCTATCTTAGGGGTTAAGGGGGAGGGGGGCGGATGACATTCCATATGGTGGTACTTTAGATCTGGCACCCACATTCCCAATGTCCTGCGCACGATAATGTTGATAGGTTCGTGAGATACTGTATTTTAGGTACAAATTTTGAACCCCTTCTTTCCCTTAGGATTCGCCCTTTAATCAAAGTAATAAGGTCCAGTTCCACTCATGTACGATACTAGAAATTATAAAAATCGATCCAAAGCTCTAGAATGAATTAGCGAGTAAACATTATATTCATTTTTGTTTGTAGAGATAATTAATCATTATTGACGGTATTTATAGATTTATTACATTATATTGTCTCATCTGTTAGTAGAAATAACTCATTATTTGTATTTGGAAAGACAAGGAATATCATAATTATGTTTTGAATCCAGTTTTACGAATAAAGCGCGAAGTGTAACAAGCAGGCAAGCGAAAAAAAATCTTCACCGATACCTCCACATGACGTCACGGACAAGGAACCAAACAGAACGCTAATCGCGAACTGGGGCTACCTGTTATTTTATATACCTTGCGGCCAACGAATGAAGACGTGTCGTGAGCGGTCATCGGATTTAATTTATTTTATTTATTTATTTATTTATTTATTTATTTATTTTGTAAAATGACAGAAAAACTTGAGCAATGATAAAAGCTTGGCGATACCCAGGCGGAAACCATTCAATCGGATCGGTACATTCAATTTTGAACGAGAATTTGGGCATGAGGAGAGTGTCCGCGAAATTTCATTCAGGCTTTCCTCGCCAAAGCCAACATTCCTGTGTATTGTCAGATTCCCTACTCACCCGACATGGCTCCATCTGATGTTTGGTTATTTTCCAAGCTGAAAATGCTAATAAAAGGGACCCGATTTGAGTCAAGAGAAGACATCATGTAGAATGCAACGGCACGGTTACTCACCATTCCAAAAACTGCGTTCCAGATGTGTTTCCAACAATGCAATGGTGGGAGCGCTAGGAGAAGAGTGCACATTACCAAGGAGGCTACTTTGAAGGGGATTAGCGTTTCGGATTTCCAAATCAATAAATGTATTTTGGCAA
Source organism: Thermobia domestica (assembly GCF_964235325.1). Lineage (NCBI taxonomy): Eukaryota > Metazoa > Arthropoda > Insecta > Zygentoma > Lepismatidae > Thermobia > Thermobia domestica. The sequence continues at coordinate 293,295,462 of NC_137458.1, read as the reverse complement.
CCAAAGGTTCGATACCTTTCGAACACACCTCGTACGTTAGGTCTACAAGGTTATCAAGAAACCTTCAGACAAGAAAGAACAACCAAACCGACAATATAAAGTAATCCATTACGTCAACCTTCTTTAATAATATAAAGTCGGGTGACTCAGAAATTTAAACAAAGAAGGTGTTTTCTTATGTGTATTCTCCAGGCTCTCGTACCTATATAAAATTTTAATTTGATACATTTCTGTATTTATCTGATCGCTGTTCTTAGTGCTACAAATAAACTATATTATTATTATTATTATTATTATTATTATTATTATTATTATTATTATTATTATTATTATTATGAGTAGTAGTAGTATTTATAACATATTTGGTAAAAAATCATGAAGTGTGTGTGGGAAACAAAACTGGGAAATAGTTCTCTACAAGAAAACATTTTAAAAAGTCATAGAATAACGTAACTACACGAAGTTTGCTCTAATCTATACTTCGTGTACTTACATTGATCTATGACTTTTTAAAATGTTTTCTTGTGAGGGACTATTTTCCGAACACTCATTTAAAGTTAGTTATGATCTGCGAAAAATTGGTAATATATATATATATATATATATATATATATATATATATATATATATATATATATATATATATATATATATATATATAGGCCTATACAAAGAGGGGAGTAACATGATTACAAAAAATTCGAATCAAGGTCAGTAAAAGAACACATTGCGGTTATTTCAAGCCGTAGATTTGATTCATGTACACACCTGTTCACAAAAAGCTGAAACTCGTTCAGCAACTAAGTCCGAAAAAGTGAGCCTAGATCCTCACATCTATACACACGGAATTGCATTTTCCCTCCGTTCTTTATCTAGACATGTGAGGTGTGAAAATGTAAAAACGAAATCAAACTACTTATTTCTGAGATTAATATTGATTGCACACTTCATGCACAGTTCCAATATGCAAAAACAATCAATATCTTAAGTAGAAATTACTGAAAAAGACCGAAAATGACTATTTAAAATTTCAAGTGTCAACCTGCGCTTGGAGCGATATAATTATCAATATTATAATTTCCTTCTAAGTGCTTCCGTACCCAAGCGGGTTTAGTAATGCTGATTGAAATTTCTGAAGCGAAGGGCGACGGTTCTAGCCTCCGTGCGGAGAGTTCGTTTTTATTTCTTCCCGCCTTTTTTTTTTTTTTTTTAATACATGGGAACATTGTTATAAATATAAATTTCTACTTTGAAGTGCTTGGAAAAACAATCAGACGAACTGTCACTTTTCAAATCTCTGTTATATTTACTAGCCCGCCATTTCCAGAATTTATATCTATCTATCTATCTATCTACATATATATATATATATATATATATATATATATATATATATATATATATATATATATATATATATATATATATATATATATATATATATATATATATGTGTGTGTGTGTGTGTGTGTGTGTTTGTGTGTGTTGTGTGTCACACAACTCTGTAACACGTTTTTTCCTGAACTTAAGATAATGGTTGATTTTGCATATTGGAACTGTGCATGAAGTGTGCAATCAATATTAATCTCAGAAATAAGTAGTTTGATTTTGTTTTTATATTTTCACATCGCTCGGATGACAATACGGTTTGCAGCTAGTGTCTATATAAAGAACGGCTGGAACATGCAATTCCCTGTGTATAGATCTGCGGGAATTGTGACGGATCTAGGCTCACTTTTTCGGACTTGGTTTCTGAACGAGTTTCCAGCTTTTTGTGAACAGGTGTGTACCAGTTGGAATGAAATATATTCCTGCTTACTGTTCTTAATTTATCTATTTTCATTTGTAGAAGACTTGATGAGTTTCCTCCTATTCTTCGGGAGTAACACTGTCGCCGCCACTGCTGCACATACAAGGCACGTACATTAATGAAAGATTTAAAGTATCCACAATGTTTTGTTTCTTTTATTTTTCATCCCAATTTGATCCGGCATTTTGTTCTCGAGTTACAACCTTTTATTTTACCGTTATGACTAATCTTTGACATGCTGTATCTCCGACAGAATGTCGATATATAAGTTTTTATTAGGATCACTCTAGTGGTCCTTTTGATATTGTAATTTTAATAGTCCGTCCATTACGCCACACAATAACTCTTGAATGAAAGAGAATTTAAGAATTCTTTTTTTTTCACTAGAGATCCAGAGTGATTATCTGAGTTCGTCAATGTATTAACATCCTCACGGGTAACGGTGATTTAACGGTGGATATCCATATCTCGTTTAAAATCTATAGTATTCCCTACCTTCTAAGCAACCTGAACAGCAACAAAAAGATGTTGGTTGCCTATAATAAAAGGAGATATAGCTTTTCTGATGCAAAGTTCCCCCCCCCCATATCTCAAATATAGCATCACATGATCGTCTTTTGCTGTATTTAGCAGATTTTGTTTATTTTTCATGTGAGGAATAATTCCCCGAAGTTTGTCTGTGTACTTTCCGAACACTCTGTACAGGGAGTCAAGTACCAATGCTACTTGACAATACACCATGACTTTCTTCTCTCTTACATGTTCATGTAATAATCTTTCCTAGAAAATATTTTAGTCAATCTTCCATATTTAAAGTTTATTTTTCTTGTAGAATGAGATACATGTATTTCACTCTAACAAAATGCAAAACTTATGCAAATCACGTTTAAATTACATTTGATGGCTTACATTTTTTTTTTTTTTTTGTTTCGAAGTACATCTAAATTAATATAATACATTATTTCTTATCCGTCTGAACCCATGTACACAGTATAGATCAAATAACTGAGACGGGCTTTCGGTGGCTCAGTGGCTTACTTCTGGCGCAGGGAGTCCCTAGTTCGCTCCCCGGTCAAGTAATTTTGTGGTGGACAACATTGTTGTCCGTGGTACTCTTGGGGTACTCCTGTTTACTTCCACATTCTCATTCCGCCAATTCTTCCATAATCATTCACTTGCTTTAGTCATCGTCGGGACGTTAAATTAACATATTTAATTTCCTTTTCCTTTTTTTTAAAAAATAAAAGCCATAATAATACATTACTTTGAGATTATTTACCAAGTTAAGTACTAGACAAAATAACTTCTGCTAAAATACAGTAAAGATCACGCCAAATGTTCATTTCTATTGCAAGAGTTTCAATTTCGTCCGATAGATGCCAATCACTGGACGATATTTGGTGCCATCTAACGGCATGGTGAGTAACTTCTAGTATTCTACAATTATACACCTTTGTTTCAGTATGATTTCCAGAAGGATGCTTTCAATTAACAATTTAGCTTGGCAGACTGCTATTTTTGTTACTTTTAATGACATATTATCACTTATAATATTTTTAGTATACTGGCAACCCTGGCGAAATTGATAAAATATACTGGCAGACGTCTGCTGAGCTTACCTTGGTCCTTCCTTTTGTGTTTTTTTGGCGAAAAGGAACGAATAACAAGCAAAAGTGATCAGAGAGAAGATTCCTACTATCTGTGTTCGAATGAGAATCAATAGTTGAACGAGTCAAAAAAAAAAAAAGTTGATTAACACTGCATTGTGATATAATTCCAAGCATTTCTCCTTTCTAAAAAAAAAAAAAAGTTATATGAAAAATTAGATACTTGTATTTAAATTATTGTTGTCAGAAGCGCTCGTACGATTTTTTTTTCAAGGAGATACTCATGCGCAGTCGTGATTTTTCTCCGCCTGTAGAAAGCATCAGTTGCTGACAGTCGGTTACAGATTGTAGACATGTAGTGAAGGTCTTCGGATTTCAGTTTTTTTGTAAAATGACAGAAACACTTGAGCAGCGATTTTGCATCAAATTTTGCCAAAAAAAAAAAAAAAAAAACTTGGCAAACTATTCAATCGGACCGGTGCATTCAATTTTGAACTAGAATTTGTGCATGAGGAGAGTGTCCGCGAAATTTGATTTAGGTTTTCATTGCAAACACATTCCTGTATGTCCATCAGGCTCCCTACTCGCTAAACATAGCTTTGTGTCATTTTTGGTTATTTCTCAAGCTGAAAATTCCACTAAAAGGGACCCGATTTGAGTCAAGAGAAGTCATTATAATAAATACAACAGCACGGTTGCTCACCATTCCAAAAACTGCATTTCAGAACTGTTTTCAACAATGGCAAGAGCGCTAGGAGACGTGTGTACATTACCAATGAGGCTACTTTGAAGGGGATTAGTGTTTCGGATTTCCAAATCAATAAATGAATTTTTGCCAACCAAAATGTTCGATACTTTTGAACACACCTCGTATATGAACTTGGGAGCTAGACTCCCTTGACGAACTTCTGCGTATGTCACTGACTTCATTAACTGAAGTAAATATATTAAATAATGCGATGTATGAGGAAGCAAACCTAATATATTTTGACATGTATTTCAAAGAACGGAATCCCTAAAACCTAGGAGGGATTGCCTCCCCTCCTCTGCTGGCGCCCATGGTTGTTGTCGTAAACAATGTTATAGAAGATATTCTGGAATTGAAAGAGTACAGCGATATACGTATATTCTCACTAATGTGAATTTACAGTTGAAAGAAGTCACGCTAATATCATGGGACTCAGCTGACAATCTTATTTGTTGGACGATACTGGAACAAATTTCGTTTGCAAACGTTCCATTTAAAATGGACACACAGGCATCAAACTGCTAGAAATACAGCAAATTATACTTTAATTGTTTCTTTTTCGCGATATAGTATGTTGGTTGAACTTCTGTACTAGCGGCGGCTGCCTTGAATTACATGATAGCCTGCTAACTGCGTTTATGCCATCATAAAAGTCGTTTTAGGTTTGACCTTACGTTAAAAGTACTAATTCCAGAAGTTGATGCACTTTCTCGTGTTTCCAGTTCTCAAATTAAATTTACTTTTCATGGCGAAAAAAAGCAAAAAGATTGTAGCTGCTATATTGTACAACTTTAGCGTTTCTTCGAAATATCTTAAAAGATAATCCACAAATTTCCTTTAAAAATAAAGCTTGAAGAGATATTATTCTTTTGTAATAGACTTCTAACATGATCCAGAATTACAATTCTTTGGAAAGTTTATGCATTGTATAGTGACCAATGGCATCGTTTTTGAGAGGCCTGACATGTGTGTATATTGAACAAATATGTTAAACAATCTGTCGTTGCAGGCACGTAGCCAGGATTTCGTAATACGGGGGAGTCCGTGATGAAATACTGCGGTTATCAGGGGCGCGATCATTCTAAATGATTTTATTGGCAACATATATTGGTTTGTATAGCTAGGATTTTGTAATGGGGGGAGGGGGCGTGACATGAAATAATGTGGTTACTCACAAGAAGCTCGACCAATCTAAACTATTTTACTGGCAATATACCATATTCGTTTGACAATAACATGGGGACATGTTAGTAAGTATTTTAATAACAAAAAATGAAGAAATCTCGAGTAAAAGAATATAAAAAAGTATTGAAAAAAGATATAGTCTTCCGAACTTGGTTTTTCTTCTTTCTCCATTTCCTTACCTTCGTTTAATGCCGTTAAGGATAGCAACGAGATCTCTTTCGGCAGTAAAGACATCCTAAAATGGATTAGTGTTGCCGCGAAATTGAAAATTTCTTTAACAAATGTAACTGGAATCTCTTTTGCCAGGCTCATATTATTGGTGATCGTGGGCATTTCTTAAGTTCCGGTTTATCGATCATCATTTGTAATACATAGGATTAGCATGAAACTAGATGGAATTCGGAATGCTCCGTCACAATAATATCCATTTTTTAACATACGCCCCTGTTTCCTTCACACAAAGCTGCTCATAAGAAAAGGTAACCAAACGTTTGCTGTAGCTTTGTATTTTTAACGCTGATTCTTCTTTTTGTTTCATCCTTCCTTAATATTTTTCATTTCTGGTTTCGAAGCGGGAAGGGGGATGCGGATCCCACGGACCCACCCCTTGGCTACATGCCTGACTCGTTGTAAACACGTAAACAGTTTTTTCCAATATACTCTTCATTCCTCGTCCCTCTCACATTATGCTACAAACTTGCCAGTTAATATACAATCCATAAACTTATCCAAATATAATTGGATGATTTTAGACATATGCTTCAAAAGAATCATATAAGTTCAAGTTTTATTATTGGAGGAAATATATGGATGCTCTTCCATAATATTCCAAAATGGGAGAAATTTATTTGCATCGTAATGTTGAGTTGATTTGATTTTGAGTTTTACGTTCCTTTCAGCAGCGAGGCTATATTAGACGTGGACCTATGATTAACGTGAAATCCAAACCACATGAGCTCCCGCCAGGAATCGACCCTGGGTCTCCCACGCCAAAGGCGTGTACGCTAACCGCTTAGCCATGGAGGAGCTCGCATTGTAATGTTGAAAGAAATGGTACTGTATTTCAAGGGAAGAACACTCACCTCTTGGATGAGCGGTCAATGGTTTGATTGCAGCATGTAAATCAGACCATAAATCCAAAATTGTTATTATTACAAAGTTTGACAATACAGTTCCAGGTCTGATGGGTATTCCTGTCTGGGAAGTTAAAGACACTAGAGCAAACCGCGTCGAGGAGTATTCAAAATGGTCTCCCTTCTTCTCAATGCCGTTTTAGGAAGTCGTCAAAAGTGGTTTTGAAGTCATTCTCTGGAATACAGTTGAGTTGTGCCGTCACGGATGTCTGGCTATCGTGAACAGTCATGAAATGCTGTCTATTTAATGCCAGTACCCATATAGCACACTACGTCTCTGGGATGTCCCATTTTGATCCCAATCATCCCATTCGGTTCCCGGGATTATCGGGACAGTGAGAAGACATCCCATGGACGTCCTGCATGGGACGTCCTGAAGGATTCCCATGTAGGATGTCCACGGGACGTCCTAGACAGGAGGTCCGAGGGAAAACCAATAGACATCCCTTCGTGGTCCCGTTGAATATCCCGTATCCCGGTATATGAGCGGATATCTGGATGTCCCGGGAGCACATTCGGATAATCCCGGGATGTCCCGTCGTCCGTTGCGGGCTCAGTCTCGGACATCCCGTGGACGTGCTTGTGCTATGTGGGTATATATAAGTTTGCAGGAGTCAAACCCGGAGAATAAGGAAGATAAGTCTGAAAACACGTTCCACATTAACATGGGGACCACACACTTCGCTAAGAAGTGTGTCACAGTTACTGCTGAGTGAGGACAAGCATTATCATCCAGGAGGAAGCTGCTGCGTTTCCGCAGGTGTGGTCTCACACGATGAACTCGCTTCAGCAAGCGGCGAAGAATGTCACGATAGAAGAAATTGTTGATTATTGCTCTCTCAAGAACTCATTCCTTATGAGTGATATCTTGGCTGTCAAAAACATGACTTTTATCTTCTTGATCCTTGATTTCTGGGAGTGATTTGTTTATATGGTTGTGAATTTGTTAGCTCCTTATTCTATGCTATGACTTTTTGTTGATGGATCGTATTGATAGCACAAGGTTCGTCGCTTTGACGTTGTGACCCGGCAATAATGGATGCGACTCCACGTACTTAATCAACTTTGTGCAGCACTCGATTCTATCGAGCCTTTTGCTCATCAGTCAAAGAATGAGGCACAAACGTCGCAGAAATCTTTCTTTCTCCCCAGGCCTTTCAGAATCTGTCGGAACGTTTTGCAGTTGATGTGCAGCACATCCTCCATCATATGGCGTTATGCGCCGGTCGGACTGCAGCAGGTCTCGAACATTCTTAATAATATCCTCTGAGTGACTGGCTGATGGACTTCGTCTTGTCATCAGAACATCATATCCATTACTATCGGGAAATCGGGCGTACTATTCAAACGCATGAGCAAGATAGGACATTCTCGCGGTATATACTCGTAGTTATGATTAGAAAACGGATTTTTAATGAAATTTCGTATTCTTTATTTTTTTTTTACCGGACACCGAAAAAAAAGACCTTGGAATTATATGTTTTGATAGGCATAGACTCCATTGCGCAGAGAAAAGTATCCATATTTTATAATATTTTGACAAAAGCTTCATAGTTTACGAAATGCTTCATAATTTGTTTATATTTAAATGTTTTATGCTCAAGTTGTCTTAATTACAAAAAAATCTTTGTGGAAAAGCCAACTCTTTTTTATTGTTTTTATTTTTACTTTCGAGTCACGAGAGAAGAGAAGAAGAAAGTATGGTGATCATGAAATTAAAAAAAAAGCAAAATTCGAAATTTCGACTGATTTACATGTTTCATGGCCCATAGATACCGTAAATGTCATTATTCGATAGCTGTCCGTCTGTTCGTCCTAGTGTATACTCACTTAGAGGCCATACCGTTCAACGTATCTCAACTAAATCTTAAACTTAAGATTTTCAACCAAACCCCTAACCTGTACGCTGAAATTTATCTTGAAAAGGAAAGAATTTGACAGTATCCTGGATATGCAGGATGTGACGAGAAGGGAACTAAGGCCTGTGACAAACATCTTGGCATTTCAGCTAAACGAATAAAACGTAAGCTCTCGCGTGACGTTGCCAAGTTGTAAAGGGGTGTGGCTAATGGCTAAGCAGACAAACTACAGCGCGATCAAGTGACAGGGGATAGACGTGGATGTGTGCAAAATAAACATGGCAATACCGCTGGCTTCTCATTTGCTAGCAGCATTTAAAGGGAACTTGGAGCGCCGTCTTCAAATGCCAAGATGTTTGTCAGGCCGTTTAGAACGCATACCTTAAGAGGCATTCCAAAACTGCTTTCAGCGACGGTGACAATATTTCAATCGTCGTATAGCTGCATCAGAAAGTAGGCCTACTTTGAAAGGGACAAGCATGAATACATGTTAATTTATCTGTGTGTTGTTTCACATCGGTCCTGAAATTAAATTAATAATTCTTGTACAGTTTAAGTTATACTTACTAATTCGACTATGAATAACGGCTGTATTATATACCCTTCCGCCTGCAGAAATCGAATAACATCACGTAGCTTACACAGTGATACAAACCTGAAACATTATAAAATTCCATCTCGGGACGCAGAAATTTCCGCTTTGCTCTTGAATTCCCCACATTATACTAAATACAAAGTTAATTAAAAAAGAAAAAAAAAAGAAAAAAGAAAGCAGATGAAAAATAAATCTATTATATTATTTCCTTCAGTATTATGAGTAAATTATATGCAAATTTCGAGCTTCTACATTTTTCAACTAGTTGATAAGTAACTAATTTTCATAATCGTAATAAACTGTTGAAAACGCTGGCGAAAAAGAGTATATTTTGTCGTCAGTATTTAGTATTTACATAATTCCTTTGTGTTATCATATTGTAATGAACGTAAGGATACCAGAAGGACCTTATTCTTGAGACGTTCTGTGTAGAACATATTCGAAATTGGTTGTTTGGTTTCTCATTTCGTATTTTACTCTTTCCCGTTAATTATATTCTTTGTATTTTAAAAAAACACACCAGAACACAGTTTCCATTTCTTGGAGCTTTCTATTATTATTATTATTATTATTATTATTATTATTATTATTATTATTATTATTATTATTATTATTATTATTATTATTATTATTATTATTAGTTTGAGAATCATGAATTACTTCTGCACTAGCGTGCATATTCCGGTAACAAAAATTGATAATTACCACTGATTTCAAGATTACTTGACGAGTCATTGGTCTACTATTTCCGCCCAAAGTAAATTTTGTTATTGTCGATGAAAACTTCCATATTTACAGCCAACTGCGACAAAAATTCCCTTTATCAATTTTCGAGAAATTAATGTTTAAAGAATCCCACAAAATGGGATTTTGTCCACGGGTTGGCGTCACTGATGCTCACAATGGTCGAGTACTAGAATCTGGTTATTGCTGTGTGAGGTGGGTGAGGTCCAATAAAAGCTTTGTCTTATCGCTGTTTCGTAATCACACGTGCAGTGTTCGTAGTTTAAGGAAAATTTCCTTCATCTAGGGAAATTTCGTAGGTAAATTTAGCCAAAAGGAAAAAGGGATTTTATTTTCAATAAAATTGAAAAGCCAGGAAAATTCTCGCATTGATTCACTGTTCAATATAAATCGTTAAAATTTTCTTTGTTCTTTAGAAATGAACCAATACAATAGCAACTTTCTGTGTATGTGTGTGTCTGTTCAAAATAGTATAACTTAATTCCATTATGTATGTATGTTTTTTTTTTTTTTTTGCAAAAAAGTGAAAGTAAAAGTAAAAAAGAATCAAATGAACAAAGTATTGTGGTTGGGATTTCCTTTCATGTATCTAAATTAACCTAATCATATAACTTCTGTCATAGGAATTGAACACTGAACAATCTAGGGAAAATTTGATAAGAAAAGGGAACATTTTGTATGTCGAGGGAAATTTTCTTAAGGTAACCTACTAACACTGCTCTGGTGACTTAATGGCAAGGTGACCAGACGTCCCGTTTTAGCCGGGACGGTCCCTTTTTTTCAACCGTTGTCCCGTTTTATTCTGATTCTCGGACGGGACGCCTAAATGTACCGTTTTTAAGTAAAAATGACCTAGGTGTCCCATAATTATTATTTAAGATATAAATCGTCAATGCAAATTCTCTCTTCCGTACCAACACTCGTTGCCAAGGTTCAGCCGTGAACTTATGAATTTTCAAATGGTAATTGAGTGTTCGTGGTTCAAGTGAGAATTGAGTGGGAATTCTGAGTGTTCAACTAGTTAAAAGGTAGAACTTGCAATCGGGAACCATTATTTGTCGTGTGGTACACGCAAAGTTACAAACGGTGTGTTATCACTCTTACTTGTGTATTTTGTAAATTGAGAACACTGCTGAGTCCCAAAATGCAATCTGGAAGTCACATATCCACCCCCACCCCCCGTAGCCGATTCGTATGCGTCCCGTTTTCGCAAGTGAAAATTCTGGTCACCTTGCTTAATGGAGGTTGAAAAAAAGTAACCCTCGTACATTGTATCAGATTGTATCTATTGTTATCTCATTTCTCCTGACGGGGACACACTATTACTTGTAATAATAATAATAATAATAATAATAATAATAATAATAATAATAATAATAATAACGACCTCCCTTATTATTATAAATTTCTTAGAACTTCGTGAAAATACTTTAATAGCCTAATTAATATTTGAACAGGTTTTATAGAAGAGTTTGAAGGTTTATAAAAGTGTGGGAATCGGACAAGGACAGAGAATATTAGGAATAAAAATTGAACGCAAAAATCAAAAGCTCTTCCTGTAACTTGAGATAATATGCATTATATTTAACATAAACTCTCGTGCTTGCATCGCCCGTAGCATAAAAGAAAGGTTCGTTAATTGAATGAACCCCCCCTGTTGCTGTTGTTCCGTGCAATGCTACAGAACTTCCAGCGGTATTTCATTTAACGACTTTCCTGTTACATAACCAGAAATGGCGCGACGGTCCCCTGGGGGAGGGGCTGCAATGCATGACATGACAGGATGCTTATCTAGTAAAACTAGGGATTTCTAATAAATGTAAAGTGCCTACAAAATATTCAATGATAAATTATTGTCCTTGTGTTAAGTTTTTTACTTAATATTATCCACTCAAAAATATCGTAGTCAGTGTGTTATAAACAATTTTATTTTTAACATTTGTGATAAATTTCATTAAGTAGTCATCTAGGCAAAAGAGTTATCATGTGTTTATTATCTATCTATTATGTTTGGAAAACGCAATTTAGAAGGAAAAGTTTGGAGTACAAATGTAAGTGTTCCTATTGCGGAAAAAGTTCTTAATTGCTTTTTAAGCAAATCTTTATTATTATTATTATTATTATTATTATTATTATTATTATTATTATTATTATTATTATTATTATTATTATTATTATTATTAGCGAAAATTTTACTAGTCATACCCAAAGTTGATGACTCATATCTCGGAAACCAAAAGCCTGTATAACAACAATATTTTACACGTTTGTGCAGAAGGCCAACTTCTACTACTACGTCAAGTTTGATCCACATCGGGTGAATTCAGTTTAGGGATGGCCAGATCCGGATATTTTTGGGTCCGGATATCCGGTATCCGGATATCCGGACACTGGATCCGGATCCGAGATTTCGGATCTTGGATCCGGATCCGAAATTTCGGATCTTGGATCCGGATCCGAAGTTTCGGATCTTAGATCCGGATCCGAAATTTCGGATCTTGGATCCGGATCCGAAAAACCGGATCTTGAATTCGGATCCGAAATTTCGGATCTTGGATCCGGATTCGAGAAACCGAATCTTGGATTCGGATCCGAAATTTCGGATTCGAAACTCCGTGTCAGAAAATTCGGGAGTTCCGAATCAGCAAAATTTTCGAAATTATTGACAAAGTGATTTTCATTCCTATGCTTAAAATAAGATTTTAAGACACTTTTGGTATCTGATCGTGTGACAGCCTTGCGTTCTCTTCATTCCAAATTTGATTGAGTAAAACTGTCGACTTAGGTGAGAGCAATCTCATTGGGTGATATCAATAAAAATAAGTAACTACTCCTGAGAAGTCCTGCTCGAGAATCGGAGTAACTACACCTGGAGTAATCTCCTCCCTCAATTTCGTATCAATAAAACAAGCCACTACTCAGGTCTAGTCTGCTCCAGATTTATGGACGTTTACTCGCGCTTCCTCTGCACGTAGCACTGAGTCGTATCAATAAAAGAAATGATTACTCATTTCTCCCTTTCATCGCGCAGTCATTTCGTTGTTTTTAACCTATGGCGTAGTATCTTAAAAGCCATAAAACGGGCAAGTAGCAACGATAGCTTCAATCAAAGTGCATTTGTGGATATTCTAAAAGAGTTTCAGTGGTACTTTCAAAGTCACAGCTACCAGAAAGTAAACGAAGGAAAGCCGAAACTTTGAAGGTAATTACAGTGAAATGCAACGAAATATCAAATACATCTACGACTGAGACTCAAATTCAAAAGAGAATCTTTAATATTCGAGCGAGAATAAAACAAACAAACAAACAAACAAAAAAAAAAAAAAAAAAAAAAAACGGAAAGAAGAAAGTAATACTGAAACCATGGGAATAAACCTATTTGAGCTGATGGATGTCGATTGGAATCCAGCAATATCAAGATTAACACGACAAGCGCATATCACGTGTTGTCCAAGGTCTTTGTAGATTGTTTGGCTTTAAGAACGAAATCAGACACTTGGCTCCTTTGTTTTCTTTTTAAAAAAGTCCAGCCACCCACGTCATAAATCACGTCCATCTGATTGCGTTTTCCACACCATACGTGTCCCCTTTCGCCTTGACATAAACAAAATACATTCTCATGTATACACCCTTTCTATCAACGTTGAGTTGAGTTGATTATTAGTTTAACGTCCTTTACAGTAGCGTGCCTATATGAGACAGAACCCACTCATTAACGTGGAATCCGAACCACATAAGCTCCTGCCGGGAATCGAACGCGGGTCTCCTATGCCAAAGGCATGTACGCTAACCGCTTAGCCACGAAATAGCTCTTCCTATTAACGTATTACCCTCCAAAATACTAGGTTTCTTTAATGCCACTTGTGTATAGTCAAGTGCTCCCATAGCACCCGGAAATGTATATTGCTCTTGCCACTCTGCCTTTGCTGTTTGTATATTACGCACTCTTCCGGAAACAATCCATTTTCAGGTAGTCATAGACAGTACTTTGAGCCACACCAGAATCCCCTGACATTCCGACCTGGAATCCCGGATCACTCACGTAACGCAAGAAAACCAAGGACACCGATTTCTCTGTAATTTTTTTTTTTTTGGGGGGGGGGGCATTCAGATGCAGAAGGTATATATATCAGGATTTTAAGACAAATTGCACTCTAATTATGCCAAATATTGTATATTCATAAATACAATAGGGGGCCCACATGAGCTTTAGGAGGCCCGGGCCCCCACAGGATCGGCGCCCTTGAAGAAAACCCGCATCTTTTCATCATTACGTAGTCCACCACCCCGAATTTCGGTTGATTCTCCTTAAAAATGTTGTGCTAATCACTACATTTTCTTTCATAAACTTATAATGCTTTTTGTAATCTCCATTTCCAACATTTCTATGCAGTTTATAAGTTTTTCTACGTAGTAAAACAATCATATACTCTGCCATATTTCGCACGGAGTCACCTATTTAGCTTGCTCCACAAATTTGGAGAAGTTACTAGCATCACAGAGGAGCCTTTGATTTTTATTGATATCAAACGCGTAGTAGTTACTCGGCTCGAGAATAGAGGTGTGGTTACTTCAAAAGGGCGGGGCTTCTCTGAGGTCAGCCGAGACGACTAGTGCTCAGTTCTCTTTTTATTGATACCAATGCGAGTAACTACTTCAAAATTGGGCGTAATGAGTAACTTCTCCGTTTTATTGATATCACCCATTGTCAGATTCGATTCTAGTGGAAATACTTGACCGAAAAGCTAGTAAATCTTTTTTAAAGCGGTCGTCCTGATGGAAATTTGTCCTTTGTTTTCTGTAACACTAGTCAAATGCTGGGATGAAACCTTAGTCTCAAGCCCAAGCTTCTTCATTAGACTCAGGCTGCTTACTTTTCTAATTCTTTTCTGAGTTATTGTGGTCACTGAATGAGGCCATTTCCTAGTCGTGATGTTCTAGGCCATTGCTAATGGAACAGCCCATAAAATATAGATCAAATCAAATTAAGGAGCAACTTCCTTTTCTTGCTCTTGATGAGATTTTTTTCTTTCTTTAAAAATACGTTTCTCTGTGACCGTACCACTCCAGTTAGAATTAAGAATTGTAGTAGAGATGAAGTTCTAAATGGCAATTAATGTATCAAAATCAATGTATTAATGTACTGTATGTGTATACAAAATACCATATGGAGGCACGAGCAGTAACACGTATCTTTGTAATTAGTAATCCACTACTTTAACTCTGCATAGGTTGTATAAGGAGCTATATCATTCATGTAAACACATAGGCGGATGCAGGGGGAGGGCGAAAAGTCGTTCGCCCCTACCCAGCGCCATCATTAACAGTGTACTTTAGTAGTAATTTGTGGCAATTTCAGATCATCTAAGTATTTTTTCACTGCTAGCATCCCCAACCGCCCCCTCCAGGAGTCCGTTCTGGATTCGCCCCTGCGCAAACATAATATACAACTCATTCAAGAGTACATTTTGGTAGCTTTTTAAAATTTTTATCTTAAAGGATTGTCATTTCTCGTGGCTACTTATGCAATTTTGTCCACAGACATACATGCAATTTCCAGTCATTACGCAAATACATTTATATACTTAATAGACCTCGGCTAGTTGGGGGCTTCGCCACTAGACCCCGTTACTAGGGCCTCGCACCACAAAAGCCTCTAATCATAATCAATTTAAAAAGAAATGTCTGGGGATTTGCCCTTAGACCCTCTGATATCTCATTTGATCGGCCTATGACCTCGTACCTCGTAAACCTACAACCATACCGAATCTCAGTTCAAATATCAAATTGTATGTAATAACAATCTGGTATCCCGAGACATACCGAATTTCAGTGCGAGTACATGGGGGATTTCCCCCCAGCCCACACATTTGCTAGGTCTACGGCCTCGCACATCATACGCCTGCAAACATAACGAATTTTTAAGGGGCCGCGGTGGCTCAGTGGTAGAGCGTTCACCTCCGGAGCTTGGGGTCCCTGGTTCGATCCCAGATCGCGCCGTGTGGACTTTGTGGTGGACAAACACCGTGCTCGTGGGTTTTCTCGGGGTTTTCCCGTTTCCTCCCACTTTCTTCATTTCATTTATTTCTCATAATCACCGCCTCCTTTAGCCTAACCGGCATAAACGTGGGACGTAAAACTCAAGGATTTCATTTCATAACGAATTTTTGTTCAAATAACAAGTTTCATTTCTCTAACATTTCAGGATTCCGATATATAAAAGTCTTTTCTCCCCGCCCCTTTTCTTCTCCTCTAAGACATACATCAAAAAACGCTTAAGTACATACCTAATTATTTCAAATGTAAAGTCTAAATACCAAATTTTATGCTCCTAACCTTCAGAGGTTCCCAAAAATCGACATGTTATTATAATAATTACAATCCCCACTCTCTTTCCTTTCCATCTCTTTTTTTTTCCTTTTTACTAAAACGTCAAAAAACACTGAAACACATGTCAAATTATTTTCAATGAGAAATGGAAATACCAAATTTCAAGTCTCTAACCTTAAAGGATATAACATATTAATACAGTAATTGTAATCCCCACTTAATTTTCTTCACACCCTTTTTCTTCCCTTCTGGGCCATATATATATATATATATATATATATATATATATATATATATATATATATATATATATAACGTTCAAATACGTATCTAATTATTTTAAGTGAGAAGTCCAAATACCAAATTCCATGTTTCTAACCCTTTAGTTTCCGAGATATAGGCATATTATTATACTAATTGCAATAATTGCAATTACCACCCGCTCTTTTACTGTCTATATCTTCCCTGCCCCTTCTAATTTAAATATCAAAAAGCACTTAAACAAGTATCAAATTATTTTCAATGAGAAACCCAAACATCAAAGTGCGATACATTGCGGTTCCACTAGAGGCTTCTGTTGTGGAAACTCTCTGCCTTCCATGTCACATCACCAATGAACCACAGATACGCCACAACCCATAAGAATACGATTTTGCTGATAACACTATACACTAAAAGCACACTTTATGGTCACACTCGAAATTGCTTGATTGCGAAACAAACATTCGCTGTCATCCAGTCAACCTGATATTGCGGACACAGACAATGAACCACACAAACAATTACAGTCGTCTGTGCTATCGGACCAAGGATCTTATAAAATAGAGGATCTGCCCTTACAACAAAATTTTGAAGCCATATGTCACAGTTTCACCACCCCTACTCTGCCCACTCCGCCCAATAGGATCGCAATGTTTTGAGCAAACAATCATGGCGGAGACGAAAGTAGCCAATCAGACGATGGCGGAAACGAGAGTAGCCAATCAGACGTGTCTATGCTCGGTTGTTTTTTGGCTTCATCGATTTAATAGGATGAAGATACTTATGGGCAGATCCTCTATTTATAACATCCTTGTATCGGACGACGTTCAAATTACAAGCTGAATTCTCTTCACAGGCTCTACAGTGGTTGATGCTGGAGGACCTCCAAACTGAGATCAACATAACGTGTAGTAACTGAATGCTGTGATGTGAATTTCGATGAAATTGAATTACGTATATGGGGTGGTCTTAAATCCATTTCCTTTAGCATCTTTAAGTAAATTATTTTTGACTTAGTTGCCAAAGTGGTATAATGGCTTAGTTAAAAATAGTCTTGTAAGAAGGTATGTAGTGGAGATTGTATGGGAATATACCTAATAATATTTATAGTCCAGTGTGCTCACCTTAAATTTACAAAAAAAAAAAAAAAAAAAAAAAAAAAAAAACGTATATAGAGGTGGGTTTTGAAAACGGTTGAGCATATACTTACCAAACATTGTAGCATTAACAGGAGAAAACAAAAGAATTACTTCCAGCTAAAGAGATAGTAAGATTGGGCTCTGTATGACAGAGTATTTACTATGCTTGTGCCTTCAAAGGAAGTTGCTTCCTGTTGATAGAATTTATCACAGAAACTGATAAAAATCCTTTCTCATCCAATTAGTGGAACTACTTAAGTAATTTTTTTTTTCATTTCTTTTTTCCTTTCTTTTCTTAAAGAATAATGACGCTGTATTGCGTTAAGTAGTTATCAATTGGAGGAAACTTAATAGCATAAATATATTTTAAAGAAACTTTATTCTAATAATGTCATATTGCAGGTAAATATTAGAGTGTGAAAATATGTTTTAACAAGTCTTATGCCTACTTCGAGTTTGGACATTATGATCAAAGTTAAGATCTTAACATCAAGGTGATCCATTACATCGGAGGTTACGTGAGAACTCCAACAAAAATGCTGTTTTCGTTTTTTTTCATGTTTGGACATGATTTTGAAAGCTCCACTTGGTGTAAATGGAACGTAACGCCATCTGTTCTCCTTGTCGATCATACGTTGTAATGTAGCTTAATTACTATCTTATTAAAAGCACATCTTTCTAAGAAAATAATATTTTTGTTCTCTCGCCTGTAAACCTACGAAAATGGAGTTACGTTCCTCTAGTTTTCATGCGACGTAATATTGAAAGTAGAGCATCTACCTGAATCCCTCCTTCCCTCCCCCAAACAATTCTTACAATTAGTAAGTCCATGGATGTCACTGTTATGAAAAAACTAATAACAACAATAATACAGTGAACTAATTTACAGTAGTTTGCTACATATACAGTAGGCCTACATAAAAAAAAATCCTCCAGCAAAATAAAAAAAGCAACTATTATTAGCAAATGTTAACTATTATTAGCACCACAAAAGTTAGTTTTCATTACAGGGGCGTCATTTAGGGGGGAAGGAGGGGGCAATTGCCCCCCCAAGAGTTTGAGGAATGCATATACTTTAATCGATTGTCTACTAATATATAGTACAAAACGTGGAAGTCTTATGTCGATGGTGCTCTTGCCCCCCTCAAGCGAAGTCTGGAATGACGCCCCTGTTTCATTATCTCAGAAACTACGCATGAGAATAAACGAGAAATATTTTATTTTGTTTAGTCTGATGTATTGTATCGACTGATATATGTCCTATACCTAGGTACAATATTTTAGTTAAATTTTAGTTAAACAGAAATTCAAATTTAAGAATTAATAACAATTCTAGGCTATATCTCATTAACCCCATTATGTACTATCTTCATGCTAGTGTCTTAATAAAAGAGCTTAATGAAGGTATATACCAGTATTAGTTCCATCTCTGAAAGTGGCATAGTCCTTTTACAGCATCATTTTTTGGTTTTACAAATTGATGGTTCTTTCTAAATTTTTTTCTAAAATTACGCATCAACTTTTATGATGACTCATTTTGTGGTATTTTCCGCGCAGCAGCGAATTTTGATAGTGGAAGAATATGTGCGGACAGGGTCAGTTAAGAACACACCACAAGAGGCTTTTCATTGCTAGGTATAAAGAAGCAAAACCACCAACGAAGAAGGACTGTATTCAGAAGCTAGTGCTAAACTGGCGTCAAACAAAGCCCGTGGTGAATGTGAGTAGGCGGAAACCAAATGTTGTCCGAACGCCGAAGCAGCGAATAACACGAACCCAAAGAGTCGATCCTGAAACTATTCCAGCAAGTCGGTATGTCACGAAGAACATGTCAGTGTCTGTGAAGTCTCAGAAACTGAAACCGTATATGTGTCGAGGAGCTAAAGGAGTCAGATACAAGTGAACAGGTTGTATACTGTAATGCAGACAGACGTTTGGACCTATCTTATGCGCAACGGAGCGAGGTTCCATTTATCGGGTTGCATGAATATGCAGCACTGGTCTGGTGAGAATCCATATATAATGCACGTAACACCCCTCTATGACTAAACAATTGGTGTTTGGTGCATAGTTTGAGAAAGACGTGTAGCGGGTCCGGTATTCTTTGAATCAAGAGTGAATAGTGAAGTTTATCGTGGTTCATACAACAAATTTACGACAAACTGACACCAAAAGAAAGACTATAATCCTACTGCCAACAAAATGGAACTAAATGTCATAATTCGAACGAACACTGGCGTTGGTGTATGAACTGTTTACAGACGAGAGCACAGTAAACGGTAGTTTGTAGCCTTCTCATTCACTTGATTTGGCCTCCTGTAATGTTTGTCTCTGGGGTTGCTTAAAGCAAAAAGTGAATGCAAATAACTCCATGCTTTTATTTAACAGCACTAAAATATTACCCAGACGATTCGGAACATGAACACCCGCGAAAAGTTACATGTGGTGTAGTAATGCGACATGCGCAGAAGTGTCTCTACTTAAGGGGGGTACTTTCAGCATTTCTTGTAACATACAGGTAAGGCAGTATTTACACTTTTCTGCTTTCCGGTCGTATCTGGTATTACCACGTCGGGCTACTTTTATCTTGGCCACCGTGTATATTCATACCGTATACATTATTTTCCATAAATTCGACGGAAATTTAATTAAATTTTCATAATACAGTATATTTTCTCCAAAGATTTCCGAACTTTGAAGGAAACAACATTCATAAATAATTAATTATACTATCGTCTGATAAAATATATTAATGTAGAAGTATTGTTGTAAAAGTGCAAGGTATTAGATTAGTATGGCGTTGGACCATCTTTCGCTCTCAGAACAGCTGTGATACGATGGGAAATAGAGTTATAGAGGTCGTGAATTATAGCAAGTGCAATATTACATCATTTCGCGTGCAGTACATCACTCACGAAGTTCTATAATAGAGGATGGAGATGCAAATCAGCGCCGGGTTCGTATATCAACAACTGATTATAGGGTTCAATTATCTTCAGCTCTGGAAATTGAGCGGGCCAGTGGAAGTGTTCAACTTCATATAGATATTCCTCAAACTACGTTGGAGTAGCTCCAGCTGTGTGAGTGGGCGCATTATCTTTCTGGAATATGGTGTCAATCCCCGTAAACAACATCTCGATCATTAAGATGCACACGGTCCCCTAAAACGGCGACATAATCAAGAGCAGTGATGTTCGGGTGAACCGACTGAGTGACACCACTTTACGTAACACGTGGTCCGTGTTGCATGTTTTCTGGGATCATTGGTGTCGTGCTAGAACATTATGACCTCTATTCATCGATTTCGCTCCTGCAACCCGACCTTGTATGTTCAACTAATGTATCTTGCGGCGAAATGTGATTATCTACACAGACTGTAGTAGGTGCTGCAAGAATTCGTTCGTCACTTGCATCGCAGTCGCACGACAATTCTGAGTGAAAATCCGCTTTAATACAAAGTCAGATCATGTTATTGAAGTTTTCTTCCAATCATTGTTCCTCTTCGCCGATGTGGGTTCGTCGTGAATTTTATAGGCCATTTTCATCTTGGTCACAGTCTCTCGCAACACATCTAACACATTTGACTCTTTCGTCATACTCGCACTACATAACCGAGCGCCAACTTGTCCTCTTTGGAAATCGAAAGTTCGCCCATTTTACACATTATCATTGTCTGTTCAGCTCACTCCAAACTGTTGTTCTACTGCTCCTCACGTAGTACCGAGTTTGTTCTAACACACCATTTACTAAGAAACTGATCATTTACTGCTCAGACATCTGACGTATTTCCAACTCCATGAAATGTATACATATCTACAATATATATGCCTTTAAATTAATACGTAGTAGTACAAAATGTTCTTTGTTTTGTTGTTAACAATGTAAGATAGTTTTGACCAAGGGCGCCGATCCTGGGGGGCCGAGGGGGCCCGAAGCTCATGTAGGCTTTCAAGTATTTTTATGAATATATATTTTTATATGTATTTTATATTGTTATATGCATTGTAATGTGTATTTTTTTATGAAGCCCCCCCCCAAAAAAAAGTTACAGAGAAATTGGCGTCCTTAATTTTGACTCTGGATTAAACATTGATAATTGGAATTTTCTTCAACTATCACGGCGCTAAAGTATAAAATATTTCAAGAACTCATATCATGCAATAATTAAGATTAAAATACTTGATCAAATTATGTAAATTGTATTATCATTCGCAAAACTACGTAATTTCTTGATTTTTTTTCAAAAAGGAAAAAGTTTACGTATGTGAAGAAAGAAACACTTGTAGAAACTTGGAGAGTTGAAACAGTTAAAAACTAAGAAGGGGGGGGGATTATAATCTCTCATGTGATGCTAATTAACTATTTTACACGTAGGAAAGCTTTTCATTTAATTACTACGTAAATGTTTGTATTATATTTTTCTTTTTCTAAACGTTAATGATAATAAAGAACAAACTAATCTTTTCGAGTACGTCAACAGCATTCACAATTATCCACAAACAATTGAACATTTTTCCCTGATTAAAACAACGTGATAATAAAATGGTTCTATGTAATTCAGTATGCAAAATCAATTAACCTTCCTTATACCTTGTTGAAGAACACTGAAAATTTTCAATAACGTTACATTTGTCACGTTTAAATTTATCTCACAAGTAAACCTTACGTTTGGGTGAATCGAGTTGCTGACTGAGACACATATGAGAAAATAGTACTAAATGTGGTCAGTATTTCAGTGAAGTTGTAGGTGCGAAACTCCAGGGGTTTAGGAGATGTCACTGTTATGCGTTTTGTTTAAAACTTTTGTCTGATTCAAAATGGCGGATTTGAACATGGCCGCCATAAAGGCAACTCTTACCATAGATCTAATATTTATCCACCTGCTTTTTATTTAATTATTATCATTAACACAAAATTTACAAGGTGGGGAAAATTACTAATACATATGCTGCAACAATATTTAATTTCCCTGTAACTTTTACCAATTGCGCGTAAATCAAAATTAACGTCACCATTGTTCTTCTGATTAAATTTGCGCCTTAAATCATGTATCACATGACCCTATTCCTATTTTAAAAACTTAACTTTAATTCAAAATGGCGGATTTCAAGATGGCCGCCGCCAAATATACCCTTACTATATGACTTCCCCCTAGTCCTATTATGTACCCATATATTTGTTATTTACCTTTTGTCGTTACAAGAGGTCTTACAGAACTTTTACCTCCAACTGTATGAAGACTATTCTGTACTTCCATGTGATGTTCTGGTAGCTGTATGTCCTAAACCCCTGGAGCTTCGCACCTACAACTTCACTGAAATACTGACCACATTTAGTACTACTTTCTCATATGTGTCTCAGTCAGCAACTCGATTCACCCAAACGTAAGGTTTACTTGTCAGTATGAGAATTTTCAGCCTCGTACCGTGAGTTCATAAGTTAATTTCTCTATCACGTAGAACGTACAGTACAGTAAAGTGAATCACATTACAATCTGAGGCACGTAATACATTTTTCTGTTAGTTGGCATGCTGTCTCTAGTTCGATCTCCGACCAAGTGAGTTTGTGGTGGACAACATCGTGTCCGTGGGTTTTCTCGGAGTACTCCCGTTTCCTCCCATATTCTCATTCCACCAATTTTTCCGTCACCATTCACTTGCCTTAATCATCAGTCTCCCTTAGCCTAAAGAGCATAATCGTGGGACGTTAAACTGAGAGAGATCAATTCGGTTGGTTTGTTGTTGTTTAACATGTTTCCCAAATATGCGCTTCTACCTGCAAATGTCTCGCATATTTCTAAACTAAAAGAAACTGGGACACTCTCTGAAAATTAATAGTAGCTGAAATATCCGTTCTTCGCACGAGAAAAAGGGGTTTCAGGAAGGCATTTAAGTTCTCTCCCTACCATAGGATACACATTCCAATGAAAGAGTTGAGTTGATTTTGAGTTTAACGTCCCTTTCAGCAGCAAGGCTATACGAGACGGGACCTACTGATTAGAGTGGAATCCGAACCACATGAGTTCCTGCCGGGAATCGAACCCGGGTCTCCCACGCCAAACCGCATACGCTAACCGCTTAGCCGCAAAGGAGCTCTTCAATGAAAAAGTAACGATAAAAATATAATGCCCTTCCCATCCGTATCCTCACTGCTTCCAACCCGATGGAAGCTTAACTAGGGCTTCAACGGTAACGGGAATTTCACGATTCATCTCAGCGATCCCGAAAACTATAATTGGACACTAATATTCGACGTTTTCAATTTTTACATGTCACCTACTTTCCACCCTTACTCCTTACTACTCATGCCAATGGTCGATAAGTTTGGATTTACATGGATTGGGAGTATCACTACTCATCTCAGTGACCCCGAAAACTATGAATTCGACAGTAATATCGGTTGTTTTCGACTAGTTTCAAATGTCACACCTCCTATCTCTCTAGAGGCGTTAGGGTGTCTTATCCCCACAGTATGGCGCTATTTATCTCAGTGAGTTCAAAAACTATCGATAACATTGGCCGCTCTTGATTATTTTTACGTGTTACCCTTTCTAACTTCTCCTAGGTGTGTGATTTTGCTGCTGTATTGGTTGCGATATGTTCACATACACTTTGTCGTTCAGATAGCCAATAAGAAAATAGTCAAACGGAGTGAAATGAGGCGTAAGAGAGAGCCACTTTATGTCAGTGTTTCTCGAGATGATACGACAGCTTAACTTGTGAGGCTCATGATAGCGGAAACCTACCTGAGATTATACTCCACACCAGGCCCGTACCAGTCCGAAAATGTAGGGGGGCCCGGTAAAAGTTAGGGGGGCCCGATCAAAAAATATTATAGTTCATTTCCAAGCCTACTGTGAAAATTTTAGAGGGGGTCAGTAAAAATTTAGGGTGGCACGACCCCTCTAGACCCCCTGGATACGGGCCTGCTCCACACTAGAGGTCTGCACGGGCTCGGGCCTACAAAGTATATAGAATTTCGGGCCGGGCTCGGGCCGTACATTTTAAATGTACAACCATATTTCTCGGACCTTTTCGGCCTAACTTTCTAAATATACTGTACAACGATATGTATTGGACCGTTCATTGTGGAGAACTTTTAAAGCGCAACTGCAAAATGAAACCTATAATTACTGTAAATAAAAATACAATTTACCCTAATTATTAAGTTTCTGTAATTCGGGCTTATTTCGGGCTCATTTGATTATCACACAAGCTCGGACCGCGCTCGGTCCTAAATGCTAAAACATTTTGGACTCGGGTTGGGCCTCACATTATAAATTCACGGGCCGGGTCGGGCCCGGGCTAAAAATTCCGACCCGTGCAAATCTCTACTCCACACATAAGTATAAATAATCTCTCATCCTTGGCCTGTAAGTCTGTTAAATGCAAATGGAAAGTAATGATAAATAAAAAAAACTTATTCACAGTTATAACCTCTTCGTGACTTTTGGCTCACCCTGTACTACCGTTTCACTCCAATCATCTATAATTGTACGGACAACCTGTTATTGAACGCATTTGAATAAGCTACGAGGATTACCGCAAAAATCATGGCAACTTTTTTCTAAAACAAAAATGGGAACAAATCAAGAAATTCTAAAATATGCAAATGGAAAGTTATTACATACGTAAACGTTACATGTAGGAAGCTGAATGGAGATACATATCCCCATCAGGATATCTCAAGAGAAAAATTAGTATAACGAACCATTCATTTTATACGTGTTTTTCTTCGAATTAGATTACAAACCATTACAAGAATAATTGCAATTATGCACGAGTGTAGAATCTTCTCACGCGATGGGAAGATTCGAGCATCCACCATATTCACCAGATTTATCACCTTGCGATTTCAACCTCATATATATTGATGCAAATTCCTACATGTAGCGTAATGTACTAATCTTCCATTCGCATATTTCAGAATTTATTGCTTCGTTCCCATTTTTTTTTTAAAGTGGCACAGCGTTGAAAAGTGAGATCCATGGGCACCGACCAATATCATATATGGATGAGCTTCTCAAGGAAAATTGTGGAAGCGGGCCTTCAGAAAAGTGTTCGTGCCATTGTAGAAGTTAGACATACACCATGCCACTGTCATTCGGCGGCTCCGTGCAATCGGAAAGCTGTAAAAGTTGGACTTGTGGTTGAACATGAGTTGACACCGGCCAACAATAAGCGCCGTCTGGAAGTCGGTGGCTCCGTGCAATATGTAAGGTGAAGAAATGGACTTGTTGGTGCTACATGAATTGATACTAGCCAACAAGAATAGCCGTATGGAGGTGTGCAGTTCCCTGAGTGTAAGGAATTAACCAGGAAGGTTTCCTACATCGGATTGTCAATTTTGATAAAGTGGATGTGGTAAGACTATCGTAAACGGTCAGGACAGTTGCTGATCAAAGTCCAGCACATTTTCCAATATCCTTAAATGATGTTGATCATAGGATGATTTATATTTGGGTTGATTCATCATGTCTCTCTTCATAAAAGAGAAAACATCACTGCGGATCGTTACAGAAGGTATGGTGTCATGACAGTACAACCGCAAATGTCATTCAAAGAACGTTGCAGTTTCTCCATCAGCTGCAATATGAAACATTTTCTCATCCACCATATTCTCCTGGCGTCTTTCCTACTGACCTACCTACCATATGTTCTGGAATTTTTAGCAAATATTTGGAGGGAAGACTTTTCCTGATAATCGAGCAGTGTAACACATATATTTTGATCACGCTTGACACTACCCATAAGAGCTAAATACACGGTTCTGATTGGTTGAAGTTACCGTTTCTCGCCACGTAGCATGCATATAGCACAAATCAAGCAACTAGCTGATTCGGTCCTCGTGGCCGAGCATGCTAGCGCACGCGCTATAACGAAATCTTTTTGGCGTGGGTTGAAACCCGGCCTAAGGAAAGTTCTTTTATTTTTCATAACACTCTTATCATTAAAATAAGATAAAAAATGATACTCATTTGACCTTGTATGTAACATATAATGCATAAAAGTGATTTACTTACGTTACGAAAGAGCTGAGCGAGCGTCAGCGAGCGAAGGGAGTTAGAAGCCTCACAGGGCTCATTTTATTCCATTTTTGCCCTCATGATAATACCACGTGACATTACGTCCCACTCGGGGCAAATTCGATGTAAATCTAACATCACCCGCTTCCTTGTGACCAACTTAAAAGAGTTGGCTAGGGTAGCGCGTGAAAAAATATGCCAGTGCAACATGCATTCTTCACCTCATAGACTCCAAACTTCTTTCACTACGATTTAATCGATGGTAAAAATAGTTGGCTAGGGTAGAGCGTGAAATAAAAATATGCCAGTGCAATATGCAATCTTCATCTCAGACTCCAAACTTCTTTCACCACGAAATTAATCGATGGCTAAACGATGGCAAAAATGTGTGATTGCAGACCAGGTGCACACACTTATGCCATTGTAGTTTTTGAATAACCAGGTATTGTAGTTTTATTTCTTTTGGCCTTTGGAAATTAATTCTCCAAAGCTTTTATCATTGAAATAAATGGCGTAAACGAACGCATAGTATGTTTTGAAAAGGTCAATGAATGACATATAAATATAAGGTTATTTATACATATGGCAAGGTTCCACATGCTGGATGCAAACACGTACCAGACATCGTCAATCATCGTAGACAATCGGCAAGTGATGAAGATTTAAGCAGTCAACAACATTCCTTGATAAAAGAAGACGGAATACTGCGCAAGGGCGCCCATCAGGGGGGGGGGCAAGGTGGGGCGCTCTTCCCCCTAAGAGAAAATTTTACTTGGGAATATCGAAAACCCAATAGAATTTTTACATTTGTTACAGCAAAATTTGAAACTATATTTGATACATTGCTTATATCTGCCCCCCTTGGAAACCATAACATGGGCGCCCTTGTGCATAAGGCATCAATATCCACCGATTCATCATACATTACCTGGTCATTGAGAGTACTTTGTCCCCCTCTCTAAGACGCCTGGTCATAAAAGTTACTTATACTATACTACCTAACTTACTTGACGCTTGGTCATTGAAAGGCACTTACCTACACTTGGGCCGCAAGAGCCTTAGACCAAAGACATATGGTTATTGGATTCATACAATTCACCAGCAAATCACGAAGTTATTTAGAGGAACTTTATTTTTATCTGTAGTGCACTATTGTATACAAGAAGCTTTTTATAATTAAAACATGACGAGAAAGTCCAAACTCATGTGTACCATCTTTTAGCTCTACCCTAAAAGACTGCATCTTTAAAATATATACTTGTACTCTAAAAATTATTAATATATTTTAATTAATTAATTAAATTAATTAATTTAATTAATATTAATAAAAATATTAATAATAAAAATTATTAATATATATATTGGACTTTTGTTTTCATGTTTTCTTTTTCCCTACTTTGACTCTCTCACATAATGACCGAGGGACAATATCCAAAAGCATAAGCTTGAAGAAGCAAATTAGACTATTTATCAGGAATTCTGAAAAACGTCCTGAGTAGTGACACTTTTTCTGTCCACACTAGAGACATACAAACATTTCGAATAATTCTTAATGATGCCTGTGGCTATTTGAGTGGACTGATGATAGCATACATTTATTTCAACAATTAAAATGGACACACAGAATGACTGGAACAGTCACGATCATTCTGAGCACGCAGCATTAGTAGCAAGGTCACGTGTCCAGACGTTCAATTGTTTTCACTGAGACAAGTGTGTTGTGAAAACAATACGAATGTGGGCATCATGTCCCCCAGAGGTTTCTCAATCGAGGCTGCAGAAAACAACTGTACAACACATGCAGCAAACATACTGTACGAGTTTCAAAAAGAAGAAGTAGAATATATTTAAGCCCTTCAGGTTATTTTTTGCACAGAATCCAAAGATATTTCCAGTGTATGACAGCTGTCATTTTTTAAGTAAACATATTTCTTATATACATTTCGACATAGAGTGTGTGCTAGTTATCGCTCCGAACTTTTCACAACATAGAGTTGAAAAGAGTACTTTAAAAAAGGAGGAAGAGAAAACATTCAGGTTTACTTGCTTAACCCGAAAACACGTTATCAGAATTTGAGTTTCTAATGTTTAGATCAGTTAAATTTAGCGTACAGATTAAAAATATGTAGTCAAATTTATTTAACACTGAAACTCATTTCTTCATGAAAATAAGTGTCTTCATGCCTTCTACACTGTTCTTTTGGTTGCTTATGTCGATATACCACTTGGAATAAGTTTAGCGGCACGATCAGGAATAATTGTTCAACAATTATTTTACTAATTATCCTTTAATGATTTCTCAACTCTTAATGACACCTGTCCACCATTTGTGTACAGATTTACAATATGCCTGTAAACTTAAATGCTGGAAATAATATATCTACATCAAATATACTATATATGATTGAAATGATTACTCATAAGAAACCCACTCACTAACTAGTGCTAAGTAGTTACTATAACCGAATATTACGGGATTATAGTTTTTAATTCTATGCTATAACCTAGCATTGCATCTATTTCTATTCGGAGTAGGACGAAGCTTAGAGGAACCATACGGGGGTACATCCGTAAGGAGAAGACACGTCAGAGACGATCGGTACGCGCATAAATGAAGACAAGTGCAGAAACCTCGTACCAATCTGTGATAGATGATCACTAACTTTATGTAGCAATGAACCACATTTTCATGTTGTTTCTATTTTTTCAGATAGATTATATATTCTCTTCTTACATAAATAAGTTCCTTAAAATTATATAATAATTTCTTTCTGAATGAGCAAATTGTACCTATTAATTTAAGGGCAATGACCCCGTATTCTTAATATGCACAAAATTTAGTTCCCTAGTAGTTCTAAAAATATTAAAAATGATATCGGTATCATGTCTTTGCACTGCATTGTTCTGTATGTAGTGGGTGCTGCTAAAATTGATGTAGTTCCCCAGTTACTTTATGATACTGAGTTAACAGAATATTTAGTACAGAAATTGGGAATAAAACGAAAGATAAGCCTATTGACCATTCCACAACTAGCTTAGAACTATGAAATTACTACCATAACCACTGTGATACACTCTAAGTACAGTGAAATCTCTCTCAACGGACACTTCTCAATAACGGAACCCCTTCAGTATACGAACAATATAATTACAATACGAAAGTCCCCATTTTACGAACACTTTCTGATATGGACGTGATAATCTTCTCTTCCACCCAACATTTTATTAGGCTAATCATAACGGATAGCAATTATTCTTAGCCAGTTCATTACTTTTGCTATGAAGGGTTTCTTCTTGCTTCTTGCGGGGTAAAGATTGACTTGTTGCTTCAAGAGCAAGAGAGCTCCGCAGAAGATTTTCGAAGAATGATTGTTTACTTTGCCATGTTTATTTAACAAATTATTATGAAGAAAGATATAAAATATTTCTTAATTTACTTCACGACTTCAGAATTTAACAACACCTTAACTCACATTTTTAATTGATTTTCCTCCTAAATGTTACTGGGGAAGCATGCATGTGAATCCGGAGACAAATATGTACGTGCTACATTTGTAATTCAAATAAATAGCTATGAAATACAAATAAGTAGAGAATAACAAAATTTCGAAAAATAAAATTTCAAATTTTAAAAACAAATAGACTACATAAATACATTTTTTGTTTATACGAGTCTCGTACTAACCTAACAGTCAGAATTATCGTGGTTTGATGTCAATTGTCAAGTTATATAGGGTGGATTTAAGGTGGGGAACACTCACATAGCTGCAGTAAATTCGCTTCCTGCTGGACTTGCAAACTTCATGCCTATGTTGGAGCTTTCTCGCGGATATATGATTAATAAACGCGTCTTAGGCATGGGATATCTGGGCTCTATTTCAGGTAGAAGGACGTGTGGAACACATTCTACTTCAAGCAATCGGTCTACGTCTTGGTGCTAAAAATCAATGGTCGAATGAATTACGAACGAAACGATCGAAATCCGAATACAGTTGAATTTCAATGCATCCTGAAAATATTAGAAACCAGTTGAGAATGCTCCAAGAGCATTGCCAGAACGAACTTAAAAAGAATGGAGAGATGCTGCGGGAAGGATAACTGTGATTGTTCCTACATGTAAAAGTAAATCGTAGGGCCGTGGTGGCTCAGTGGTGCCGGTGGGTGTAGCCGAGCGGTCTGAGGAATTAGGCTGATGCTCGTGAGGTGAAGCCCATTGGGGGTTCGAGTCCCTCTGTAGTAGCAAGGGTGGAATTTTAACTGTCCTCGATGTTTCTGTGTTCGTGTCCCTGTCGTGTCTAGTAGTCCTGAAAAGTGGTTGAAGTAGAAAATAAGTCAGGAAGTTTTTTTTAAAAAAAAAGTGGTAGAGCGTTCACCTCTGGTGCTTGGGGACCCAGGTTCGATCCCAGCCCCCGCCAAGTGAACTTTGTGGTGGACAAACACCGTGTGCTTGGGTTTTCTCGGGGTTCTCCCGTTTCCTCACACTTTCTTCATTCCACCATTTCATTCATTACTCATGATCACCGTCTCCTTTAGCCTAACCAGCATAACCGTTAGCCTAACCGACGTAAAACTCAAATATTTCATTTCATTTTCATTTAAAAGTAAATCTTTGTATCAGCACCTTCTTCTCTTTCTCGCAAAAATTTACAAAATATCATTTCTCTATGACTTACGGTTCAAGAGATATGGCTCCTGAAATGTTCCGTATCGGAACAATTTTTTGGCCAATATCTAGGGAACCGGAAATTATAGAGAAACGATATAGGTGTTAATCAATACCTAAGATGATGGTAAACATTAACTGGTGGCCACTGGCCAACTGGTCATCGCTTACTATTTGGTACCAAAATATTTATTATCCTCTTAGGTATTGATCAACACCAATATTATCTCTCTATAGCTTACAGTTCCCGAGATTAAGTCTTCTTAAATCTCCGGAAATTGACAATTTTTTGGCCAATATCTCGGAAACAGTAGGAGTCCCCTAAAATTTCCATAATTTTTTCAGATAGTTTTTGATGCTCTTTCGAATTGAGGGCTCAAAATTAAAAAAACAGACATATATATATATATATATATATATATATATATATATATATATATATATATATATATATATATATATATATATATATATATATATACACAGTGAAACCTCTCTAAAGCGGACAGCCGTGGGGAATCAAAAATTGTCCGCTATAGAGAGGTGTCCGCCTTAAAGAGATTTCAATATATTTATGTAAATTAGTAATCAAGGTGATATGTAATTAGAAAAAATATTTTTGTATGAATCGTGTATTTATGAATATTACCAAAATGTTACGATACCTGCATTATCATCCACCATCCAATACTCTATATTCGAGGCACAACATTGAAATAAGATGGTATAGTTCTCTGCACTTTACACCTATCACTACTTACTATGTTTTCAGTATGTCACTTTAATTTGTGGGTTAATTGCAGTGCAGAAGTGTCTTTTTTGAGACAATATGCGTACCCGCGGGCAAAAAAGACCAAACTTGTCTTCTGCTTGGTCAGAGATTCCAGAGGGACAGTAGCATAACATGTCATCCCAAACGTCGGGCAACTGTCAATCACTTTTGTGTCTAAAATAGCTTGGGTGGGAGTGGGATGCATGCAAAGGACATGAGAGTGTTGCTAAACAGAGACGTTTCATCTGGGTTGCTGAGCAGACAGTTGCATGTCACATTGCTTCTTGGTGACACATATATGAAAAATGAATTTTTACTATACTTTTTAACTTGTTTCTAGAGAAAGTGTCCGTAATACGGAGGTAAATAATACCTATAAAAGAGAGAAAAGACTGTCCGTATCCGTACTAGAGAGTGTTCGCTTCAGAGAGGTTTGCCAATATGTTTTTTCCTATTGCAATGTTTGGGGATTACAAAATATGTCCGTTACGGTAGGTGTCCGCTTTATAGAAGTGTCCGTTAGTAGAGGTTTCACTGTATATATATATATACAAAGGGAAATAGAGAGAGAGAGATTTAGTAACGAACTTTTTAAGTTCGTTGAATGTCATGTCTCTATTTTACAAGTTAATAAATATTATAAATATTGGAAAAATGAAGCTAGTAATTTTTTTTACCATTACTTAGTTTTTTTTGTATTCATTTCAAATTATACTGTTAATAATTATGTATGTTAATAGGCATGTAACCAAATAATATTTATAGAATTGATTTTCAAAAATCAAATTGAAGAAATTGGCCTCGTACTGTTGGTAATTTCGATTATTTTTCAATTTTTGAATAGCTTGATTTCTTCGTATTTAAAAGTAAAGTATTTAAAAGTAGGTTCAATATAATTCTGTACACAAGACATATATTGCATATTGAGGTGTTGCGGAGAGGGGAGGGAAATCCTATTTCACTGTCGTTGCTGATGTGACTTACCTTATAAAACTCTGGAGTCGCCACTGACTGACGTATGTCCTATCAATGTATTATAATATTATAATTAGTCAAAAATTAATGTAAGAATTAATAATTTTGCTGTATATCTCATTAACTATAATGTATTCTGTCGTCTTGTTTTACTAGTAGCGTGGTAATCTTATAGAATCAACTTTTAGATTTACAAAAAAAAAAAAAAAAAACCTCGAAAACGAAGCATGAGGATTTATACTTACTGATACTTTTTTTTCAGATCAATTAGATAGATTGCTTGATATTTGTCTCTATTTTTGGATATTTATTTCCCGTTGTATATACAAACAATATGTAGACATTTTTCATTTACGTATTTGTGAAAACATATGAAATGCAATTTTTCAGTTTTACGTCCCATGGTGTTGCCATAGACTAAAGGAGACGGTGATGATGAGATATGAGTGAAATGCTGGAATGAAGAAAACGGGAGAACCCACGCGAGAAAACCCACGAGCATGGTGTTTGTCCACCACAAAGTCCACACGACGCGAGCTGGGATCGAACCAGGAACCCCAAGCACCGGATGTGAACATTCTACAACTGAGCCACCAGTCTTTGACAATTCTGTAGTGCTCTACACCTGTTTTACACACTTCTGCAATAACGCATTAAGTCTTGTGCGTGGAAAGAAAGTGAAAAAAAAAAGAGCGCTGGTTTCCATAAAAGATAGAGAGAATGAGAAACAATTACTTACTTGTTAGAGAACTCAAAAGTATTCATACGGTCTATTCATGCAAACATAGAGGAGGAGGTGCAAATATCGGCTATGGTGTAAATACTGTCAATCGAAATTAAAGATGTGTTAAGTGACGCACTCTTGTGAGAATGCGACAAGTTATTGGTACGAGGCTACTCAGGTAGAGGATGCAGTTTTGAGTGAAACAACCTCATACAGAGTGGATAGTGCATTTTTGTTGTTTCTTGAGGGAACAAAAACTTTCGCAGGTATATTTGTTTCATATTTTTACTTGGAAATGAGTGTATGGGGCGTCCTTTTCTGAGTGTGTCTGTTGAGTTCAATTATTAGAATTGTTGGTATTGTGTATGTTAGGTGCAGATAACACCAACAATGGTATATGGAATATAAAATTGAGCTGTGGCGTGATGGTGTAAATATGGGCTACCTTGCCTGGTGCAAATATTGGCTACCAGCCCATATTTGCACCATGTTGAGCCAAGCTTCTAGTTAGTCTTTACGATTTATTTTACAGCATGCCAAGGAGCAAGCAGAGATATATATGCCACAGAATAAACGGAAACAATGGAATAAAGAAGACATGGCGAAAGCAATTGCTGCTGTCAGAGAAAAGAAAATGGGGACACTGAAAGCTGCACAAGTGTTTAACTATCCTCGCACAACTTTACAATCTCTTAGCAAGAACAAATCTCTCTCTCTCCTGAAGTAGCAGCGTCGAAACTACTCGCAAGACGGACTCTCTTAGGGTCGCAGCTTGAGAAGATGTTGGTGGAATATTTGCTGTTTATGGAGTCACATTTCTTTGGTTTCACGGTGACAGATTTGAGACGTCTTGCGTATCAATTAGCAGTAGTGAATGGTTTGCCCCATCCTTTCACATCAGAAGAAGCCGGTAGAGCATTGCCAGATTTATTTTTAAATCATTGCCGCCCCATTGTACGCAAAAGTTACAACCGTTGGATAAACCTTTATGGGACCTCTCAAGCATCATTACAGCAATGAGATCAGATCTGCCCTTCTTCATTCCAATGGTCCTCTTAGTCCTTATGACATCATGGAGCCTTTTGGAAGAGCTTTTTTGAAAGTGCAGAGAGCAGACGTAGCAGTAAATGGTTTTCGTGTTACAGGAATAATGCCGTTTGACAGGAGCATCTTCACTGACGAAGATTTTGTTGTTGTGGAGACTGATGCAGGGACAACAAGCAGCGTACTATCAACAGAAAATCAGTCCTCTTCACCAAGCAGTACTTCAGATTTAGTCTCATGCAGGTCCATCACAGCTGGTCCGTCAATTTCAAATTGCACCTCCTCCCACCATCAAGAAGAAGACAAGCCAAAGAGGTTGTAAGAGTAGCGCTGAATCGCTCATAACTGGATCCCCCTATAGGCTATCCCTGTATGAATCGACGATAGCAACTGTAAAACACACAAAAAAGGCAAGAAAATAAAAATGACAGTCTCTGCAACGAAGCAATCAACCCCTGCTAGAAGACTGGAATATGGGGAATCATCCACAAAGTCTGTAGCAACTTTGTTCGACGACAGTGACGTGGAGTTAGATCTACTTGTTGGCGTGCAGAAACCTACATATGAAGATGTGCCCTGCATTTTCTATCGTGGCAACTTTTCAGCGGATACACACGGGGAACTCTAGGTTCAGTGCATAAAGTGTCACATGTGGGCACATAATGAATGCGCAGGTGCTGAACACGACGAGTGTGTGTGTGACTATTGTCTCTAAGTGTATAGACTTACATTTGGTAGTATTGTGATCTTTTGTACCACTTTTTTCATATTAGTATGTTTTTGTACTGGTAGCCCATATTTGCACCACCATTTCTTGTACCGTGATTTCGTAGAGTGTTAGAAAAATATAAATGTACAATACTAGTGATTTGTTATTTTCAATTTTCTTAATATCTTGGGTAGGAAATGTCGCATAGTCTTTATTGCAGTAATTAAATTTGCTCGACTGTCATGTGTCTACGAGTTATTTGCAGTCCAAAAGTG
The DNA here is from genome assembly GCF_964235325.1 of Thermobia domestica. Lineage (NCBI taxonomy): Eukaryota > Metazoa > Arthropoda > Insecta > Zygentoma > Lepismatidae > Thermobia > Thermobia domestica. The sequence continues at coordinate 293,259,864 of NC_137458.1, read as the reverse complement.
GTAGCCCATATTTGCACCTTTTCCTCTACTTATGGTAATTATATCCAATCTGACCACTGTTTTTATATGGAACACATAATTACCTGCGTGTCATGTATGAATCAATTGTGTTAACACAAAAAGCAAGGTTAAAAAAGCACAAAAAAGAATCAATACAGAAAGCAAAATATAGCAACTTTTTTATTTATAGCCGATTGTGAATTCGCCGTGGTGTGAAGAAGTGAAGACATATCGCTTGCCTTGTTTTGGAAGCACTTGACAAGAAGAGATGTGAAATTTGCCGGCTAAAGTGGACAAGACAATTTCCAGTCACGTTCAAAATGCTGGGCTGACGTAGCTTTTGCGTCACATACTGCTTTTCGCTGCGAAGCTGGGAAGAAACGAAGGCAAAAAGAAAAGGAAACAGGAGAGAAGCTAAGGGAATTTCAAAGAAAGAAAAAAAAATGACGAAGGGACAACTGATTTGTGATGTTCACAAATCCAGTTCCGATTTTTAAGTAACAGTGACAAGGAACGAACTTTCTTCCTCTTCTTTATAAATAGTATATGATACAGGTACAGCGGGGGACACTTCTAAATGGTACACCTTAGCCGTAAATCTCCATATGGCTGTACCATTTAGAAGTGTCCACCGCTGTACCATCAAGCTGTGCAGGTGAAATTAAAAATAACAGCTTTGTTGTGAATAAGAAAATACATTATATTCTATACAAGGGCATGCTGATAATTTTTGCCTTCAAGGACAAAAAAAATCACAGAGCCAATTATGGACTATCAAATGAGAGATAACATAACTCTCTACAAATTGTGTACTCATTTTTCCATATAGTCGCCATTTACTGCAATACATTTCGACGGTATCTGCAGCTACCTCGTACTTCAAAAACAAAACACTACTTTACAGAAGAACAAAAGGTTTGAAAAAGCTGAAGATTAGTTGAAAGTCAGTGTCTTTTAATTAATTTTTAACTTTTTCAAACTTTTTAAATTCCCTGTAAAATTGTGCTTTTTTGAGATACGAGGTCGCTGCATAGTACTGTTTATTTATGCCAACTATAAACAAGTCATTTCATTCCGTCGGCGTAGAACTCATGATCATGTGAGCGTAACCAAGAGTGAACAGCAGTCTTAACTTCTGCTTTACAGGTGTGCATGCTCTTCAAATTCTCCTGCAATTTTGGAAACAAGAAACAATCACTAGGGGCAATATCAGGGCTGTAAGGTGGGTGGGGTAGCACAGTGAACTTCATATTTTCAAGAACAGTTGTAGTCATCTGGCTTGTGTGCCCTTGCATTGTCATGATGTAGGAGTACATCCACTTCCTGTCGAACCTTGTTGACACGTGCCCTTAATCTTCTTCTCTGTGTTGCCATATGCGACTCAGAGTTTACACTTTTCTTGTTGTACAAGAATCCATAATGAACAACATTTCTGCTATCCCAGAACATTGCCAGGAGCAACTTTCCTACTGATTGCACTGTTTTGGCTTTTTGGGGTCTTGCAGAACCACTGTGGCGAAATTTCATGGGTTGTCTTTCGTGTTCAGGGTCATAATGATGGGCGTATGACTCATCACCTGTGAGAATTCTCTGCAGAAATGCATCACCGTCAGACTCGTACCGTTGCAGAAGTTGTTGATAAATGTGAAAACTCTTGTGTTTCATTTCTTCTGTCAACAGACGAGGCACTCAATAGGGAACACACCTTGTGGTACCCTAAACATTGAATAATGTGTCACCATTTCACGTGAGATGCCAAGGGTATTGGACAGTTCCTGCTGTGTGATTCTTCAATTCTGACGAATCAATTCATCAGCACATTGTTTGTGATGATCATATGTCACATTCACTGGTCTTCCTGTATGGGGTTCATCGTTCAGTGATGAGGTGCCCGGATACGTCCTTGGTATTTCTGGCCCAACATCTCACTGTATCGACCTCAACACATGCTGCACCACTCGAGGATGAATATCAATAGGTGGAACACCCTCTGCTGTGAGAAACTCTATCATTGCGCGCTGTTTTAACCGTATATCCAAAAATGAAATGAAATATTTAAGTTTTACGTCCCACGATTATGCCAGTTAGGCTAAAGGAGACGGTAACCGTATATCCAAATATGCTGTCATGTTTACACCTGTGGCTTCACAGAATATCATCATACTGGCCTCAAACTTGTGCTCCTCAAGGTCACAGACACCAATCACACTGCTGCCCTCATTCGACGATTTCTGAAGATATCTGAAAAAATAAAAAATAGGAGGCAAAATTATCAGCATGCCCTCGTACATATGAAAGTTTCATTGTACAGTAGTCTCAGAGGGAATACACATGCATTATTTACAAGGGGTGCTCATCTCCCCCCAGGACTTGAGGCACACCTCCCCAAATTTCCAAAAATTACCATTCTATCCCCCAAATTTAGAATGCTCTAGTTTGATTGTACAATTTTCACTGAAAAATTGTCCCCGTACAAATCTGCACCCTAAAACTCGGTTGTGAGTTCGTACCCCTATGACTTCCCTTGTGTCAAGATTTTCTTCCAGAAAATAATGCCCGGTTGCAAATTCAAAATGTAAAGAGTCTGCCCTGGCGTGCTCCGCACTAGGGAGACATGCAGTCGGAATTTAATATATCTTAGCTCTCGAAAGGGGGTGGGGGGTTTGGTCAACTCCGGGAAGACGAAGTGTTTATTTTCTCCTCCGTAACTATGGCTGAAAGAAGCAAGGCTTGTGTTTGTGAAGCCTACTGTTTTCAATTAAAATGGAATTCATACACTAGTTGTCTCCCTCCCGCCAAGCTTGCATTCACCTAATTGTTATGCAACCCGCAACTCTGAAGTAATTTTCAGTTTGCATAGCATTATAGGAATTAGCGGAACGGAAGACGGAAATGCTTTTTTTGCGTTACATAATAGGATTACGATAATAAACATTCTGTAATTAAATCGTGTTTTGGTATTTCATCATATTTATTTCCTTTTAATTCTATAAATGCTTATATTTCAAATACTTTCCAGAAACTTTAGGATTTAGATTTCTGGGCTTTCGGTATCTATGGCCATTTAGCCCGTCACGTATGAGGGATGACGCCCCTTGGCGAGCACATTATCCGGGCAAAGGGAAGGAAGGAAGAAGCCTGGGACGAGCAAGTTAGGTACCACTCCGGCATTTGCCTGGTGTGAATGTGGAAAACCTCATTTAGGATGGGTAGTCTGCAAAAGCTGTTTACACTTTACCGAGTATTCCCACCGGGAATCGAACCCGGGGCCACTCGCACCGAAAGCGAGAGCATTAGTGACTACGCTACGCAGGGATATCTCATAGAAACTGTGTGCTCGAAAACAGTCCATCGATACCTGAATAAGGCCAACATACATGATATGGTTTCGATACCGAAACCTGTCATCAGTAGCACTAATGCTACAAAGCGGGTTCGGCGGTGCTAGAAGCATAAAACCTGGGGATTGGATGACTTAAAGTGCCATATTCTCAGATGAGTCCAGATACACTGTTTTCCAAACAACAGGGAGAGTGTTCGTCTGGAGAAGTCCCTCTGATGTCTACAATCCAGACTGCTTGGTACCCACAGTCAAACATGGAGGCGGATCCATGATGGTTTGGGATGCAATATCGTGGCAGACTTTGGGCCTTTCCAGAGGGTCATGTCATACCAAGGACTATAAGACCATTCAGGAGGACCATTTACACCGTATGGTTTGGACACTCTTCCAGGACGGTGGTGTATTGTTTCAGGATGATAAATGTCCATTTACACTGCTAAAGTTGTCACAGGCTGTTCGATGAGCATGACAGTGAGGATGAACACCTGCCATGGCCCGCTCAATTGCCGGATATCAACATTATTGAGGCTGTATGGTATTTGTTAGAGGATCGAGTGAGGAACGTTTCCGCCAACCACGTGCACGTGCTGAACTCGTGTCCTAGAATCTGTATAAAGTGACATACACTAGAATAGTTTGTGGTGTTTGATTCATCAACTCTCCAAGTTTGCCTCCCCTGCAGTTGACATGTCTGCTTGACCTTGAGATGGCACCAGTGCTGTTTTTCCCCTCTGTTTCCTCTTGACACTCGATTTCCAGGAAGGTGGATAGGCAGGGATGGCCCAATACCTTGGCCACCACGAAGTCCAGACTTAACCCCACTGGACTTTTTCTTTTGGGGCCACATAAAAATGTTGAGTAAGATCAGAAACAAGATTCATTTACGGGAAAGAATCGTCGCGGCGGTTGGAACAGTAACACCTGAAATGTTGGTGAATACGTGGTAAGAAGCGGAATATCGTCTCGACGTGTGCAGGGCCACAAATGGATAACACGTTGAAGTCTACCAACATTAAACAAAGCTTATATATATGGGGAAAAGACATGTTTCCTAAAAATTCATTTCCTCTTAGGCAATATTTCTACAATTTTAAGAGAAAATCTTCGAAGTTAGCAGAACTGGTTTACGGAATGCAGTGAGACCTCAGAACGGCAAATGTGTTTGGAAAACTACGATTAACGGTTTATTGTGAAGAGATAATTATCTGTTCGGTATATCCTTATAGAATAAACAACCTCACTCGCTTACATCACATGATCTCAATCATTGTACCTACCTTCTCATCATAGGACAACACAAGAATGTTCCTTAGACTTCTTGAACAAACCCCTGATATATATTTTACATGTAATGTGCTAAGCAATAGAATGATATCAGAAGCAGTTCTAGAATTAACATAACAATTTATATAAATCAAGTGAACAAACTTTATTAGAATGTAGATGCCAAAAACAGCCGTTAGTTTTCATAATGAGAAGGGAAAAAGAAATTATACCTAAGTAATTTAATTATATGTAACTTATGTTGTTTACTACTATGAAATTTAAATAAGCCAGTTTACATTAATGCATTATAAGGAAGAAAAGATCTGCAACAGTTAATTGCGGATGTATAAAGATCGTAAATATAGTTTACATTAATTAATATAAAAAGAAAGAGGAACTAATCTAGATTGATATGTGCACATATATCGTATTTTTTTCTTTTTGAAAAAGGAAAAAACAACAAAACCAATATAGAAAATTATAAACGCCGTAGAGAATATATTTCTCCAAAAACTTAAGCATACACTGAGAAAAAACATTGTACGTGACGTACTTAAAATGTAGATTAGATGTGTATTTCCTGTAGTTTTTGGACTTAACGTACAGCAGACGTGTAACTGAAAACATATGTTTTATAATACTTTCCGTATAACTATTACATCTATTCGTACTTTCCATATGAAACAATATAGGATCTCACATACAAATGGACGTATATAACATATAAGCTGACGAAAGTAACTTAAGTATATGCATGTGATATACGGAAAACTGTTAGATGTCAGACATGCTGCAACGGCATGATGTAACATCTAAGGGCAGTGCGTATGTAACATATATATAACGTATGCTCCATACTGATTTCTGTAGTAAGCAAGAGGATTCCGTATATGTGTACAATATACCGCTTTCCGGAGAACGTATTTTTCTCAGTGTAATGCGAGGAGCTGCATGCAAGTGCAAGGAAGAGTGTCATGAGGACGGCAAATGTGGAAGACGGCGTCTACTGTGTATTGCTTGTAAGGTTCATTGACCTAGCCCTTGAAGCGTCATTCTGGCCTTATATGGAGAAAAATCAAACGCTAGTGCTTAAAACTAAAATGACATTTTTCCAAATGTTTTAGTGAGCAGAGAATACTGCCAAGTTGAATGTTCAATGCGACACAAACACATCATTTAGATGCGTATACCAAGAATAGCATCATCAGAACTTGGAACGAGGTGGCCCACAGACATAGTGTTGCCACGAAACGAGACGAGATTAGACTTCAGATTGTCTCGTCTCGTCTCGGAAAGATGTGTTCGTCTCGTCTCGAATGGTCCTGTCTGGTCTCGTGTCTCCAACACTAGAACGGCTGAGGCTCACAAAAAAGAGCTGTTTTGCCAAGTGGTTAAAATTACAACTTTTAACAAAGTTTGGTTTGGTTAGCAGAGCACAACACACAACACGACTACAATCTTCCAACAACGAGAGCTTAGTTTCGACTGAACCAGTAATTAATTACTACGACAAGAATATTTGTCAATACCGTAGATACAGTCGAAAGGCAAGCCTTCCCCAGTCATTCTGAAATCCTTTTTTCAGAACCTCTATCGCCACTTCAACAAATAAAGAGGCTTATGCGACTTTATGATTTCAAAAATGGCTTCGGTTCAAATAACATCATAAAACAATAAAAAAAACTCATTTTTATTGTCAAACAAGAATCCTCTCAGAAGTCAGTACAGAAAAAAGGCTGACATGTTTCTGTCTTTGTTCGGAACGAGAAAGACCATGAAACAATGGTTAGTTACTGATAAACCTGCCATTAAGAGAACTTATACTAATAAAACAGGATTTTTACATTCAGATATCCCCACCAGCACCCAGATTGAAATCTGAAACACTGATCTCGATGAATACTTTAACATTGCATTTAAATCAGGAACACTGTTACAAAATAGTTAAACTTGAATCGATTGAAAAATGGAAATGAAAGCTGTTTGTAAGAATCATTTAAAAAATAACTTCAGGTATTCCTTGTTTGTAGGATAGTCCTCATTTGAAATAATAAACGCTCGTATACATTTCGAAGGCAAATAATTTATTCTGAGTTAATAAATTTTTAAAAATTCAAAAAACCCTGTTTGTATTTTCGAGACACGAGACGAAACGAGACATTTCACGAGACGTCTCGTCTCGTCTCAAAAACGAGACGGGACAAATAGTTTGTCTCGTCTCGTGTCTCGCCTCAAAGGGTTCTATCTCGTCTCGTTTGCGAGACGAGACGAGACACATGAAATGTCTCGTTTCGTGGCAACACTACACATACAACAATAGTACGAGCCATTAATGTGCCAGAAAGTGACATGCTCAGGTTGTGAAAACAGGAGGCGTCAGCCGTAGGCCTGCTGGAGGTCACCCATCTGTGATTCCACAACGGAATGGATATCTGACCGTAACTGCTCGTTACAAGCGAACTATATTTGCAAAACGACTGTCAGCGGGGATTGCAACCGCCAAAGAGGTGATATTGTTGCGCCAAATTGTGTGCCGACAAAACGTTCAACGGCAAACTCCGGAGTGAGAAAAAAACTACATATAAAATATGTATTGCATGCCGATTTTCTCATTTCTTTTTTAAAAAGGATATTCAAGATGGCGCACTCAAATATTGCAGTCATGGTGATCATTAGCATGTTCTCCCTAGTCCCCAAACATATGAACAATGTGGACCTGATTTTTGACCCACCCTGTTTATTTAGTTTTCTTTTTATTGAAATTACTTACCTAAGTTTAGTTAACCTAAACTAGTAGATTCCTATTCGATAAATATGGATGCAGAACCAGAGACCTCTTGTACCAGAGATCGAGAGCTCTACCACTGAGCCGCAGTACTGCTATGAAGCAAAACTCGAATTGCATATACAGTATTGACATGTATTGACATGTATCTAGATTCATTTTTCAACTTTTTTCTAAACAAATATAAGCAATAAGTGCGAATCACCAACTTGATTTATGTCAAAACAGTTGAAAATAAGACCTAAGGGATATGTTTAAAAAGTCACGATTCCGGAACGTTCTTCACGGTTCTTGTTTTAGCTAGGAAGTGATGATTCCGTGATAGCTTTTGCATTCACAAAACTTCGGAGGCTATGTTTAGGTACAGAATTTGAGGCTGACGCTGATCAGTAGAGAAGTAAGTGCGCTACATTGAAAGACAAAATGCAAATGGTTGAAAGCTTTTAAAAAATAATTCTACAGCACTTACACAAGACAACCTGAACTCGTTTTTTATCATCCACTTAAAGAACACTTTCAGTAGTTTGTTCACATTATCCGTTCCCTGTAGGTACAAAAATGTCACAAAGTGAAGGAATGAGGTCAGAAATGGGTGGATTATACAAACAAAATACAGGTTGATCACAAAAAGATAACACGTTTTTAAATACATACATATTTTTACATATTGAGCATATAAAGGGTAGCCCAAAAGTAGCCGGTACTGACCAACTCATTGCTTTTTATAGAACAGCCGTGGCAAATAAACTCATAAACTAGAATGTTATATTTGACCAATGCAGGGGTGTGTACCTACTTTTGGGCCACTCTGTATGTAATAAGTAGGTAAGATATTACGTAAAATTCCAGAGAAGAAAGCCCAATTACATGAAGTCATTTCGAATGGTAAAACCAGGGATATAGATATATTAAAACGGCGCCATACTGATTGATCAGAGAGTAGGGATGGCGTCGATATTGAAACTATTCTCCGTTTCCCCTTGTCTCGAAATTTCGAGAAGAGATCAAGATTGAGACGGAGGCTTATAAATCAAGACGTTTCCGAGACTCAAAATGAAATGAAATGAAATGAAATATTTCAGTTTAACGTCCCACGATTATAACCTTTAGGCTAAGGGAGACATATGACCATACAAGTGAAGGAAGGAAGGAAGAATTGGTGGAATGATACTGTGGGAGGAAACAGGAGTACCCCGAAAAAAACACGGACACGATGTTGTGTACCACAAACTTAGTTGATCAAGGAACCGAACCATGGATTCCATGCACCAAAGGTAAGCGCTCTACCACTGAACCATCGCACTCTCGCCAGAAAAATCAATTATGAACTATTATCTATCATATGGTGACACACTTCAGCCAATTTTGATTATCCGGTTTTAATTTCAAAGAGTATACCGTCCCTTTCCGGCATTAATGCAGTAAGCGACATTTTGAAAATTTTACAGCAGAGCCGAAAAACTGAAATTTTGATGGTTTTTCTTGAATAACTTTTTTGTTTTCTGGACTATTTTCGTAAGAAAAATACAGGTAATATAATTAAACAAGCTCCGTCAAATAGGACAGTGACGTATATAATAGCTTAAAAATATTCACTTATTTTGGCGCTTAATTCATTTTTGCTTAACATTTTTTTAACAAATCAATGCTTCAAACGACATTCATTCAAATGTACTAATGCATTAAGACACACGGTGTCATAGTGAGATTGAATTAAGCGACATTTGGGGGGAACAATAAATGGTAATAAATTGCTGATTCGTTTATTGAAGAATGTTAGTTGTATACTGATCGGTAAAATACTGAGTGCTTCTTGAAATAATGCTGCTTAAAATAAATTTGGCAAGAAATATGCTTTGGCTTACCTCTCCTTTATATGTAAAAATTAATCTAATCTTCTGAATAGTTAAGTTAATAATAACTGACACCATTATTTAGTTTTTCGTTTATTTTTAGTGTTTTTTTTTTTTGAAAATTATTAAAGCTTAGAATCTTGAAAATTATTACTGATTTGTTAAGCTTACTGATACAATGGAAATTTTCATCATTCATTTACTAAATAAATGCAAATTGTCGAAACTTCACAAAACTATAATTTTATCAATTTTTAACTATTGCAAGAAAAAATAAAAAATGATGACAACGTGTTTCAATCTTGAATTGCTTCTTCATCTTCATCTGTCTCAGGGAGGGTATCTTTTGCTTCTCCCGTGTGTGGCAACTGCTGGTAGAACCCGTGTAGATGCATTGGTAGAATATTCTGATTACGCAATTTGACAAGATCCTGGTACTTCGCCTTACTGATAGGGATGGCTGCTGCATAAAGTCTGCTTGGCTGCTTTTGTCCTTGTGGGCGAAGTTTCAGTGTAAGATACACTGCGTCCTTAGTAATTGAATACTTACTTTGGCAAATTCACTATTTTTTGAAAAAATGACAACTCTCATTTTTGACAGCAAGAAAGGTTCCCCTGACTCATGTTTCTTAGCACTGAAGATTTGGGCTGCCAAAGTTGACCAATTTCTAAAACAGCCATGCTTCCATAATTCATGAATGTTGCTTTGTTCTTGGCATTCTCATGACGGTAATCCACTCGGATGGACTTTCAATTTTTTGATGATGAGATGCTTTCTGAATTTGACTATGCACACTGTCCACAGGCATATATGTGTGACCTGGTACCAACTAATTGATATGGATTCGTTGTAAGTTTTTGGATTTTTCAAGATCACATATTTCAACATGGCCAAAATATTTATATTTTTGTTTTGACCGGCACAGTTATCGCAATACAGGATTACAGTTGAAACATTACCTCGTTCGTCCACTACATCTATAAATCTCGAAAGGATAGATGCTATTTCATCCTAACCTCGTTTACCTTCGCTCTCACCCCATACATAATTGTTCTGCTTTTTGATTCATATATCGAGAGATTGTATACGGAATACTTTCGTGTGTAGAACAAAAGCATGGAATCGCCCTGAGGTACGCTCAAAACTTTCTGCAAATCGAAACTCGCGACAAGTGTTCCTTCCTGACTACCACTCACTCTGCTGTTTTTTGAAACGAGCCTTAGTTGCTTCTTCACCTTCATCCTTCTCTTCTGTAATCAGCCTTCTCTTCTTGGGTTACGTCTGTCTTGTTGGTAAAGGCGATACATTTCTCGCACTTGTCCTTTTTGTGTCTATGAAACCCAAGGTTGAATTTTGAGTTAAATATATAACGAGAAACTCTTTCACTCACAGGATATTTCCTTCTTCGTTCATTCCACGTGAGTAAATCGTATAGAGATAAGTGACGTTTTTGAGATCCTCGGGAAGATATAGTCGTGTTGTTTTATTTCTACAGTAGTGGGAAGGCACTGCAGGAAGTCTTTGAATGAATTCAACAACGAGCTTCACATCTCGCTCGGATGTCGCATTGGGACGAACTGAGTGGCGTCCTCGACCATCAGGTTTTGCTGACCCTTCAGTGGATTGTGTAACAGTGTAATTCACAAACCTTTGTGAGGTATCTAATGTTGAGAGCAGGAATTGAAGACAAACTCTTCTATAGCCTTCACCTTCGTTAATAAAATACTGAAAAGATGATGCCCGTGGGCTCTCACCATGAATCCTCCTTCTTTTCACTGGAACTTGCTTGGTTGCTCTTAAGATCCAATTCCTTTGATCATTCGGTTTTAAAGACCAAAAGTGTCTAAATAAGGATTGGCGCCTCTCTTCCGTAATATCAGAACATTTATTTGGGCAAGACTTGCATTTGTTTGGTTTACAGTTTTTTTCCTTTCCATTCTTTCTTGCCTGTTTCTTTTGTAACCTTGGCCACTTTGCTTTAATCTTTTTGCTCTCTTTTTGAATAATTTTCTTTTTAATTCTCAATCCCTTTTCCCGTACGATGTTCTTTTCTGGTGTAAAAGTAATCTTTCTACTTACAATCTTCCTCCGTTTCCTACCACCGCTTTCCTCATTGCAACCATCACCTGAATTCGACTATACAGCTGAATTTCTGAAACCCTTTTTCTCTTAACATATAATATACCTAGGTATATTTATTGATGAGGTTGGTGTTTTGTCCAACCAATCTATTGAGTTTTCGGAAGGACAAGCTTGGTTAAATATGATATCATCGTCAGATAAATAGCCTAAATAGCTCAGTCCCAAATTTGTTCTTTTTCTCAAGTTCCGTTTCTCAGCGAAATAATGTTCATCTCTTTCTCGATTCTTTCCTAAAGTTCCCTCTTGATTCGGGTTTAGGGTCTCTTCCTCTACTGCTGTCTCCTGACGTTTGTTTGGGTTTTTCTTCCCTTCTTCAGTCTTCTCCTCATCCTGGTTTAGTGTCTCTTCCACTGCTACTGTCTCCTGAAGCTTGTTTGGGTTTTTCTTCCCTTCTTCATTCTTTTCTTCATTGTGGTTTAGAGTCTTCTCCACTGCTACTGTCTCCTGATACTTGTTTGGGTTTTTCTTCCCTTCTTCAGCCTTGTTAACATCCGGTTTTTAGGGTATCTTCTACAGCTACTTTCTTCTGATGCTTGTTTGGGTTTTCCTTCCGTTCTTCAGCCTTCTTCTCATCCGGGTTTAGGGTATCTTCCACTGCTGCTCTCTTCTGATGCTTGTTTGGGTTTTCCTTCCTTTCTTCATCCCCAATTTTCATGATCTCACTCTTCAAACCGTTAACTATATTGGAATATGTCCCGTTTGGTACCCTCGGCTTCATGACTTGTTTTTCAACTTGCTGTTTGGTTAGATTTAAAATCTTCCTCCCACGGGAAAACTAAAAGCAGAAAATAGCAAAAAAATGAACCGACCTAAAATGTTTTAAAAGTAATATTTTTTGTAAGTGGGGTGCAAAGTAATAGTTTTAAAAGCTTTGACTAATAGTACCTCCTGTCTACTAAATAAATCTGACTTTTGAAGTTGGCAGAAATCTTACAGCCATTAAATAAATTAGGTAGCTTTGATTTCCATTGACCTAAAAGGTCAGCTATAAGTATTAGCACGTGATAGTGTAAGTCGAAGCTTTAGGAAAATATTACTCTGCTATTTTTATCACGCTCTTTGAAATCGGCTTATTTTTTATATAACTAACATTGGCAATTTGTTACCTGGCCGGACAGGTAAGGGCAACTTGCCTGCCTGCCAAACAGCATTGGATAGGTTGAACGTGAGCACGAACCTTGTTCTAGCCAGTCATCCAAACTGAAGATCTCCGTGATATTTTTCAGTCTTAACAGGCGAATGCCGGGACGGCACTTCTGTAAGGCCAGAGCCGCTGGCTTTCCACATCCTTGCCCTCTATTCTTCTCCGGCCTGACCCTTAGTTTCCTAAAGGCCACAACTAATTGACATTGCTAATTAGTTACTAAAAGCAACCTTTCTTAACAGCTAGATTTTATATGCACAGAACGATCATTACAATAGGAATAACCGCCATCAAATATCGATAACACGTAACTTCCACGTCATGAGCAGGTAACATAGAACACGCGCACGGCTACCGAACATAATGGAATGCAGCTAATGCCCGTTATGGGCAAACAAAATTATGTGAGTAAATTTTGACTAGCGCAAACGGTTGGGGCATAAATGACTGCTGCCAGTACACCTGAGACAGTCGTACTTGTGATGTGCAAGCGCTACAGTGTCAAGATTTTTCTAACAGTGCTCATGACGGTCAGTCATCCGCCAAGCGATCACACTTGGATCAGGTACGTGCGGTGGGCAGAAAATAAACAACGAATAGCACTATGGTATCTCAAAACAGGCGTATGTCAATGGAGGAATTGACGCACCAGTACAATGTGAGCCAATAAATCCTACAACAAATTTCAACCATGACCATGTGACGTACCTTACATCGGTTAGGGTAACATAGCCGTAGACCAACACTATTACAATAACACAGAAATAACATACGTCTGACATGAACAAAAGCAAAGGGATCATTGGACTATGGATCAATGAAAGAAGGTTATCTGCAGTGGTAAGTCCCGCTTTTCACTGAACCATGTCGATGATATTGTTGGAAACAGCATGAGTATACGTCTCCGGGTTGCAGCATGGTAATTCAATAGGACGGTGGCGGTGCTGTTTATTGTCTGGGTCTGGAAAGTGACGCACAAGTATTTCTTACTCGATTAAACTTTTCATGGCCCATACCTCCAAGTCCAAGAGAGCAGCGTCATATTCTAGCAGGTGAACGGAAGGTGTCATCGGGCTGCGTTTTTTACATAATGGTTGGAGGAGCATGAAAATGAGTTTTCAATACTACCCTGGTATCCAAAATTGCCAGACTTGACCCTATTAAGCATGTATGGAACATGCTGTGATGTTCTGTGCAATGTGCTGCACATCGTCCAAATGTGCACCACTTGCAGGAACTGCTACAGCATAGATGGCTTGGACTGAACCTGCAGAATATAAGGAGTATACCATGAGGAATCTATTCATTAGCGTTTGAATGCTTTGATTACCCAGAATGAACACGCTATTAGATAAGTGTCCCTAATATAGTGATCGTTTAGTCTTAGTGTATAAAATAATCATCCCTAATAACTTGTCAACAACAGGAATATTTTATATAACATGCAGTGGCGGATCCAAGGGGAGGGCTATAGGGGCTATAGCCCCCCCTTGACGCTCAGGTATACACTGGATAAAATGAGCTTCAATCCTGCTTTACACTAGATAAAACGGCAAAATATGGTTTAGCCCCTCCCTTGACCATATCCTGGATCCGCCCCTGATAACATGTTTACTGAATTTTAACGACTCTTTCACCATTCCGTAAGCTGAACAGTGTTACCTAATGCAAAAAGCTGCGCTGAAATAACAATTTTCGAAGATATTAGTGGACAAAAATAAAATAAATGCACACATAGCGGCATACTAAAAAATGAATTATTGAAGTCCTACGTTATTTTAATTGTGTGAAACCGGGATATTGTTCTGCACATTCCCATTTAAGTGATAGGATGTTTACAACATACGTTTTGTGATTGTTCATATTTTACCTTGACTTTTATCCAGTTGTACACAGGAAGTTTATTAAACACTGAAAAACATGTTCACGAAACTTTAATGATCGTTCATTAAGCAGAAAAATGTCCGTCTTTTCAATGATATTTTAAACGTTTTAAAGGCAAAGTTTAAAGTTCTAAGACCCATTGATATTCTTTAAAAAATCTTCAGTCCATTACGGTGAATATCAACCCATGTATGTTGATAGTAGTTCCCCGAAATCATAGGCGTATCGATCCTAGCAGGAAAATTTAGGATGAATACAGACATGTGGGGTTATGGAATGCTCCATCAAAGGGGTCCTTGTATAATTGACATACTGAAGTTAACTGTAAAACAATGAATAAATAATTTCTAATAGTCCTTAATATAAACTTACTCAATAGGAAGAACAAAATCTCAGTTTAAATGTACTGACTTCAATGAAAATATTTGTGGAAGTGGATGCGGTCATGCGGGGTTATGGAATGCTCCATCAAAGGAGTCCTTGTATAATTGACATACTAAAGTTAACTGTAAAACAAAGAATAATTTCTAATAGTTCTTAATATAAACTTACTCAATAGGAAAAACAAAATCTCAGTTTGAATGTATATTTCTGACTTCAATGAAAATATTTGTGGAAGTGGATGCAACTGGTAGAAATTAATGTCAAAAAATCATAATTATTTTCATGAATTTTGAATTTTCTAGGAATTTTCTAGACTTTGGTTTAGGTAAGAATTATGCCCCCTAGGCTCGCTATTTACACCTAAGCTACACCTATTTATACCTAAGTTTTCTTTTCTGCCCGACAACAATTACCATCGTTAGGCTTATATTCACACAATGCCGTTGCATATACTGTCTGGGAATAGTTTGTTGTTTAGGATTTTAATTCAACTCGCAGAAGCGTTGTTGTGCTAAGGTTAAGTAAACATAAATTTGCTTTCCCCCACCTATTGTTGAAAAGGACGCATATATACAATAATTTTACCATTCTCCCTGAAACCATTAAAATAACACCGACTATTTAATACACACCAGGCCCACTATGGGATTTCTGTTCCTATTTTGTTGACAAGTTTTGAAATTATTATATTTATTATAAATGAAAACGAAATTATTGATTTTAGCCTACTATTTAGTGAAATGATGTTAAAAAATTGATATCTGAAACCATACAGTAAAGGGAACGGAAACAATCATTGTGAAAACTTGCTAAAAGTTGCTTCAAACCTTACCATTGTTTTCCTCTTGCATGGTCAATATAATTGTCGCTTTCTGTATACTGGGGAAAATGTATTAAACGCCAAGCGTAGAACCTCTTATTAGCTCCTTCCCCCTTACTTGCTCGCAACACACTATTTTTTCCCAATACGCGCTCTTAAGTCGTGTAAATTGGACGCTTGTGCAGCTTCGGAAGTTCTCGCCGAAGAACTTCTGCACCGAAATATAAAATCTTAAAATAAATTATACGACGTTACACACTGTTATTGCAAGTAAAATGGCAGTAAGTAGCTATAACAATATTACCGTTTACTTCAGAAGTGAGGCTGAGAGCTTCTTACGTATATTTTTAAGATAGCAAAATTGCTGTAAGGAAAAGTATTTGTTCTTAGCAGGTAAATAGAACTGCAACAAATACTGGAAATCAGTGATATCATTACATCAAAATTGTTTCAAGCGACTCAGAACCAACTTTAATCTGTCGCTTACTACACTTTTGCCATGAAATATTATAATAATCATGTTCATACCACATTTATTTGCTCCAAGCACGAAAATAATTTGGTGTTTGAAACAATCTAGAATACAAGTCAGTTTCTTCGTTTCATCGGAAACATTTATGCAGTAAATACAAACGACTGAGTGTTACTTACGACAATTTTGCCTTCAGCAAGTCTAATTACACCCGTGTAAGCGACATAGCTATCTCGGCAACGGTTAAAGATAGAAACACGGCGATTAGACCATTCGATGCGCCTTAAAATTCTGAGCCAAAAACTGCAAAAAAGTCAATTTCGAAAAAAATGTCGCTTACTGCGTTAATGCCGGAAAGGGACGATACTTTCTCGCAGGTTTACGTAAATTTTATTAGTATCTGACGACAGTCTTTGGAGATACATCATGGAACTCTTAAGAGCAGATGGTTAATACCATGTTCACTGATAATTCCGTAATGCATAAACTGTTTTCATTTCATACATATACCCTATGTTCACGTATGTTTCGCAAGCCGATCTATTTTATAGAAAGTTAGTATCCTTCCTTTAGTGAGGTATCTAAGTAAACTACTAGAGTAAAGAAACAAATATAAAAATTAAACGAACTTAAATAAATTAAAGAGGCCAAAACGAGATAGGGAACACCTTCACGCTTGTTCTGTGACATTGAGTATACAAGTATAAGGTTCGCCCTTACCACCTTCTTTTGGTCTTTCTCTCCTTAAATAAGCGTGATCAAACTATGATTATAGAACAAATTAAAATAAATTGTGACCTAATTATTGATAGTATCTAATTTTTAAATTTTGACAAGGGGGAGCAACCTCACATAACAATTATTGTTACTCTTTAATTGAAATAATTGCTAGCCTTGGGACATTATCGCAAGTGATGCAAAACAGTTCTATGTTTGGTATAGAGTTCACACTTTACGAATTGTTGCAATCATATATTATGGTTCAAACACGTTCTGAAGCAGCCACACTTACTATCGTTCATTTACGGGTACTGATGAATTTTGCACTAATCATATAACAAAACAAGAGTGAACTTTAACATTTGATTTAGTAAGAAAACTATTATAATGTAGGGACAACGCTACAGTAATGTTATTGTTACAACTATTTATTTACCTTTTCCTACGAAATCAGATAAGGTATCACAGAAGAAAAGAAAGAAAAGAGAAAGAGCTGCAAAAACACTTTACAGAGGAGCAAAGTTTTTTTTTAAAAAGTAGAACTAGTTTTTGAAAGCTCTAGTGATGTTGTTTATTATTATATAAGAAATCGATACGTTTACATAATGGTAAGAAAGATAGCTGGAGTTCATAATAAATCTATAACTGTTCGACAAGTTACTTCATTAATCATCACAAGAGCATTTTTTTTTTGGTCGTTATGTTATACAAAACGCGAAACAAAATGTTAGATTTATTTGATATTTTTTCCTTCTTGTTTCTTTGCAAAATAATAATAATACCGTAAGAACTACATTACATTATGTCACAAACGTTACACACTGAGAAAAATCCGTTCTCCGGACAGCGGTATATTGTATATACAAATATATGGAATCCTCTTGCTTACTACAGAAATCAGTATGGAGCATACATTATCTATATGATACATACACACTGCCCTTAAATGTTACAACATGCCGTTGCAGGGTATCTGGCATTTAACAGTTTTCCGTATATAACATGTATATACTTACGTTACATTTGTCAGCTATATGTTATACGCGTCCATTTGTATGTGAGATCCTGACCGCCTATATTATTTCATACGGAAAATACGTATAGATGGAACACTTGTACGGAAAGTATTATGAAACATGCGTTTTCAGTTATACGTCTGCTGTACGTAAAACTACAGGAATTACGCATGTAACCTACCTTTCTAAGTACGCCACCTACATTTTTTTCCTTAGTGCAACAAGGACAAAATAAACATAACTTATCTTCTTCCTCTTAAAAAACGTATGATATATAGTATTAATGGATTTTTTTTAATTTAACAGTTTCGATTGATACAAATCCGTACCTTAGTTCACTACGAGTGGGTGTCCATTTTCGTCACTATTACTTTTTATATCTTACCATATATTACTAATTAATGGTGGCCTGTCGATATATCTATCTCCCCCGGGGCTAATGCTGATACTTTCAGAGTTGTTGCAGTTGTAAAAAAGAAAGTGTCCCCTACGAAATTCACACTTTGTGTTCGATGTTTTGTTCTCCTGAGAAAATAGATTTTGTGACAACCGCCTTTCGTGAACTAAGTTGCTGAAAAAAATGTCGTATTTTCACCGTGCTTTTACGGTAAACTTTTGTTGTTAAGTTACAGCGAGCAAATTGTTGTCGATAATGCATCCAGGACTCAGTTTCTGCTGCACTCTCATTGTCGAGGATTATGCGGCTGAAACACTCGAAAAGAAAATGTATAGTATATAGTCTGCAAAGCAAAAATGCTTAAATGGGAAATATCTGCACACTAAGTTAATTTATTCTGGAGGGAAATATATATGCAGGATGAGTACAAAATAACTGAGAGTTTTTAATACTTCATAAAAATTATAATATTGCTGATTTACTGTTGAAAACAATGGGGACGCGGCACAAGTCCTAAAAGGCACAAGACCTAAACGGCACAAGTCCTAAAAATCATTTCGCGTCACAAGTCCTAAACAAATAAGAATTAGATCTGAAGACCGTAGTAAGACCGCCTTCAGTACTCCATATGGTCATTATGAGTATAATCGAATAAGTTTTGGATTATGCGGTGCCCCCGCAACTTTCCAGAGAATTATGAATATTGTTTTATCCGGATTACAAGGATCGAAGTGCTTTTCTTATTTGGATGGTTGTTGTATTTACAGTAGATACTTAAAAGAACATATGACCCGACTGCGACTTGTATTTGATAGTTTTCGAACTTACAACCGCAAACTTCAGCCTCATAAGTGTGAATTTCTCAGAAAGAAAGTGACGTATTTAGGACAGCAAATTACAGATCAAAGTCTTAAACCAGACCCCCGCTTAATTGAGAAAGTGTTGCATTTTCCTCAACAGAAAAATGTCAAGCAGTTGCGTGCAATTTTAGGATTAAGTTCTTACTATCGTAGATTTATTGAAGGCTATAGCAATATAGCCAAACCTCTCACCTTTTTGCTCAAGAAAGATGTTTCATTCAATTGGGGAACCAAGCAAGAACTAGCTTTTCAAACTTTGAAGGAAAAATTGACATCACCTCTCCTTCAATATCCTGACATGAGTCGTCCCTTTATTATCACCTGCGACGCCTCATAAGTCGCCATTGGAGCCATCTTGTCTCAGGGTGAAATTGGCTAGGACAAACTAATCGCATATGCTAATCGTACCCTCAATAGTACTGAGAGAAATTATTCAACAACTGAACGTGAATTACTTGCGATAGTGTGGGCAGCAAACTATTTCGTACATACATCTTTGGAAAATAAACTACCTTTGTGAAAGATCACAATGCTTTGCTTTGGGTGTTTAGTATGAAAGACCCTAGTAGCCGACTTTTAAGATGGAGAATCAAATAAGAGGAATATAATTATAAAATTGTTTACAAAACCGGCGTCCCTAACACTAATGCGGATACATTGAGTCATATTGCTTATTTAGATCCAGAAGGACAACCTTCTCCCCTTGACAAAAAATAGGATTCTTAAAGATAGGAATGAAGAAACAAAAGATATGATTCTTAAAGAGTTTCACAACCTTCCTAACGGTGGACACCAAAGTATCCATCGAACTATAGCCAAAATTAAAGCATACTTAGAGTTGAATAACATCGATCCGAAAATATGGAAAAAACTATACACCGACATTGAAGAATACATCAATAAATGTGAGTCGTATCAAAAGAACAAACTCAGCCAGCATAATGTCAAACTTCCCATGGTGGTCACAACCACTCCTGACGTAGTTTTTGAGAAATGCGCTTCAGATATTGTAGGAACGTTTCCTGAGAGTTCTATTGGAAACAAATACATCTTAACATGTCAAGACGAACTATATAGATATTTAGTAACCATTCCCCTACAACAACAAGATGCCTAAACCGTAGCCGAAGCTTTTGTTAAAAATTCGTTTGTGTATTCGGTGTACGCCAAACCATCTTAACCGATCAGGGTACTAATTTTATGAACGATACCTTCAAGAAAATGTGACACACGTTCCAAATCAACTACATTCTAGTGCTTTCCACCCTCAAACCAACTTCGCGGAAAGAGTTAATAAATATCTTCCTGAGTATCTGTGGCATTATGTGTCTGAAAACCAATTGGACTGGGATGTCTGGTTACCATATGCTGCTTTTGCTTACAATACAACTCCGCATTCAGTAACTAATTATACAGCACACGAGTTGCCGGATGGCTAATATAATTGGTATATTACAGAAACAGGCAACCGACATAAATTACGCATATGATGATTATCTCAAGACTCTAAGGCAGAAGCTTCAGAACAGTTACGAGTTAGCTAAATCCAAACTCAAACAAGCTAAGGTTAGGAACAGAGAACAGTATGATTAAACCGCCTCTCATAGAGAACAATTGTTTAAAGTAGGAGATCAAGTTTTTCTTTAAGATGAATCTAATAGAAGATGACGATCCAAGAAATTAGGATCACAGTAGATCGGTCCGTACAAAGTAGTTAGAGTTAGAGGTGTTAATTGCACCATTGAAAGAAAAAGAAAATTACTTGTAGTTCATGCTAATAGGTTATAATTATTTTATTAGTAGGTAGTGTAGTTTCCATTTTTGTTCACAGCAACCATGAGACATCCTCTCTCTTTGCTTGCTTGCTTGGCGATAATTCTACCGATTATCCAGATTATCCAGATTACCCGATTATCTAAATGTCACTAGCTCTTAAATTCATCCAATAACAAGCACCGTTGGTATATATTATGGCTTCTTAGGAGAAGCAATTGTATAATAGATAATGGAAGCTTGTGACCTTTGTTAATCTGTCCGATTATGAACGTACTCTTCAGCACTGTATAAATAAGCAAACGAACTGTATAAATCAAGGGTTATATATTCTGATCGTTTTCGTCGAGAATCTCGATTAGATGTACTTATCCGAAAACTTCACAAAATCGAGCAAACAAATTCAATCATAAATCAATTTGTTAAAACCAGATGAGAAATAAAAGAGGAATATTTAATATTGTTGGTGAAATATCGAAAAATTTGTTTGGCACTTTAGATTCTCAAGATGCAAATTACTATACAGAGCAAATTAGTAAATTATGGAATGAACAATCCAATGTTTTGAAATTAACTAAAGAATCAATAACTATTGTTAAAGCAACTTTGAAAACTATTAATAATACTGTTATCTATTGAACGTAATGAACACATTTTTCAACAAGGTTTGGAAGATGTTAAAAGAGAAATCAATACTCGTAGTCAAACATTTATGCAGTCAATAAATGAACTTGAAGTGAAGTGGAGTGGGATAACTATCTACATTCTATTTGACTCAAGTTTGAGGAATTAGACGTTGCATTTCAAATTTTGTTACAATCTATTTCAAATGTTCAATCTGGTATTTTGTCTCCTCATGTCATTACTCCTAAAGAGATATTAGAACATTTTAAATTAAGTGCCTCTGTGATTCCACAAGGTATATCATCACCCATTACACTGGCTCTTTAATAGGTTATACATTATTAAAAATTGTCGATCTGGATGTGTTCATAAATCATAAAATCCTTGGTTATGTAATTAATTTACCATTGACTGATGGATTAAGGTTTAATATGTATAAGTCAATACCATTTCCTACCGTGCTAAAAGATAACAAGTATTTCTTCATACAACCTCAGAATCCTTATTGCTTATTGAAGTGTCTAAACAATACTATGAAAAAATTGATGGAAAATATGTTTAAGGCTTGTAAAGAATTAACTATTTTTCAAAAGTGTGTAAACAAACATTTTCATTAAAACCTACACATAGTAATGAAAGCTGTGAAGTGAAACTTATTGATTTTGTTTAATCACTTCCTGCAGATTGTAATCGACGCATTGTAAAATTAAGTCATATTTTATGGATTTCTTTAGACAATAATGAATGGGTATTTACTTCCCAGAAAAATTAACAATAGTGTGTGGAAATGATGTGTCAAAACTGTTGATTCATAAGACTGGTAAATTGACATTAGATAAAAACTGTAAAGCTTATGGTCCAAATTCTTTGATCAGTTCTCAAGAAATATATGTAACACAATACAAGTAAAGATTTGCGTTCACTACTAAATGTTAGCATAGATCGTTGTATATTTTATAACTCAAAGCTTAAGATTATGGATATGGAATTTACTTTGCCTTTAAGTCATATTATACACAAGGTTACCGATTTGCAATACGCCAGCCATCGTGTTGAGGATGTTGAAAGAATAATTAATGAACAAGAATAGCAAATGAAACAAAGTAATCATGTATTTTCATATTGTATTTTTACCTATATAATCCTGTTTACTATTTTAATATTTATTTGTGTATATTGTAGTTGTAACTTTAATTGTTGTAAACAGGGATAAATGGTGTATTTCTGATTGCATTAGAACTATATGTTTCAAACCAACAATCATTGCAAGTATACAATTAAATAGCCCAGCTCTCAGTTGTACTTATTGAGCTGCTTCTTGTGAAATAACTTTTAATGAGGTATCACAAGATAATGGTTCACTTAATCTTAATCAGAGAGTTACTTGGTCTATGAAAACCAATTAAAATTAATTTTTATTGTACATAGTACGAAAAATTTTTGCCTTACGGTTTAAATTTTTCTTTCTCTAGGAGGAAGGACTGTAGTGTCCTCAACTCGCAAATTATTTTTTGCTTATTTTTTATCTTTTTTGCATTTTTGTTACTTCAACAGAATTAGTATTCCATTTACTTCTTTTAAAATACAAATCCGTGTTGAGTGTTTTTGTTCTCTCTTAGCTGGAACGAAAGACTTCTCGCCTTTCTGTGTCTTGCTCTTTATCTCCAATACTTGACCCTAGAGTTCAACTGTCTGGCAGATAATAACATCTCCTCTGTAACAGGGAGATGTCTATCTCTATGTATAGTATATGTGAAATCTTTGTATTAGTTATTATTATTATTAGTGGTAGAAGACTTTTAAAGAAGTCCATATAATCTGTATGTTAAAAATCTTTTCGTTTTTGCTTCTAAAAAGTAGATTCTTTTTCTGTCCTCCAACTGCACATGTATATATATGTTGTATCAGAAGATTCTAAAGATAAATTATAGGAAGATCCTTGGTTCAAACATATATAAAATCTTTCATGTATAATACTTAAAATCTTTCATGTTTTATATTTTCAAGTGAAATTATGTATGATTATTGTATATCTCGATGTAAACCACTTTGCCAGAGTTTGGGGAAAACGCATACAAATACACGGAGCACATGATGCATACACATACACGAATGCGCACCAACAGAATCTTCTCTTCTCATTTAGCGCCGCCCAGGCATCTTGTTGTAAACCAATCTTGTTAGAAGCATGACGTGTTCCAATCACTATTTTCTCAGCCCCACAGAGAAATACTTTACTCAACTGACTTTGCTCTTAGTGTCGTGCGCAAACCAATCAGCTTTCTTTTTAGGCTGCTGACTACTTTTTGGTTCCTCTACAGGGAACGTTCAAGCTATCACGCATATCTAACCTTTAACCTCACGGTCCTAGTGCAATATATGCACATGATACAACTATGCGCCCGACACGTAAGTTGGTGCTGAGTGTAAAGCCGATCGAGCCCCAAAAAACCCAATGTTTTCCGCTCGATCGTCGGACAACGTCCCTTTCCTGTGGATCCTCAAGGTCGTGCTATGTACACGGAGAACGCAATGTCTTAGGTACGACCTAGCCCAGGATTTCCGAGTAGCTCCTAGTTGTCATTGCCGTCACTGCCTCTCACTCTCTCGGCTTCCCCGAAAGTTTCCCTACTCTCTTGGTTACCTTCCATACCTTGTCCCAGTGGTTAACTTGCCACTCTGTTTCTCAAAGCTTGACGTCAGCCAGAGGTCTGCCCATAATGGCTAGTTGGCTTAGGAAACTGACGTCAAAGTTACCTCCTTTGAACTTGGCAATATACTTCTACAAGCTTAGCTCCAGCCGGGACCTGTGCGCCCAGAAACTGCTGACGAGCTTAGGAAGTTGACGGTCGAAGTTCTGTCACTCCCCTATTTGATGTGTGTTTAGACAGACTCTAGGTTCATTGCCTAGCTGGCCTAAACATACCGGTAGATCAGGTAGTACACCTAAACCTTCTCTGGTAAACTCCGTTATTTTATGTGTGTTTAGACAGTCTCTAGGTTAATTGCATAGCTGGCCTAAACATACCGGTAGATCAAATAGTTACACCTGTGCACCTAACCATTCTACTAGGAATGACTCGTGCCCTCCCAGTCTAGTAAAGTTTTATTTTGTTTTGTGTGTGAGTTATTCTCTGTGAAAGTATTTAGAGATTGTGACATGTCACGTAAGTTTTTATAAACATTTTCTATAGACACTTAGTTACACTTAGCTCCCCAGCTCGTGGACTTTTAACATCATTAGGACCAATAAACTGCAGGCTTACTGCAAGGAACTGTATTCCTGAGTTTTGCTTTCAAGTGATATCCTAAAGGATTGGTAACTATTAAGTTTTCGTCGAGATAACGAATTCCATCCTCTTTATTAGAAGTCTTGGCCGAGGCCAACGCTACCTTGTAAAACTAAGATCTTCAAATTGGTTGTTAGCTGAGTTCCTGTTCTAGTTTATAACTTTGCCGCTCGAGTTATAATTGATGACTTGCAGAAACTTTGTTGACCAATTAGGAGTATTTTGGTTAATTACTAAACTCTCTTGTGTGGGTGCCTGTCTACGCAAACGCATATCGCCGGCTCGCCAGGCTCTAACTTGATCTGTGTGGCAAGTTAGATCGTGATTGGTCTCGTAGTTCAAGTTATTAAGTTTCATTTATTTTTAAATATCTCCCCCTCTCCTTCAAAATGAAATTATAAAATATATTCGAGGCTCGAACCTCATCTTTGTTGAAAATTTTATCGAGATCGGTCGGGTGGCTCATGAAGTATGATGCCACAAACGTAGTCATTTTCATTTTTATATAGGATAGATTTTCAAAGCACGCGTTAGAATTTTTCTTCTCATTATTTTAATGCAATAATGTGTTATTACCAAATATATTACACGTATTTACATATAGCAATATAAAGAGCATTCTACATCGAAGAAATCGTAGCGACGACGTTTTATACTGACCAGTGTTGAGCAAAATCAATTGAAATCAATTGCAATTGATCAATCAATTGAAAGTAATTGCTCTGAAAATTAATTGCAATTGATTTCAATTGCAATTGATTTCAATTTGTAATTGACAATTAATTTCTATTGCAATTGAATTCAATCATAAAATTTGCAATTAAATTTTCGTCAATTGTTAATTGTTAATTGGTCACCAGGCAATTGAAATTTTTAATTGTTAATTGTCAATCGCAAACGCAAATCGTTAATTGTTAATTGTTAATTGTCAATTGTTAATTGCAGTTGACAATTGAAACTTTTAATTGTTAATTGTAATTGTTAATTGCAATTGAAATCAGCGATTAAAAATGAAGACAAGAAGATGTGAGTATATTGTGTTGTCCACTTGTTACTGTTTTACATATTTCAAATAAGGTACTTATAAGAAATGCTGGATAACTACCATCCCTTCGCCAACCTGAGAAGAAAGCCGTGAAACTAAGTATATTATGTTTATTGTTCTATCTCCCTCGTAAGAATTCTATATGCTCGTCATGCATACAATAGGAATGGGCACGAGCGAGTTCGAGCGAGTTTTCTTTAAAACTCGACTCGACTTGAAGCAGACATCTTTGAGCTCGACTCGAGAATTCGGTTCGAAAAATTTCCCCCAACTCGACTCGAATTCGGATCGAGTTTCCATCGAGTCGAGGCAAAACGAGCCAATTTGCGCTAAATCCTTTGTGTAGTTCCAAGTACTACTCTCTTCAAGTATCCTAGATAGACAATATAATTATCAATGATACTACTACTATTACTATAACTAATTATTATTATACCACCGTGTATCTATATAAACATGGAATATAGCCGGTTTGTACTTGAATACTAAAAATTAGTTGACTGTCGATCTCGGTCATCAAGAAATCTTCAGGAGGCAAGGACATCGGTCACGAGGTTCTAGGTTTGAGTTCAGGAGGAGCAAGTATTCGGGCTCGAGCCAAAAATTGTTAAAAGTTATACGACTCCAGCCAAACATGTTCAAAACTGCTCGACCGGGGTTTAGGGTTGTCAACGACTCAAGCGGCTCGCTCACACCTCATTCACTTATCGAGCTGAATCGAGAAGTGAACCGAGCCAACAGCTCATCCAACCGAGCCAGCTCGAGCCGATGGCAAACACGAGCCGAACCGAACCGAGCTGATTGCTTACCCCAACTGAGCCGGTTCGAGCCATCGGCTCAGTTAAGCTGACTCTAAAACCCAGCCTATAGACTCGTTTCAACGGAACTGGTTCGAGCCATTGGCTCCAATCGAGCCGAGTCGATGACTCGCCTCTACCGAGCCGGCTCAAGCCACAGGTTCGACTGGGCTGAGCCCAGTCGATGGATCATCCCAACGCTCAGTTGAACCGAGCCGAGCCGGTTGACACCACTATCCCGGTTGAGCTTCTACTTTGGCTAAAAAATTGGATTGTACAGTTCTCAGCCTTGATGGTAAGAACTACAGTATATACTTATATTGGTGCTCACGGCGTCATTAACTTGTTCCCCGACCAACGAATTTCGAGGTACTTTGTTTTGCATCTTTATTGCATCTTTTGTGTCGCTTTATGCGCCTATTCCCACATTTTGTGCGTCACCGGAAGTGAGTCAAAATGGACCTACAAATATGGCGGAACAAGCTATTGCTGTTCGTCACCAATGAATTTCGAGGTCGTTTGCTTCACATCGTGTTGTGCCGTTTTGTGCGTCTACTTCCACGTTTTGTCCGTCATGGGAAGTGGGTTAAAATGGGTCCCCAAGATGGGACAAAAATGAATCACTGTTCCGTCACCAACGAATTTCGAGCTCGCTTCTTTCGCATCGTTTAGTGCCAGTATATTGCCGTTTTGAGCGCGTATTTTCACGTTTTGTTTGTCACCGGAAGTGGGTCAAAATGGGCTTCCAAGATGGGACGAAAATGACCAAGAGTTTCGCCACTATCGAATTTCGAGGTCGTTAATTTCACATCACGTACCTTTTTGTGCGCCTATTTCGACGTTTTGTGCGTCACTGGAAGACGGTCAAAATGGGCCTCAAATGTGGGACGAAAATGACCCACTGCTCCACCACTAACGAATTTCGTGGTCCTTCCTTTCGTATCGACTAGTGAATTTTCGTGCCGTTTCGTTCCCCTATTTCCACGTTTTGTGCGTCACCGGAAGTGGGTCAAAATGGGCTTCCAAAATGGAACGAAAATGACCAAGAGTTCCGCCACTATCGAATTTCGAAGTCGTTAATTTCACATCGCGTACCCTTTTGTGCGCCTATTTCGACGTTTTGTGCGTCACTGGAAGACGGTCAAAATGGGCCTCAAAGGTGGGACGAAAATGGCCCATTGCTCCGCCACTAACGAATTGCGAGGTTCTTCATTTCGCATCGACTAGTGAATTTTCGTGCCGTTTCGTTCCCCTATTTCCACGTTTAGTGCGTCACAAGAAGTGTGTCAAAATGATCAGATAAAATATCAATGTAAACAAACTGAACAGCGGGAGAACAATTAAGAAACATTTCTAAAATTGGATATATTTTCTGTGAATATATATCCAACAACGTACATGTGTTTTCTTTGGGAAGGCCGAACTCCCCCTCTGGTGACCCAAGGCCCGCATACAACGGTGGATGAATTTGAAAGTCATCGCTAATGGTAGTGTCACCATTGATCTCAACAACCGCGAAAACTATGGATTTGACACTAATATTAGTCATTTTGGATTACTTTTACGTTTCGGTCCCCCCCCCTGCCGTTAACCCACGGCCCGCAGCCGAATGGGGTGAATTTGGAAGTTAATGCGATCAGAGTTTTACCATTGATCTCAGCGACCGCGAAAACTATAAAATCGACACTGATATCGGTCATTTTTACTACTTTTACATGTCCCTGTAAACGCCCCCCTGAGACCCCCTATTTTGTCAAAAACGCTTCGCCTTGGTGTGGGACCTGGACCAAGGTATCTTTGACCACAATTTGGTAGCTCTCGGTCAACTTGTCTGGCCTCCAGGCCGGTCTCGGTAAACGTCCCCCTGAGACCTCCCTAGTTCGAAATTTGAAAAAAACTCTTCGTCTTGATCTGGGGCCTAGACCAAGCTACCCATGACCAAATTTTGAAAAGTTTCGGCCCACTCGTCTGGTTCACAGGCCGCACAAAGATAGACAGACAGACACGAACAAACTCTTTATTTTATTTATATTAGAAAGATCAGATCCGCCCTTATTGTAATAGAGTGATGCTTTAGCGATTGATCGTAGAAATTCAAACTCCGATAAGTGATAATTTCATAGGCTTGTTTTAATTACAAGTTTAAACTCTTTAGTCAGTAGAGAAGAGGGCTTGAATCATGGATCAGAGTTGATGACAATGGGTTTTGGTAGGTCTGTGGGTCACAGTGCGTGAAAGTGGTTCATGGTGGGTGGTGGGTCAGAGTGGGTCACGGTGGGTTGTGAGTCACGATGGGTGGTGAGTCAATTGGTCATGGCTAAAGTTTTCATTGCCCCACGCCCTCCCTGAACTACAGTGTTGAAAATTAATCAGTGAAAATCAATTGCAATTGATCAATGAATTGAAAGTAATTGCTGTGGAAATCAATTGCAATTGAATTAATTGCCAATTAATTTCAATTGCAATTACTTTCAATCAATCTCCATTATTAATGCAATTGATTCTCCATTATTAATGGCCAACTGCAATTAACAATTAACCATTACTTACTTCAATTGTTAATTGCAATTAACAATTAAATTTACAAATTAATTGTTAATTGTTAATTCAATTGAAATTTGCCCAACACTGATACTGACGACATTTCTTCCCAAGCGAGATTACGTCCCGCGTAGTTTAGTTCAGGCGAGATTCTGTGTCCTCCGAGGTTTTGGCCAGGCGAGATTTTGGGACTCGAGGTTTTGACTAGGCGAGATTTTGGCCCTTCGAGATTTTGGTCCGCGAGGTTCTAGTCGTTGAGTTTTCCGCCAGGCAAAGTTTCGGCCCGGCGAGATTTTGGTCCGCGAGGTTTTGGGCGGCGAGGTTTTAGCCCGCGAGGTTTTGTATCCAAACCCATTCGAACACTTCAAATGGGTGATTAATTGCCGAGCGTGGAAATTGTACTATCAAAGTAGCCTTTTGTTGAGTTTGCCCTGGGAGGCACGATGCCTCAGTGATAGAACGCTTATCTCTGGTGCGTGGGGTCCCTGGTTCGATTTCCGATTAAGTCAATTTGTAGTGCACATCATGATGTCCGTGGATTTTTTCAGGGTACTCCCATTTCCTTCCACGTTCTCAATCCACCACTTCTTCCATCATCATTCACTTGTTTTAATCATGTGACTTCCTTAACCTAACGGGCATAATAGTGGGGCATTAAACTGAGTGAAACATTTTGAGTTCGCCCTTACCGGCACTGCCCAGAACACCACAATTATTCTTCATAAATTGTATCAGTTGATTCAGGTGAAGTTATCTTTTGTAGCATCTTATTACGACCATTAATGCACATTTTTTTATTTTAAAAAATCTGTTTTTCCCACTTAAAAAATCCATTTTCTTTGTGTGTGAAGCAATTTGTTTCTTTCTCCGTCTTACCACAAAGCAGACAATTGTACCCAAGATTCTCTCGCATCTCCAATATTCAAATAGTGAAAGAAGTGTTGTTTATTCTTAAAGAAGGAGGTCGTTGTAAAGACTAGGAAGTCGTTATAGATATACATTTTTTTCTTATCGCTCCTGTAAATGCCGCACAATATCCTCTATAACAGTAGCAGCAGCAACGACAACGAAAACGGGGAAAGCGTGTGTCATTAGGGCTTTCTCTTCCATAGATTATATTCAACAGGTTCATTTCACACATGTTTGTTGATCGTCTTTTATTATTATTATTATTATTATTTCTTTCTTAGGCGGAAAGAAGCATTGAAACGGTCCTTAGCGTTACTTCATGGTGGACATATTCTATAGCTACATTCTCTTTGTGACATCTCTATTCAAAGATACTGAAATTTCTCTCTCTCCTTTTAGACTTCGAACACTGTGCTATGCGTAAGTAGTGTTGTCGACAACACGAGACCAAATAGTAAGATTTTCTCGTCTCGTCAGGTCTTGTCTCGTCTCATTTTTTCGTCTGGATTCTCGAAAAACTTATGTGCAAAATTTATGCTGATTTTTTTTTTCTTAATTTTATCTAGAAGTTATCAGAGTCCTGTCCCGTGTCACGAGAGGACTTTTCGTTCGTAAGTGACTTTTTATTCTCCATGTGGCTTGTAAGTTCCGATTTTCCTTAAGTTAAGGACGGGATAGACTCATCGCCAGTGTGGGCTTTTACCACTTGTCAAACGGAAGCCACTGTCATCCATGTCAATTGCGGACTTACGACTCATAGTTGCCAACATAATGCTTCATGGTTGTCGTCAATATGCTCATAGTTGCCGTCAGAATCCTCACACTTGCCGTCAGAATCCGTGAAACTGCTCTCACTTGCCGTCAAAATGTTCCTACAAGGAGTAAAGATGAAATTAAATCTTTCAGTTTAACGTCCCAACGGTGTTATGCATCAATTTACCAAGCGCCATTTTGCGATTTTCGAGATTTTTACATCAGTGAGTAGGAAACAATGTAAATAATCTTTAAAAAATGGTTTGAAACCCTACTATTTGTTTAAATCTTCGGGAAAAGCTATTCGATCCAATCACCAAGTACTGGATCGTAATGGCAACATGTTTTTATTTCCTTCAATATCTCAAAACCGTGTTTTTGCGCTTGGTCAATTGATGCATAACACCGTTTTGCCCTTTAGGCTAAGAAAAACGAATGATGAAAGCACGTAAATGATGATGGAAGAATTAATAAAATGTGATTGTGGGAGGAAATGGGGGTGGCCCGTATAAACGCACAGACACGATGTTGTCCACCACAAACTTTTGGCCGGAGATTAAACCAAGAACCCCAGCACCAGAGGTAAGCGCTCTACCGCTGAGCCACCGTGCCCCATTTTCCTTCATGTATGCTACTTTATACAGCAAAAGTCCATCTTGTTATTTCAATTAAGTCATATTTGCGTCAATTATTTCTTTTTCTTTTTTTCAGGCATGAGCGCTGGATGTAGACGAAGGGAAGGGGACCCAGAACCCACAAACTTTGTTTTGGGCCTGGATAGGGGCTTGGGGCTAGGATCTGGATATTTTTGCTTCGATCTCTACCCTGGATATCTGACAACGAAACACGTATACCCGGACAAGGTCCCTAAAGTTATTTACAAATCAACGCCGCTGTTTTCCTTTTCATTAGAATCGGTTTGTAAACTCACATTCTACTCAGGGAATTATCAAATATGAGAAGTAAGCGAATATCTCAAACCTTATTATGATACATTGAATATCTCTTATACGTATATTTACCTCGTTAATATTCATAAGTACCTTTCTAAAATTTGTTTCAGCAAGTTTATACTAGTTTGCCTTACAAATTCATTACCACAATAATATAGATAAATGCTTTAAAGCAACAGTTAAAAAAAAAGTTGATGGAAAGAAAAGAATGTGAGAAATCATTAAGTAATCGAAAGAATTTGAAATATGTGAAATAACACATTTTTCTCTCTTCACTTGTTCAAAAATCCAGTTTTCTTTACGGAAAACATTGCATATTGTATAGAACAAAATTACGTATCTTACACAACATGTTTCAGTTTCAAATAAAAGTAGTTCACCTTAACTTATTTGTTGCATCTAAACAAAAACATATATACAGTTTTTTATACTGTTCGAATACGATTGAAAAAAAAAGTCATTTGTCGACCCTGAAGTGACTTACCAAATGCTGAAAAACTCGTTTTCAACTGAGGCGTGACTATCAACCTAACTATATTTGATTACTCGGTTAACAGTTGCTATTACCTTTTTTTTTTTTCCTTTTGCTTCAAAAGGAAGTAGAAGTATATATGCAGATTACGACAATGCTGAATTCTGTGGAAAATGTCAATTGCCCAAGGCGACACGTGCGTCTAAAATTACAGTAAATATTTACTCTGTTATTCAATAACTGCAAACGCTTCTAGCACTTAAACAAACTCCTTAAGAAAAGCATAGGAATGGTTTTAAGTGCTAGATTGCACATACTTGTATCCTACAAAATATAACGAAAATAAAAAGTGTCCAACTACTCGATAGATCCCGTTGAAGTGTGCAAAATTATTATATGGGTAGCTGTAAATCCCCGTATCTCCGTTTCGAGAAAATCGAGATAAACGATTTTTCTTGTACACTTACAAAAAAATAATTCTGTAGCGATTATCATGCCATCTATTAAGATAAAACTGAAGTATACAAGAATCAAACTTATCATTCGACAGTATGATTAGCTCTTTTAAGTTTTAGGTTTTGTTTCATTATAATATTGTCCACAATTGAGACCATCGAAAGATCAGATCGAGCTGAACAAAAACGATTGCTAAACGAGCTAAAAAAAACGATTCTGATGCGTAGTTTTTGAGAATATCGAGGAAAACGAAGTTTTATGGCGTTAAAAAACATGTCATTCGTTATCAGTCTAATGAAGTTGTCAGTTTTTGTTGTAGATAGTTTTCATCTATTTATTTTTATGTACTGCATACGAAAAATATCCACTTGTAAGTAGCAGATTTTTTTACTATTGTTCTTTGATTTCTCCTAAGCGACACACATATCTGTAACAGTGACACAGATATTGTTAGCAGTGACACATACTCATAACAGTGACACATTCCAAACAGTGACATACATAGTGTTAGAAGTGACAAATATACTCCAATAGTGCCACACACGTTCCAAATAGTAACACACAATTAGAACAGTGATACGTTTTTAACAGTGACACATTCTAACGTTACACATTCCTAACAATGACATATATACTCCTAACAGAGACACACACACTTTTAACAGTGACATATACTCCTAACGGTGACACATAATCCTAACAGTGATGTATTCCTAACAGTAACACATACTGTTTAGTGACACATATGCTCTTAACAGTGACACGCAATCCTTACAGTGACACAATACTTTTGACGATGACATGTTCATAACAGTGACATATATACTCATAACAGTGACATACATACTTTTAACAGTGATACATATAGGGTTACTCATAACAGTGATACTCATATTGTGAAACTGTGATACAAGAGACCATTCCGATTTGTTGAATTCAATTGCTGAAAATGATTGCTAGCACTGGATTCAGCTCCAAAAGAAACAGAAAAAATCAGTGTTTAATGGCAGACCGTATATAGGGTGGGAGATAAATGAGGGCAAAGTGTGAAGATAGAATGTAGAAAATGTCTTGAAATGCCGTGTTAATTTTGAAACGAGTACAGAAATTGAGGTCAAATGTTGGATATGAGGAATGCATATAGAGTGCCACTGAATAGACATAATGTGAACAGTGTTTTAACCACCAATTGTATGTAACTGGTTTTGCCAAGAGACACCAGTGTTACAACCGGCACGATATGTTGCAGGGGGTCATTAATATATCAGAACCTTGAATGGGACAGGCGTCTTTGTGCAAAGTACCACGCCAGCATTCACCCAGTGGAACTACTTCTCATTCAGTTACGCGTTGCAAACATTCTTCTTGACGTTCCAGGTTTCTATTCTATCTCTTTCTACCCTTCGTGCATACAACGTACTCATGGACCATACTATAGGGTCTCTAGTTCCTCATTCACGTCACCTTTATGACACTATTGATACATTACCATAGCGTGGAATGCCTCTTGTTACAGAAGTCTCAAACTGTATTGACCACTATTGATTTCAATAGACGGTGTGCGGCCAAGAACCTACACATGTCACATAACCCCTTTCCCGTATATTCTTCTTGCATTAAGTCGAACATGGCGGCTTTTCAGATGTTCCTCATGATTCACGTTACGCCTATTCAGTAGATCTCTATCCAACATTTGACCTCAATCCCTCTACTCGTTTCAAAATTAACATGGTATTCCTAGACATTTTCTACGTCCTATCTTCACACTTTGCCCTCATTTATTTCCCACCCTGTATACGGTCTGCCACTAAACTCTTCTTGCATTAAGTCCATCATGGCGGCTTTTCAGATGTTCCTCATGATTCACGTACGCAGTGGCGGCGTAAGGGCGGGGCGAGCGGTGCCCTCGCCCCGGGCCCCACTTTCTGGGGGCCCCCGACGGTAGGTAAAAAATAATTAATAAAGAACTTTGTTAGCATGAGCCGTACAACGGCTGGCAAGGTTTATAATCCACACCATCCCTAAAAGGAAACGCAATTAATTGTCAATCAATATTACACCAAATGGATGAAACAACAGAAATATCTGTCTAATAAAGCTAATCAGTGCCGGATTTCTGTATAAGCTATACAAGCTATAATCTTAGGGCTTCACTCTCTTGATGACCCGAAAGAAATTTAAAGAAAAAACTGAATGTAGATTAAAAATAAATAAAATAAAAGTTTCATTATCTTGGAGGCTCTCAAAGAAATTTAAAGGAAAAAGGTCTGAATATAGGTGAAAAATAAAGTAAACGTTTCACTTTCTTGGGGTCCCAAGAAAATCAAAGACAAAAGTTGAATGTAGGTGAAAAATAAATAAAATAATAAAAGTTTTATTCTCTTGGGGCCCCAAAGAAATTTAAAGGAAAAAATATATGTCGATTAAAGTATTAATAAAATAAAAGTTTCACTTTGTTCAATAACCTCAGAGAAATTTAAAGGGAAAAGCTGTGTAGATTAAAATATAATAAAAGAAAGTCAAAGTATATTGTGTTGTTTACATTCTAAGCTCTTATGATGCAAGTAATGGTGCCCCATCTGCTAGCCTGCTTCCTAAAACATCACCGTTTATTTTTTTTATTCACGTATCAGTTCAAGAGAAAGACAGAAAGAAGGGATGAACGTAATGCTTTATTAGGGTACGAGCATTCTGTTGGTAACTGAAAGCTCTTTGGTGCAGACGCTATAGTCGCAAATAAACTTGTTTTGTTTCTGTCTTTTTCTTTTGTCCTTTACAAGTCGAATTTTCAGCGACCAAAACCCTTTTGCTTAGCTGGTTTCCCCATTTCTGCTCTTGTTTTTTGGTATATGAATTTACATTTCAGCCCACAAATTTAGAATGAATTAAATGTTCAATAAGAAAACAAGTGTTCAAATATTCAAAATACTTCAGCATTATATTTAATTCGATTCCTGATTGTTCTCATGTGGAACAGTTGTTACAAATCTTTCGATTTGTTGACATACGTGATTCTGTTCAAGTTCGGGAAGCATTAATTGATTTTATCTCTGTCAAAGGAAAAACTGCTGAGAATATTTCGGCTGAAATAGTGAAGTAACTACAACGTGATAGGCTTGATATTAAGATTGCAGATAATAATCTTGTGATAAAATCAGCCTACAATGACCAGGCAATATTCTGGAGTTCAAAGTTTGATACGGAATATAAGTCTTTTGGCCATTTTCGTTCCTTGTAACAATAATTCATTGAACATTGTGGCTTACATGCTGGGCACGTTAACTTTTTGGCGAACACTTTGTTCGGAGCAATGGAACGTTTTTTGTATTCTTCTCTAAATCTACTCATCGATGGAATGTGCTGCAAAATCACGTAAAGATTGGTCTGAAACGTAAAACTGACACTAGATGGAGTTCAAAAACAGAAGCTTTGAAGGCACTCTATAGTCAATTGGATGAAGTATTTGATCTGTTGGAAGATCTGCGTGACACTTCAACTGAAACACTTGATACTAGAGGAGATGCTGGTCTTCTTCTTGCAAGCATCCAGTCATTTAACTTCATCGCTTTACTATATTTCTGGTTTGCAGATCTCATATATTGATCGGATCCAAAAATTTCTTCAATCTCAGGATTTGAGTTTCAATCAATCATTATTTAGTTACAGAGCCTGGTTGACGCCATTGGTACCTGGAGACTTGAGCTGGGGAAGGAAATCGTATCTGCACCTGAAGGAAGTTGCAGGGCATGGAACATAACTGTGGGTACACACAGGAAAAAGAGATGCATGCCTGGAGAAGCAAAGAATGAGCAATGAACCCCTGATTGCACAGGCCAAAGTGAAGCGCTCTACCAATGAAATTCTAGATGAGTTGAGACAAGTGTATGATCATTTTACTCAGATGCATGACCTGAACGACAGATTTGGATTCCTGTGTTCTATGGCCAACTTTGTGCAGCAGCTAGATGTGATGAGAGCGAGGACAGGCTAAAAGCTTGTTGCTCTGATTTGGCTTTGTTCTACCCGAATGACCTGGATGGCTTAGAATTATTTCAGGATTGTAAGAATATAATCCGTTCACTAAGGTGTGCTCAGAAAGCTAAAGAACAGCTTGACTTTTCTCCACAAGGCATCCTGAAATATGTATCTTCAATGGAGCTTGAACTTTACTTAAGTTTGCCAACCGCTCTTCAGATTTTGATAACATTGCACTTATCTGTCGCATCGTGTGAAAGGCCTTTCAGCAAAATGAAATTGATAAAATCATATTTGCGTTCCACAATGAGTCAGGAAAGATTCACGAATCTGGACATTCTTTCTATCGAAAATGAACTAGCATCCACTTTGGATTTTGATTATATAATTGAGACTTTCGCTGCTACCAAAGCAAGGAAGGTATCATTCTGAATGTTGGTGGAACACAGGCTAATATGGTAGTGGAACTACTGTCGAAAGCTGTTTCATGTTTCAAGTAAAGGCAATAAAAGTACAAAAGTACCAAAAGAGTAATAAAAAGTACCAAAAACCTTTAAGATCTGTCAATTGACTGGTGATAGATGGTAATGAAAAGTAGGATGGTATAACCCGTAGTAGAATTCTGTGCTTACATATTTAATCTATGATATATCCCTAATTTTTCAATACATTCAGGATTTTTTTGTTATAATATACTCTAATACTATGTTAGTAAGAGGTCATGGAAATAGTCATAAGTGACAGAATATAAACATGACTGAATTATTAAATACAAAATAATATAATCATAAAACAAGTGTGAAATCTGGAAACAATAGTAAAATAGACAAGGAGGAGAGAAATACTCTAGTGCTTAACTATTCATTGATACTTCGGCAAAAGTAGTGGAATTAAATAGATCGTACATTATCACTGGAAAGAAACCTGGTGAAAGATAAATGAAAATTACACGCAGGAGAGAAATCTATTCTAGCCATTATTTACTGATAGTTCGGTAAAATAAAAAAAAAGTATTTAAGTATTGTGTATGATCACTGGAGAGGAACCTAATGTTAAAGTGAATGGGGCTAATTGTAGAAGAAAAATCTAATCAAATAAAATCCATGTAGTGCAAAATCAGACAGGGAGAAACTATGAATAAACTGACATATGAGAAATTTCACAGGAGAAACAGAAAGGCGAGAACCGAACAAAGAATTTTAGAAAACATAGAGCTTACATTTAGAAATCGCATCTGTTATATTATTATTTACAATGTTTGCAATATCAGCTGATCGTTACATTTTGTAGGTAAATTTGTCTCTAAATGTATTATTAGGAGCATTACTTCCACTTATTCCATCTGATTACAGTACGCGTTGATACTAGGATAGTATAGGTGTAGGATAAATTCTGGATTCTTCATTGTTAAATTTTATTTGTTCTTAAGATTATGTTATTTCTATCGTTGGTTGTAGTTTCCGTTACACTTGTATCTCTAATCCTTTTTCTACTGTGTCCTTTGTTTAGAAATGAATAAAAAAGAAAACAATATGCAATGATAGCCCTGGTCCAGTTTTATTTTTAGATACCAGCCTGAAGGCGGTTCTAAGTATTAAAAAAATAGACACGGATGCTGAATGTCACCCCATTTGTTTAGTGTGTGTATATATAGGGGAAGTGCGCACAGTACCGGACGTTACCCAGTACCGGACAGTAGTTGTAGAGTCCGTATCCGATAGATGACAGACGTGTACTGGTTATCATCACCATTGTGTAAGTTCAAGGTGTAGGTGAGCAAGTTGTGACTTGTATCAGGCCATTGTGGAGAAAGATATTGGCGTTTGTAGCTGAATTGCTGTGTACGTTGGTGCTGTATGTTAAGTTTTGTCTACTGTGCCGACTGTACGGGTAAGCACGTGAGCATTTTATTACATATATGACTTCTCTTATTGTGTCATGTACCCAAGAATGAAAATAAATATTGAATTACGGAACGTATTACTACGTGACCCAACATTATATGTTAACATGTTAATTTCCCAGTACCGGACAGCATGTATGTTCCCAGTATCGGACAAGGACACAATGTTGTCGTTACGGAAATTTTAGTAGCTTTTCTCGTTGTTGTTTTTTCCAGGCAAGATGGCAAGCAAGAAAGGGGGGAAATGGGTGGAAGAGTATATGAGGAAGGCAACACAAGCAGTCATGGAAGGGCAAATGAGTCTGAGGGTAGCAGCACGTAACTTTCTGGTACCTAAGAGCACTTTAGAGGATAGAGTGAAAGACTTCAAAATTGGAAACAATAGAAATGACTCCTTAAATGGGCCGTTTTGATACATTTTCAGAAGAAATGGATTCGCAGCTTGTTAATCATCAAAAGGACATGGACAACCAATTGCTGTCAATGAATAAAAAGAAGTTTTTCACTTCACAGGGTAAAACACAGTTCTGTTAGCACGATTTCTCGCTCAGCTCAAGAAAGGTCTTCATTCGATCCTAGTATGCCGTCAACTTCAAGACAATTTCAGACAGTAGCTCAAGAGATCTACTTAGTCACAAGCGAAACAAACAGCAGGTTACCAATGAGAAGAAACAGAAGTGAAACCAGCCAAATTCTAATATCTACGCCACACAGGAAAACATTAGAAGAAAAAGGACAGGAAGCAAAGCACAAGTGATAGAAGAAACGAAACTGAAGAGCATGCAGTTTCAAGTAGACGAAGACAACTCAATGAAAAGGTAGTTAATGAAAGCGAACAGACAGGTGCAAAGAAAAGTAAGAAGTCAATAAGAAAGAAACTGACTTTGACACCAGTGGCACAGATAAGTGCAGCAGTGGATTAAAAGCCATCATCACTGAATGCATCATTTGTTCTGAAAGTGGACGAAGAGTGAGTGCAGTGTATTTTGGGTCACAAATGGGCTCATGTTGCATGCACAAATCAAGAGAATATTGACTATTATTTATGTGATTGGTGCAAATTTGTTTAGTGCTTGTTTATGTTCAGGTGAGATAGGACTAATTTACATCTTCATACTCCTTGTTCAGTACTGGGATATTGGCTTGACATTTCTTTGTATTATTATTGTTTCTGGAATGAGATGTGTTTTATTTACTTAAATATTTATAGAAGTGCCTTCAGACGTTTATTTACGTTTATATATCATACTATTCGTTGCATATAAAAGGAAACAATGTCCGGTACTGGGTAACGTTTTTGTGTATGTGTGAATTTGAACCTGATTTTCATTTTCATTTTAAACATATATGCTCTCCATTGTTGTAGAGTCTTTTACGTCAGCTCTTATAATACATGTCCAACTTTAATATGGTTGCATTACTTTCATGATGTACCTCTTACTTATCCCGTGAATTCGAAAAAACCTTAGGCGTCCGGTACTGTGCGCACTTCCCCTATATATATATATATATATATATATATATATATATATATATATATATATATATATATATATAAGATTAAAATGATCTAAACACACACACCAACGGGAAAGGGGGAGGAGTAAACAGAAAAAATGATTATGTAAATGAATGTCAACAATAGAAGTGTATAAATCACGATTGTTCGAAAAGGGGCCCCGATCTATTTCACTGGCCCCGGGCCTCAGTTTGCCTTACGCCGCCACTGCACGTACGCCTATTCAGTAGATCTCTATCCAACATTTGACCTCAATCCCTCTACTCGTTTCAAAATTAACATGGCTTTCCTAGACATTTTCTACGTTCTATCTTCATACTTTGCCCTCATTTATTTCCCACCCTGTATACGGTCTGCCACTAAACACTCTGGGTGGTATTCAGAGAGAATTCTTTAATCGAGTTTTAGTCACATACTAGTTAGTAGCATACTAACTCTTTACTAAGGAAGGTGCACTTTTTGGTATTCAGAGTCTACTTTGAACAACTAAAAAGATTTGAGTATGATTAACTTATATAACCCCAATGCATCGGGTGAGAAAAATAAATGCGGCAACTACGGAAAAGTAGATCAGCGCATGCGTAGTCTGTAAAAATGAAAATACATGAAATACGAAATACGAAATGTTGTGTCGCACGCTAAACCGTGGGTAAAAGATTAGCCTCTGCTCTAGATTAATTAGTCACATGTGATTAACTTCTCCAGATACTACGTCATAATCAGAGACTCTGAATACAATTTTGATAACCATTCGTTAGTCAACTTCGTAGTATCGCCTTAATCAGAGGTAAAAACAACTCTGCATAAGGCCCTCTATTTTTCTCTGTTTCTTTTAGTGCTGAATCCAGTGCTAGCAATCATTTTCAGCAATTCAATTCACCAAATCGGAATGGTCCGTTGTCAGATACGTTTATCTTACACAATATTTCAGTATCTGATTATAAACGTGTAACAAAAATAATTAGGTTAATTATCTTAGCAACACTAGTGTCCTTTTCAGCACCGATGATATATGAGACATAGACCTATAACTTAAGGTGGAGAGTCCAAATCTCATGTTCTCCCACCGGGAATCGAACTGGGACCCTCAGCAACGATGGCGAGTATATTAACTATATAGCCATAGAGAAGCTGTTTCTAGCTCCTACCTTTTTTTTCTCCAACAGGTAGACGGACGGACAAAGGCATATCTTAGTATGGAAATCTTATAATGAGCTTCGAATTTGTGGATTGAACTAGAATCATGTACTGTTAACTTATTAACATCTGAGTGTTTTGAAAGATGTTAAATAACTTATGTTATTTTCAGCCTTTTGGAACGGAAACTTTTGTTGTTATTTTCTGCTCCTGATTATTTATTCACAAAGGAAAATCCCACAGACGCTTACGTTTCGGCGCTTCTAACATAACGATGGCAGAAAGAGATAGGAGAAGAAAAAAAAAATAACTAAAGAAACATGTTCTCTTGGGTCACAAAATATGAATATTGAACTCCGTTTTCAGACGGGGTATTATTATTTATTCTGAGGGGACAAAAAAAAATTACTGGGAATTTCTTCTGACGTCATTCGTATCCTTTTGGTTTTATTTTTTTAAAGAGAAGAATCTCTCAATTCCTTTCTTTTTCTCATTTGTTCGCAACAGAATTCTTGACTCGTATGTCTGTGTGTGTGTGTCTGATGATGACCGAGCGACCAGCCCTAACCGGAAAACCACAACCAAAGGTACTACCAAGTTCATTATGATTACAACAAACCTTGTTCTCCTTCATGATTCAAGGGCGACAACCTTCTCGTTGTTTTGGTCACTTCTATGTAATTTTCTTCCATATATTCAACTTTTCATTTTCATCTCAAATTAGTTGACCTTGAGACTTTCTTGATACATTGCGAACACTACATATTCTGTACATGTAACGGAGGTTAAGCAATATCAATTAACATATTTCTTAAAGAGTTACATCATAAGTTTAACTATTCCATTAATAATAGTGTACATTATCATTTTGCTAGTGTTTTATGATGAACAGTTTCATCTATTGCTCGCCATTTATAAATTTTCATGTCAACAAAAAACTCCATTTTTTTTTCGAAAATTACACATGAGAATTTATCCTGATGCCATCTCATTCAGTTCAATAAAAAACTATCCACTGATATTTATGTTGGATGTTCTAAAAATGGCGCCTACGGACTCATTAGAGTACAGTGGATGAATTCCGATGGGTGGGGTAATTCCGATCATTGAATTACTCAAAAGTAACATGACCTGGTGACCCAGACTATGCATACACCTCTAGCAGGAGTCACAAAAGACTCATGGAGAAGAAGAAGGACCTTTGTTCATTTGTTCTGTGCAAGTGATTTCGACATTTGTGTTTTCTTGCTTTTCCTTGTAAATTTTGGTCTGATTATTTTGCGTAGTAAGTACTTGTTATTTTTCTAATGCTGCTTGTAGACGATCCAAGAAAGCTTAAATAAGACCATTCAATACCTTAAATTTACACATTCAAAGGAGTATTGTTCAAGACACTTGAACAAGAGTCTCGAATGGTCTTGAAACAACTTTTACACGATCATACAGGTATTGAATATGTTTTATATACTTCTTGATAGGTGGCAGTCCAAAACAAGTGACTGAAACTATGACAACATATGAAAGCGAAACTGCGTACTGATTTAGTTCAGACCTGCGCATGAATAGCTATAATATTAGCATATATTTTCTAACTTTCTGCAGGCATTTGGAATTTAATAGA
Source organism: Thermobia domestica (assembly GCF_964235325.1). NCBI lineage: Eukaryota > Metazoa > Arthropoda > Insecta > Zygentoma > Lepismatidae > Thermobia > Thermobia domestica. Next base: position 293,217,009 of record NC_137458.1, on the reverse strand, counting down.
TTACCGGTATGTTAAATCATTTAGAAAGCAGGTCAATTTATTTTGTAGTAACCCCCTTCGAATTTTCACTAAGTATTTTGCTCCTTTAAAATTAAATGTGGGTTAGATTAGCTTAAGTTAAAAGAGTAAAGTGTTGCTTAGATATAAAATCCCTGTACTAAGCTTTTTAAAAATCTGTTTCTTCAAATGGCGTACTGATGGCAGAATCACACTCAAAAAGAAAAAAATCGAACTGTTTCCCAAAATTGTATCACGAGGCAATGACTACCTTTTGATGTTATTTATGCTATGGCATCGAAGACTGTTTAAAAAATTGCTGAAAACGCAGGAAATCATACAAAGCAATGATATATTTTTTCAGCCACTGGACTTACTGCCCATATCTGCATCAGACTTTCTTCACAAATCTATCCCATATTTGGTACTGGTTAAGAACAACCCGTCAAACAAATAGTAATTTTACTGTTAAAATGTGTGAGTGCATATGAAAGGATTGTTTGGGATAATAATTTCCACTGTCGGAACATGCCTGTATAATGTAGGAAACAATTATGTTTAGAAGTTTTAATGTTACCAGTATCAAATCATTACAATTGCTATAGTTGAATTCAAATGAATGAATACGATGTCAAGGGTTTGTTGTACTATTCTTATGTTCCTTACACTATAACCTCCGTCAATGACGCGCCTGCTCCCGACGGACGTACTCTCGCGTGGACCCCTTTCTACGTTCCACTATTTGAAACTATTTGAAAGGTGTCAGTTAGAAGTTTCACTGTTGTGAGTTGGCATGTTTTTACGGAAAATAATGACAAAAAAATTTGTTCATATTTTGGATGTTTCCACTATTAAGAGATGTCCGTTAAAGGAAGTTTCACTGTGTTATGAGTTAGCATGACTTTACAGAAAATAATGACAAAAAATATAATATTGTACAAACTCTGTATTAAATTTCATGTCTACATTTTCAAACTTGTCATTGCATGGGGTTTAGAACACACTGCAGAGAATAACCTAAAACCAGTTCTCGGTAGCACTTAGAATTTTCATACAATTGCGCCAGTTCATTGACTGAATAAATCGTGTTCTGATGCAAAATCACTTCACAAGGATAGCTATCTGACAATATCGGATATAAATCAGCGACAGTTGTTATCTACTTTACGATAACAACTTTTTTTTTTTTTTTTAAATCTTTCTCTCCACAGATGTTGATTTTCTTATTGCAATGAGTTAGTAATATCATTGCCAATGAATTGATTATAGCTATAAGTGCCGTCTTGCAAACAGCTTTTCCCGATAACGTAGTTTTCCTTGAAGTAATGTTTTTATCATCAGAAGAGCGACGTCAAAACAGGTTCACATGTATTCGTCATGAATGTAACATGTGTATCATACATTATTTCTCAATTTCATCTTTTGTTTTCTTCTTTTACTCTAAAGGAGATCCACTTTTGTGAATCAACATGCCGCGGTACTTAACACGTGCCTCTATAAAGAGTTTTTTTTTTTTTTTAATAATAGATGAGACCGGGGCTTGTTGTGACAAAAATAAGTTTTTATTTTTTCTAGGATTTCATTTTTATTAAATGTCAGAAAATTTTGTCTTAAAATAAAGTTTGGACATTAGACTACTTCCATAATTTTTTTTTGCATCTGTACTTTTCATTATAAGAACAGTACAATAGATAAAACAAACACAAATGTTTTGTCATAACATGCCCCTTGCTGGGGCAGATTGTGACTTTGATCGGGGAAGTTGTGACAGAAAGAAATGTGCCCGATTTCGTCATTGTAATTTTAATATAAATTGTGCTAAACATAACGCAAAAGTAATGTTTCCTAAGAACAATATTTTGCATACATAAAGAAACTACTTTCAATTTCTCATGTGAATACTCTTTCTAAATTATCGTTATCGTACACAGTTAAATGCGCCAACAATACTTTCTTCCTAATACTCAGTTTTATAATAGAATCACAATTTCTTTCAGATATGACTTATGATGCAAACCTAGAACACATAGATCCCCTATCATCGTCCACGCTGCAATTGTGGCATACATAAATAGGATTACCTTCTGTGCACGCTTCGTGTGACCACTGATTACGGCCAACACATTGAGCCAACGATTCTCTGGGTTTGGGATTAGAAAATAGTTCTAGACACACAAGACAAAAGCAATCATCTTCACTATCATCGTCACTATCATTTTTACGTTTTGAAATTTTCATCCCCTTTTTTAATAGAGCTGTTCAGAATATTACGGCTAATACCCTTCTTCAGAGACTTTTCATGTCTTGCTCCTTCTTCTGCTTCTAATACTTCTTTAACTGCAGTATCAGTGAGTTCAGCGGACACTTGCTTCTTCCTTCCTGTTTAGTTTCCCTGGGTATAGCTTTTGGTAACGGACGAAGGGCGCTGGGACTAACATGATGAGGGTTACTGGCATTTCTGGACGTTTCGTCTTAAGACATTACTTGCATAGACGACAATTGTGGTTTTTCTTTACCTGTAGAAGATCTATTGAGAACATTCGATAAGGTTTCAGATCCTTTACGGTTTGTTGCTGGATAAGGCTGGTTTGTTTCCTCACAGGTAAATCTGGGAGTTCTAAATTCACTTCTTGTGTAATGTTAGTTGGTCCTTGTTCTTCATTATGACCTGAAAAGTTAGTTGAGGATGAGGATGTTGTTGAACTTGAGTGATGTGTTAACGAAGTACGTCCTAGTGCTAACTTTATAATGTGGTCATCATCTTCAATGTAACGATCAGTTACCTGCGGTTCCAAAAATTCATCATCTGTGAAAATGTCTCTATTAAATGGATATATACCAGTCATTCTAAATGCATTAGGAATATTAGATTTATTTACACTAAGAGGAAGTGCCGTTTTCACAATAGTCGGAATGTCATAGATACTAAATGCACACCTACGATTGTTTTCCATCCATGCATCCATTCCATTTGCAACTAACTTTTTAAATGAAGAATATACTCCTCTGTCCAGGGGTTGCAGCTTATGGGACGTGTCAGGGGGAAATGACAGAAGAATAACACCATTTTTCTTGGCATAATTGATTACCTGCACTGAGATATGAGATTCATGGTTATCAAACAACAAAAGCACACGATGTTGAAGAGAACTGCCTGTATGTTTGACAAAATGCTCCATGAATTGCACAAACATGTCTCCTGTCATCCAACCTGATGGATTATTTCCTGCAATACTTCCAGTAGGACCTTTACCATAAAATCTAAGTCGGTCGAATCTCTTCTCCATGCAAATTAAGCTGAGTTCTAGGTTCTAATTACCTGCAACAAACTGCTTCTTGTAGAATCTGTACAGATTGTGCTGCACTTGTCTTGAAGATCCCTGGTTTTCGTGGTATGCTCGTGCTGCATCTATGTGCACTTCAATTGGTATCTGACCTTTCTCTTTCTCTTATATGTTCGTACCATCTGCAACGAGAAAGATTGAAGCAAACATTAAAATGCAAATTCAAATTGCTGCAAATTACATGCAAAAGGATGTTATTGTTAATGATAATGTGGTGTTCTGTCCAAAGGCCAGTCTTTGATTCAAAGTATCTGGGCACGGTGAACCCATGGCGGTTTGCCTTTCTTTTCCATGGGACGGTGATGACGTTCTAAGGAGGGATCTACAACTAAGATGGGATCCGAACCATTTGTGTCTCCACCGGGAATCGAACCCGGGATCCCTTGAGTACACTCATCCACAAGAGACATATGCAAAAGAAACCAGTTTAAATATGCAAACATTGATGCATATACAATCAGCAGTGTGTTAATGATTTTATGCGTTAGAAATCGGAAATTTCTTCCCAATACTAATAACGTATCCATTTCCTAACAAAACATTAATAATAGCTCTTATGTAAAATTAATAAAATTAATTAGACAATAAACTTCCATTGTCTGGTTTTCTGCGGGGTCAGTTGTGACATTTGTCACAATTTACCCCTAGCAGTTTGTCACAACTAACCCCAATGGGTATTTTTTGCTTTTATTGGCAATTCAGTATTTCAGTTTTACTTTACCAAGAAACAAAACCGTTTAAATGCGTATTATAGTTGCTTTAGTTTTTAGAAAATACCATTAATATTTCCAACTATTTATATTGAAGAAAACAGAAATCAAACTTACCTTCAAAAATAGATCAAGACCTCCACAAAACCAACATTCTTCTTTGCTCTGGCTCGGCGCGACTCACACTAATGGGAAACAATAGACTGTGAATTCGTGACTGTAGGCGTCAATCAGCGTCGCCAAATCGTGTATATTGTTTGCACTTTTAATAAAAACATAACTGCCACAACCTGCCCCTGTCACAACAAGCCCCGGTCTCCTCTAATAAGGAAATTCAGAATCACATTTAAATCAATGAGATGCTTTACGTCTTGCAGTTTCTCTAGTTACTACTGTAATTAATTACACTTTATTTAAACTACTTTTAAAAAGAGATTTTAAAGTGGTTTAATATTGCATTAGTAACATGATTGTTGAGCATAGTTTAATAAAATCGTATTTACCAGTGGAAATTACGTGACCTTCAGCTTACTTGAACTTATAACTCAATTAGCAAAAATAAATAAATAAATAATTAAATAATTAAAAAAAAAACATTCTATGGTTTTACCAATCAGTGATGCCAATCCATGAGGAAAATCCCATTTTGTAAAATTTTTTGACATTACTTTTTTCGAACAGGGATGAAGAGAATTTTCGTCAGAATTGGAAGTATATATGGCACTTTTTATATATTTACAGTAGGACGTCGATAATTCGAAACGTCAAAAATCCGAACGCGGTCCCTAGAAGCTTTTTAAATTTTGTCTTAGCGCTAGCGATAAACAAACAATAGGGTTGTCCGTCGGCGTTGTGTGAAGTCAGTGTTTTTACAAAAGCTCATTCATATGTAACTAGCAGCGTTCACCCCGCTTCGCTGCGGTCACCCCGGAACGCAATAAACTTTGTTACTTAGATAATTTTTACTTTTTCGCTTTCAAGTGATATGATAAAAACCATAGAAGATTGCAGTAAATGTTAACATTATATCGCCTGTCATTTATGTTAACCCGCCCCGCTTCGCTGCGGTCACCCCGGAACGCAATAAACTTTGTTACTTAGATAATTTTTACTTTTTCGCTTTCAAGTGATATGATAAAAAACATAGTAGATTGCAGTAAATGTTAACATTATATCGCCTGTCATTTATGTTAACCCGCCGAGTGACACGGTCATGCGGGTTGCATATAAATACGTTTATTTTTACCTATGATGAACTAACAAAGGATTTGTACGTTATGGACACTTGAATGGTCAATTATCTCAAGACACTGGTAATTAAAAATTAAAGTGATATGATAAAAACAATCTAGGGTCCAAATCCTAATAACCCCCCAAAAATGAAAGAAATTGGTTCACCCGTATTAGCGTGATGAGGGAACAAAGGATTTGTGCGTTCTCTTTTATATATAAGACTAGCAGCGTTCACCCCGCTTCGCTGCGGTCACCCCGGAACGCAATAAACTTTGTTACTTAGATAATTTTTACTTTTTCGCTTTCAACTGATATGATAAAAACCATAGAAGATTACAGTAAATGTTAACATTATATCGCCTGTCATTTATGTTAACCCGCCCCGCTTCGCTGCGGTCACCCCGGAACGCAATAAACTTTGTTACTTAGATAATTTTTACTTTTTCGCTTTCAAGTGATATGAATTGCAGTAAATGTTAACATTATATCGCCTGTCATTTATGTTAACCCGCCGAGTGACACGGTCATGCGTGTTGCATATAAATACGTTTATTTTTACCTATGATGAACTAACAAAGGATTTGTACGTTATGGACACTTGAATGGTCAATTATCTCAAGACACTGGTAATTGAAAATTAAAGTGATATGATAAAAACCATCTAGGGTCCAAATCCTAATAACCCCCCAAAAATGAAAGAAATTGGTTCAGCCGTATTAGCGTGATGAGGGAACAAAGGATTTGTACGTTCTCTTTTATATATAAGATTGTTTGTCATACATATTTTTATTTTTGTTTCCCCTTAGGCCTATACAAGTTAAGTTTTAAGTGTGAGTTAGAAGAACTGTGTAATTTAGTGTACGAGCAGGTTCTTCAGAAACATTAAATGTAGGGTCTAAGTAGCCTTACGTACGGTATTGTAATTACTGTACTGTATAACCATTGTATCGATAAAAGAGTATACCGCACAGCAGGGCCGCCCACAGGGGGGATGTATGGCGCAAGCTGCGCCATTGAGAAAAAGTTTGGGGGGGATTTTACTCTACTTTCGAACTAGCAATTTTACTTTCGGAATAGCATTAAAACACGATTTTGAGAAGCTAATTTTCAAAAATGTTCCGGGGTGAACCCCCGTACCCCCTGCTTCGATACTCGATGAATGAAGTACCGCGCAAGTAGCCGTATGAAAGGAAAGGTTGGTTCGTTTTAAGAGAGAAGAGCCGCCCACAGGAGGGATGAATGGCGCAAGTTGTGCCATCGAGAAAAAAATTGGGGGGAATAAAAAAATGGGGGAAGAATTTTACTCTAATGTCGAATAAGTAATTTTGCTGTCGTCAGAATAGCATTGGAACACGATGCGATTTTTTTTAAATCTCAAGAATGAATCCCCCTACTCCCTGCTTAGAAACTCTATGAATGAAGTACCGCGCAAGTTGCTATATGAAAGGATGGGCTGGTCGGTTTATCGCTTTGTGTAGGTAATTTACCCATTTTCTGCTGGGAGCATTTATTTATTTCTTATTTATACCATGTACGACACTTAATAAGCAATGCTGTTCAATTGCTACATGATGTATAATAAATGAATTAATGATAATATTTTGTATAGGTTTCTGTTTGTGCGATTACATTTTCCAGGGCCTGCGGTAAACAGAAAACCAGCTCAAAAGTCGCATCACTGTGTACAATAGAGACTTTCCGTGAGAGGTCGCTCCAGTAGTATTCTATATATTCAGCTCCATGTGTTGTACAGAGTGAAGCCAGCTAGGCAGTTGTTCGTTTTTCGCAGATCCTGGAAAATGTAATCACACATTCACACACACAGTACACTACCAAGACTACTAATAAAAGTAATGCCATTTTTATAATTACTACTGCCCCTACTACTACTACAAGCATTCTATAATACTACTACAGGAAATAAAAACAACAACAAAAATAACAATTACTAGTACTATAAAAACTACTGCTACACTGGGCAATTGTTGTTAGAGGGCTTGAGTTTTGAAGAGGGAAGAGAATATTAGTTTTTTGGGGGAGTGCGCCATCAGCTTTGGGGGGGATGGGCACCCCTGCCGCACAGTATACTTAACCCGTAAGTGCTCGCGTGGGGGTCTCCTGGACCCCAGCAAGTTTCCTTAGTGATTTTCTTGAAAATGGAGTTGGTTATACTGCTGCCACTTACAGTACCTTCCTAAAATAGAACAAGCATTCTATCAAGTCCCGAAAAGAAAGGTTATAAAGAATGTCTCTAGCAATTCTCACCGCAATATTTCAATTAACAGCTAAAAAAACAACAAAAAAATATGGGGGTCTGTGGCACCCCCACGCAAGTACTTACGTTACAAAAAATGGCGCGACTACTTACGGGAGCCTAAATGGCATTTTCTTGGTCATTTTCGAAAATCCGAACTACCTGTGGTCCCAATTAGTTCGAATTTTCGACTTCCTACTGTATTTCATCAACTCTAACAAAATTCGCTATGAACAAGAAGTAAGGTAATGCGTCGCGAATAAACCTGAAAACAGTGTTAATTGTCAAATTTTGTTATTTGAAAGTGCATATTAGTGTAAAAGTGATTTATACACAACTTGTGAATCTCGAAAAAACAAGCGTTGACAAACGTGAATTGTACTCTGGAGTTTTTATTAAATCATGAACGTAAGAAACTAAATTACCACACGAGAAATAGCCAATTTCTAGAAAAGTGTCACATTGAATAACTGGAGAATGAAGTTTCTGTAGTTTCATTACGTTCAGTAAAAACACTATGGCACAAAAGCGCGATGAAAGTACTAAATTCTAACAACAAAATATGCTTGTTTGCATAAACCATTTCAATAGTCTCTTTTAATTATAAAAAAAAAGAAAGAATTTTAGGAGATCGAAATTTACAGATAATTCACTCAAATATTGATAAAAGTAAAAAAAGAAATTAAATCTTTGAGTTTTACGTCCCACGGTTATGCTAAAGGAGACGGTGATGATGGAATGAAATGGTGGAATGAAGGGAGTACGAGGAAACGGGAGAACCCCGAGGAAACCCACGCACACGGTGTTTGTCCACTACAAAGTTCACTTGGTGGGGGCTGGGATCGAACCTAGGACCACAAGCATCAGAGGTGAACGCTCTACCACTGAGTCACCGCGGCCCCACTTGATAAAAGTAAGTAACGTATAAGAGTTTCAATTTTCACATTTCATATACATTGGAAAAGTCTGTAATTACTGCCATGAGCATCACATATGGTGCTCGGCTCCCATTGGTACATTTTCGGGAGAAACAAAATATCGCGACAAAAAATGTGATATAACTATTCATAATCGAGCCAAAGGTAAGATGAAATTTATGGCCTCCTGGGACCAGTACCCTTAAATCACCTTGGCAGTCAACCTGTTAATATAGAGTGTAGAACACTTAAGAGGAAAATGGGAATTTTTGTCTTTCAAAATGGGATTTTATAAGGTTCCTCATTGGCATCACTATCACCAATATGGTCACATTTCGATTCAATGGTATTGTCACATCTCTGCTTACGGAAAAAATGAAATGAAATGAAATCTCTGAGTTTAACGTCCCACGATTATGCTCTTTCGGCTAAGGAAAACGATTATTAAAGGAAGTGAATGATGCTGGAAGGATTGCCGGAATTATAAAATGTGAGGATACGGGAGTACCTGAAAAAACCCACGAGCACTACGTTGCCCACCACAAACTTACTTAGCCGGGTATCGAACCAGAGACCCCATGCACCAGAGGTAAGCGCTCTACTACTTTTTTTTTTTTTATAAAGTTAACTGATTCACCAAACATGCCTCATTAACTTGCTTAACAACTTATTACTACGTTTCTACTTAAGTTTACTTGCTTTTTACTCGTTTAACTCATTTTACCAGTTACCTAGAACGACAGGAACACGAAAACAGAAACATCGAGCATGGGTAAAATACCAAAGGCTAGGGATGCGCACGAGACAAGTCGAGACAGGATTTTCCTGACAAAATTCGAGTCGAGACACGTCTCTTCCAATAGAGAAATATACATTTTTCGAGTCGAGACATCACTTTTACGGCACATTTTCGAGTCGAGACAGCCACAAATCTTGTCTCGTGCGCATCCCTACCAAAGGCTCCCCACCGGGAATCAAACCCGGGACCTCGTACACCAAAGGTGCACGTGCTAGCCACTAGACCAGCGGTGAGGGTGGGCACCACTGAGCAAACTTGCCACCCAGGTCTGCTTAGGGAATTTGAGACTGTAGCTATGCAGAAAGAACGGTCTTCAGTATAGTGAAAAGTCAAAATAAATTTTTTGAAGTTAGCATACAGTAAATGATTTTAGATAAAATATCTAATAGCGTTCATTGTTGGCTACGGTGACTAACATATTTATTTATTTTTATTGATTACTTTGTTTGTTTACTTTTATTGATAACTAATATTTATCTTTATTAATCGCGAATTTATTTTTTCTGAAGGTTACTTCTTTTATGTTTATTGATGATTATTTATTTTATTAATTATAATTAGTTATTATTATTCATTTCTATTTTTCCTAAGATTATTTTAATATTTTTATTGATGCTACTTTATTTATATATTGCAATTATTTTTTATTTTTATACATAGGTCGTTCAATATATAAATTTTCCTAAGCTCTAAAATATTTTTTTTTAAAATTAAGATACATTTGCAAACAATACATACATCTGTAAGTGGCTCCTTCCTCACCTTTCCATATAATCCTTATTGAGATTCAGGCATTTGTCTCACCATTACACTAATTTATCCAAAGCCTTTCCAAAAATCAAGTCTCTGGCTATTTAGCATTCTCCTCACACTTCGCTTTACGTCAAAGTGAAAGGTTCACCTCGCAATGCAGATTTATTAACACCGGAAAAAGATGGAAGTAGCTTGGCGCTAAATTGAGGTTGTATGGGGAGTGGGATAGCAAAGATGAAACAAATGCCTGGATCTTAACAGGGATTACGTGGATTATATTGAACGATTCCACGTAGTTTATTAGTTTATTTATATTTATATATTATTGATAATAATTCTTTTAAAGTTTTCAGTGTTTCAGACACACCTGGAAAACCATTTTATGTTGGAAACTTAATAATTGAATATTAAAAGGAACTTCGGGGATAAAGCAGCCAAATCCTATATGGTAAAGGTACTATACCGGCCCTCGCCTGGTAAAACAGAATAATATTAGAAAAGCTAGAGAAGATGGCCGACTGCGGAACTCGAACCTGAAATCTTTCAGGTGATACTGTTTTACTACTTATGCTATGTGTGCTAATGGAGCATATCCTCTCCCTTCTAGTTATTAGTTATTAGTTGGGGAGAAATAAACTTATATTTTGCGCCAGTGATAATCCTCACGGAAAATTTTCTTCTATGACACCAATAACAAGTGACTTACTGTAGGTATTACATGTTTCTACTCTTTTCATTGTAGGGGACGCGGTGGCTCAGTGGTAGAGCGTTCACCTCAGGTGCTTGGGGTCCCTGGTTCGATCCCAGCTCGCGCAGTGTCGACTTTGAGGTGGACAAACACCGTGCTCGTGGGTTTTCTCGGGGTTCTCGCGTTTCCTCCCACTTTCTTCATTTCACTCATAATCACCGTCTCCTTTAGCCTAACCGGTATAACTGTCAGACTTAAAACTCAAAGGTTTCATTTTATTTTTTTATTTTCATTGTAATACAATGTTAATTGACATATTATTGTTTTAATTAAGAACATAAACAAGTGAACTTCGTTTCGATGCAAATTGAATACTGAAACAGCACATTTATAACTTCTGGTTGCAATAAAGGAATATGATCAAGAATAGAACCTGCTCCTTGGACATTCAAGTACAACGAATCACTAGTTCTTTGTTCTTAGTATTGAGCCATTAAAACATCTTTATATATCTGTTTTTAGACTTATTTTAATAATCAAAACTGAGAAGTATACATCACGTTTACACACTTATTTTTCAATATGTCTACTCGTCTACTATTTAAATCTGAATATCTCTGTTTATTTATAGTTATCCTGACAACCTTCTACCCAAAATCCTATTATTAAAAAGTACTATACAAACATATGAATATCTTTCCACGTCGATATTACAATTAGAATTAACATATATTTCTTTTTCTTTTTCTTCTTGGACATAACCAGTCTAGTACATATTTAAAATACTTTACGACCCAATGATCTTTACAAGTAGTAACAATATATAAATATACAACGTACCGTTGTACAAACCATATCAAAAGTCACAGACCGTCACACAGCTTTTCACCTGTAATAATAATATTTTATCAATAATTTATTTAATTTTAAAATAACTGTTTTCAATATTTGCTTCCCTATTTCTGTAACAGTAGGATTCTACTTTTACCACAAATAAAATTTACTGTAGGTAAGCGTATATATTGAAACCGAATTCCATAAAGAATAATACGAGGGTAGGACCTTGTACCACGTACGTACGTACATTTAACATTGTATCACGTATTGTAATTTTGAAACAACTTTTTTTTTCTAGATGAATAAAAATTAAATTATCCAACTAAACTACTTAACCCTTAACGAAAGTTTCTTATCATTAGGGTTAGGATTTTTAGATACTGATTTGTGTATAACTTTCAGGAAAGGGAGACGTTCAGTTATGTGTGCTTCGTTATCAAATATCCAAGCATAGACCTAAACTAATGTATCCATATTCAGAGGGGATCCAATCGCCTAGATCGGCACCCATAGACGAAATTCTCCCGCCTGTAGCCAGATAGCAAATCAAGAAACAGGAAGCTATTTTAAATTGTCAAATTCAGATGACGTTATTAAAGAACACTTTTCGTTTGTCTCAAGTTATTAAAAATATGAGTACAACTATCATGTCGTGCAATATAATTATTTTATAACGTCAAAGAAATTAACATTTTCTTCAAATACACGTCTTTTAAACGAAGAACTAACAGGAATAAGGCACTAAATTTTTGTTGCAATCAATCAATATATATATAGATATGTGTGTGTTTATGTGTAGATATATAGATATAGATATATGTTGATGACCAATTATCTAATATATTAATTAATAATTATTATATTATTACAATTATATATATATATATATATATATATATATATATATATATATATATATATATATATATATATATATATATATATATATATAACCAATAATTCAAAACGAGCATGCACTTAGAGTAGAATTCGCTCACTTTAAAATGTATTTTCAGGACCATAATTATTTTCGAAGCTGAGAAGATCTTAGTTTTCACATTTGGTTCTTCAGGCTTCAGTGGGAATTCCCAGATTCCATGTTTCGTGTGGATGGGAAGGTGAGTAAATTACGTATGTGTGCTCTTACAATCATATCCTCTGATGGACTTAAAAAACAGGTTTCATGTAACGACGTAAAAAAAAAAAAGGTAAATTTAAATATTCACAAAACGAAAAGAACTTGCCGTTCTGGATTATTTTTTCTGTCCTAACATCCTATATTAGCGATTTTAAAACTTGTGATCTGTGAATGCCTTGGATCCTTGAGCATATAGTTGTTGGGGATTAACAAGTTAAATAAAAATTTATTTAAGTTTATTATGAAAAGTACGAACATAATTATCATGTTGTGAGGTTTAATTGTTTTATAACACTTCATGTTATTAATAAATCTGGTATTGGCAACTTTTATAATGTAAGCACCAAACTTTAGTGTGTAACCATTTGTATAGTGAAAAATAAATTGATAGTATACATGAAAATGTTTTGTTAACTTGTATTAAATAAATGGTTGGAGTCCAGCAAAATGCAAATCTTATTACAAGGGCCATCTCCTTTTAATCACGAAGTTTAAGGATGAGAAATGGTAAGACAGTTCCCGAGTTACGTAAAAATCGACATACGTGTACGTAATTCATACGTAAGGTTTAGACATTTCTGATCTAGGCTACTGTAAATCAAGTTTACGAGAGCCAACTAATAGCTGATGCATGAATTAGATAATTAACCATTGTTTAACTGTTATTAATTACTTTTCTTCCATCTGCGCGGCGTTGTAAGAATATAAGGTTCTGTACCCTATTTATTAGCTATGAGTTTTTGGATTGAAGTATTATTAACCAGTATTTTGTTTCGTAATTTTTCGCGTTTTTTTTTTTTTTTTCACGTATACGCTGCAAATTTTAGGTTATGATAAAAGTTCGGCTTACGTAAATTTCGACTTATATACAGAGGCCTGAGACGGTCTGTTTACGTAAGTCGAGAACTGTCTACAAACAATTTTGAGCAGGTATAGGACAGAATGCAATTTGACGTTTGTTTTATTCATTCTTACAAATGCGTAAGCATCTACATACAATGTTACACAATAAATTTACAAAACATAATTCAATGGACAAATCTGAATTGTTATAGTCTAACATCAAGAAAAATCGAAAATTGAAAAACAAATAGCTAGATGATCTTCATCTGTTCTGGGTCCATAGTAAAAAAATAAAGTTAGTTTTGGTTAATTGTCTAGGAAAGTTAATCACTAACTAAAATCCTAACAACTTTTGTTAGGGAAGAGAAGAATTAAGAGTTATTTCAAAATCACATTTGGTATTTTTCGAATGGCCTTATTGACTCAAATCGCTCAATCATGCAATTTGTCCAGGAGATTGCTGTAGTATTTACTATTGACGGTTTGTCCTTTTTGCAAGGTAATCTGTGAGGATTATTCCACGAGAATCCCAAAAAACGGACAGCATGTCTTTTCCCCCTGACTTTTGCACCTTTTCATTTTAGGGAGAGGGAATCAGCATGCTCATGGTTTTGGTCTCCGGATCATACTGACATATCCACGTTTTATCCATGGTTACCAGACGCCCGAAAAAATCCTCTTCATTCTCTTCTAACAGTGTCAACATCTATTGGGAAAGGTCACGCCGTGCTTACTTAGTACGCAGATACCTTAAACATGTGAAGTTCGTCATGGATAATTTTCCACACACTACTATAACTGAGACCAGTTTCATTCATAATCATTTGGATGGTTACACGTCTTTCTTCGAGGATTAAACACTCCAGTTTCTTCATAGTGGCCGCATCGTCCGTCAGGGATGGACTTCCAGGCCTTGGATCGTCTGTGAGGAACATATGACCAGTTTGGAATTTCCTTTTCTACTTTACAATGACGTCATAAGATGGACAATCATCACCACACACAGCCATCACCTCGTCATGAATTTGTCTATCATTATTACGCTTCAAATTCAGAAACATTATCACCTTGCGAGCCTCAATCTTATCCATCTTGCACTTTGATTACTTTTGGCACACCCCTGTGAAAAAAAAAATCATTAGTAGCTAATTTCCTTAACATCATGCATATAAGAACGAAACATAACATTGACAAAATTTTATCATCATATCTGAACAATTAGAACTTTACGATACCCCCGTAAAACTGTACAATATTTACTTGGTTTTGAAAATTTTAGACTAGTAGTTTTGAGAAATAGGATTCTGGTTAAAGTTGTTTCCCATGTGTTCGTTATATTTATATTATTTTGAGAGATTACATATACCTAGGTATACTGAACAGTACTGGTGTAGGAGGTTCCTCTTTCGATCCCAGATAATGTTAGTTTGTGATAAACAACATTATGCCAGTGATTTTCTCCGGGGTTCTGCTGCTTACTCCCACTTTCTGATTCCAGAAATTGTTTCATGATCACCCACTTTCTTTACTAATCCGTCCCCGTTAGCCTCTAGGGCATAGCGATGGGGCGTTAAATCTAGTGTTGCTCACGAGATGAGATATTTCTATAGATATGCCACATTGACTTTATCCCTAGTCTCCCGTTGCAAGCGCTGCTATCGGCTGAAGGAATTCCACTCGCTTTCTCTCGCTTAGTAACAGCTGAACCCTTATTGGCTCAACGCGTGGGTGTGTGAGGGTGTGAGCGTTAGTTCGCATTTTTGCCACGGCTCAAGACAATTTGGCTCGACTATACTCTCGAAAAGCTTTTCTCAGCTCATCTCGAGTTTTTGAAACAAATTTATGTATAAAATGTATGCCCTGTTTCTCTGCTCAATTTCATCTAGTACCAACTTCGCCATTTTCTTCTTAAGTGAGAGTTAGCCCCTACTTTTTTTTTTTTTTAAAAAATCTAATTTATCGAGAAATATAGATTATCTTCCCCTTTCACTAATTACAACTGGATTCTCTAATTAGATTGATCTGTGGATCTAGTAGCACAGACATTCATTTCCAAACGTGCCACTAGCTCTAAATTTCTAAAAAGTCCTTCAGCATTCATTCAGACGTTAGCCTGAACCTAATTCATGACCATTGTCAACAGAAAAACCATGGCACAGGATTCTAACTGAATTTCAAATCAACTAGGGTAAGTAAGGTAAGGTTAAGAAATGGTCTCCAATAAAGGCTTCGATTCGTATTCAAGATTGGAATGTTTTAAGCAACGTTCTAGCCTGTAGACTCTCTTACGTGAGAGCTAGACCAGATAAATCTCTATCCATAAGGTCATATACGAGCTTACTTCATGGGAAGCAAGCCTAGTACATTCACTAAAATAAACCTACCGGTATATGCTGATCTTTTAATGGAGAAGTCTTCACAGAGAGTAAATGCTCCTTGCAAAACATACATAATCCAATATCCTTATTTGCAGTAAGATGAAATATATATAAACAATTATTAATGATGGTTAAAGTGGAGGGAAAACAAAGCAGGGCCTCCTCATCGTCGTCATCAAACGAAACCCCTGCAGGATAGAAACCTGGAATGTGCGATCGCTGTTACAGTGTGGAAAACTGGAAAACCTAAAGAAAGAAATGGAACACATGAAGATATATATCTTGGGAATCAGCGAACTCAGGTGGCCTTACGGAGGAGACATGTGGAGCAGGGACTTCAGAATGATTTACTCAGGAGCTGTAAACGATACCGCAGAAGTCGGTTTTATTTTGAATAAGAAGATAGGACGGAAAGTTATAGGCAGCTGGGAGATACAATGAAAGGATAGTAATGTTGAAGATAGCAACCGAACAAAGGTATATGACGATAATCCAAGTATATATGTTTACATCAAGCTACGCAGATGAGGAAGTAGAAGAAACTTATGAGCAAATGGAAGAAGTATTTATGAAAGTTCAAGACCAGGACAATTTAATCATCATGGATGACTGGAACGCGGTAGTCGGCGAAGGCAAAGAAGATTATGTAACTGGGAATTTCGACCTAGGAGAAAGGAATGCAAGAGATGCACGATTAGTCGAGTTCTGCAAAAAACAGACGTTGACTCAGGTCATAATTTACTTTTGATGAAGAGCGTACTCCGACTAAAGAGGAAACGAGTGGTAGCACCAAACAAAAGATGGAACACAATCAAGCTAAGAATAGATGAAAACATGAAAAGAGAATTTGCAAATGCGACAGACAAAGAGAAGTTTAAGGTAGCTTTAGCAGGTGATGACATCGATTCGAAATGGGAAGCCATGAAAGCAGGGATTACAAAAGCTGCCGATGAGCACGTAGGAAGAGAATCGAGAACCCAATATAAACCCTAGATAACAGCAGAAATATTGGAAATGATGGAGCAGAGAAGACAGTTCAGGACAACTAACAAAGAAGAGGAACACAGAAGGCAGTGGCGTAAAAACGCTGGGGCTGCCGGGGCGGTGCCCCAGGGCCCCTAAGGTTTGGGGCCCCCTGCTCCGTCGAAGTAAATGAAAAACTCAAATGCGAAATTGTCTGTCACAAAAAGTATTTTGGGAAAATGAAAAAAATATATTCTGAAAAAACGTGATAATGATGCTACATTCTCGACCTCCCTGCTCAGTACGTGATGACGGCCTTTTCTTTCAAGCAAGACTACCCACGATGTTTGTCTGTTAAAATGAAAATAAACATGCTGTTTACTTGGAATAACCTCCTTGAAATAACATCAGAAGGGGTCGGGATTTAAACGAGAAAGATACGCTTTTTTATGGTTTGTTGTCTTTCCGATTGATTTATACCAAGGATTTCCTCGTTCCACCCTCCACCAGGGCAGGGGTGGTTGTTGTCAACACACACCTGTAATGTTAGAATTTAAAACCAGTTTTATCATGTCGAGGTCAATGCCTCCTGCAGTCTGGACACCCTGACCGCGGGACCTCTGAGTCAGCTAAGTTCATATTTTTTCCTTTTTCTAAAACTTGTAGATATTAAAGCGTGGTTCAATTCTGATATGTTTAGATGGTACGAAATTATTGTTAAACGATGGGTAAACTAAGTGGCGCAGCAAAGCGTAGAAAAAAGAAAGAAAGAGAAGAAGAGGTGAAGAGAAAACATATGAAGATTGATTATTTTTTTCACGACTGTTCCAGAAAATACGAGGAGTGATTTTTCATTAGCTTCTGGTAAGTAAAGAATTATACAGCATGGTCGAGAGTAACACACCATTGATAGCGGAGAACGAAAATGACCTCCAGGAAGTATTTTCAAACTTGAACGACCAACTGGAAAAAACGTCGGGCCGCGGTGGCTAAGTTGTAGAGCGTTTACCTCTGGTGCTTAGAGTCCCGGGTTCGATCCCAGCCCCCGCCAAGTGAACTTTGTGGTGGACAAACACCGTGTGTGGGGGTTTCCTCGGTGTTCTCCCGTTTCCTCCCACTTTCTTCATTCCACCATTTCATTCATTACTCATCATCACCGTCTCCTTGAGCCTAACCGGCATATGCGTGGGACGTAAAACTCAAAGATTTCATTTCATTGTTTGAAAAAAAAACGTGCAAAATGAAGATAAATAAGGAAACCAAAGTGATAAAGTGCAAAAAATCAGGACAGGAAGAGGCAAACGTATGGCTAGATGGAGAGAAAATCGTAGATGTTCCCCTATTTAGGAAGTCTAATATCCTCAGACGGAAGAAGTGAAAAAGACGTAAGTTCCAGAATAGCGCGGGCTAAACAAGCATTCAATAGGAAAAGAGGACTGCTAACATCTAGAAATTTGTCACTGGACGTTCGTAAACGATTAATTAAGACCCTGGTATGGAGCGTGGCGCTTTACGGATCAGAGACGTGGACATTGAGAAAAGCTGAAATATCCAAGCTGGAAGCATTTAAATGTGTTGGCGCAAAATGTTCCGCATATCATGGACCGAAAGGAAAAGGAACGAAGATGTCTAAAGGAAGCTAATGAAGGGCGACAGATCATGAAGATAATAGGAAAAAGAAGAAACAGCATGCTTGGCCATCTTATTCGGCACTCCGATTGGATCACCGTGTTGATAGAGGGAAAGGCAGAAGAAAAACCAGGGAGAGGAAGACCAAAGATATAATATTTAGATGCAGTTACGGAGTAGAGGCTTTATCAAAGTAGAAAACAGCTCTCCCAAGGGAGATAATAGTTTTAAAATTTTCATGTTACCCACCAACCTATGGTTAAGGTGAACAAGAAATATTATTTACTATATAGTACACCTAATGAAAACAGTGTACTTCGTATTACACGTCACTGTAATTTAAATATTTGCCAACAATTCATTCCAATTTTACAGAAAATACTACAATAATCTATTATGCACATTGGGAGAGACACATTTATATGGTTAAGAACAATGAAAGGAAGAAATCCATCGAGTTTTCGAGTTAAAATAGTTTCCTCTTTACGTAACTTCCTTCACTTCTACGCTTTGTTCAAAAATACGTAAAAGTAATAATTTTGCAACATTGCGTAATTATCGTTGAGGTCAAAATAGGATTTAGCTATTTGTAAGATAACGTCATGCAAAGGCTTAAACAAATTATGGAAGTTCATGTACCTGTATATTTCTTGTATAATGTCAGTGACTTTGATGTAATATGAGGAAGTTTGATATAAGTTTCAGACGCAATATCCTACCTAATTTATTTTTCCTCAAAAGGTTAGCTATGGTCAATGAGGAAAAACAAGCTGTGTTCAGGCTGAAAGAATAATGATCAATTTTACGAAGTTGGTTTACCAAAACTCCTTTATGTATTTGTCCTGGCCAGGAGAAAAGCTCAAGAACTAGTTCTTGGATCAACATCAATTTTGATCAGAATGTACAGTTCCAAGCACAGAAAATGTTACAAAAAGTTTAAATCCGACTTAAAAACAAACTCTTGTGCCGTATGCTTATGCATTCCGAAATACACTTCTCGTCGACTAGTTGCTTCCGGTATTCAACCCAACTCACCACCCTCCTCCATCTTTCCTTGTCTAAAGCGGTGTGTGACGTAAGAATGTAAAATGAAAATTCATTAAAAATTTATACTAAAACGAAATAAAGGTATGCATAAAATAAGTTTTTCTTTATTATTTTGTATTGTGTTAAAAATTTCCCCCATCGGGGAGGGGTAGTAAACCCGCGACTAGGGCAGGCACGGAAAGATCAAGTGTGAATGTTTCGTCTGATCAGCACCTTTTTTTTTTTTCACAACAGATACATACATTGGCATCGAGATACACTGGCAACCTTGTGTGGTGACCGCCATGCAGTGTCCCCGTACGAAGGCTACAATTTAAAGCAATGCTTTTCCTCGAGTGGCGGACACTGAGAGTTGCTCGAGACAGAGCGGTCGGTGGCGACAACCGTTTTAGTGGAAGCAACTGCAGTTACCTCGTACGAACGCAGCAATTTTAAAGCAATGCTTCACAAGCAGTTGCGCCACTGCAGTGGCTGAATATGAAGGCTGTGTTAGTCCGCCTTATGCAGAGTCGTTTTGATGTTTGATTAGCGTCATACTAAAGGCCTGACTTTTGCAGGAAACATATGTCAGTCGAACTCTTCGGTATAGAACTAATCACGTGTCAGAACGACTCTGCATAAGGCATAGTATGTTTTGCATGTATACGCAAGAGTTAACACACAAAACTTACAGACTTGAAACTAATCGTATTTCTTGATTGTTAAGTGAATGCCGAAAATGAATTGTTTCAGGCACGAGCGTCTCTGGCGGGGTTGGGGGGACGCGTCCCCCTCGTCCCCCCAATATTTTGAACTACAAAATATTCAATATTTTATTCTAATTTAAATTATTTACTAACGACAGAATATCATATAAATAATAATAATTATATTTATTTGGAATATAATATTCAGGCTGTGAAACGATGTAATCGAGTTCTTGATATACCTTAGGGCAGGGTGCGAATTGGCGGGGGGGATGCCAGGGATTTCCCCCCTGACAAAAATCTTTCCCAACCTGGAGAAGAAAAATTTTATCCCTGGCAGGGATAACTTTCTCCCCCTCTGGAGTATTTTTAAATGGACATAAAGATAAGATAGAAAAAGGGAACAATTCTTACTTTGCGTAGCTAACCTAAATATTACTTGAGTGAAAATTTATGAAAGATCTCACATCTCATCTCAACTGTTTTGTACTTGTTAGTGTATATATATATATATATATATATATATATATATATATATATATATATATATGTGTGTGTGTGTGTGTGTGTGTGTCAGACCTGGGTGCGCATATGGGTGAAATTCATCCCCCCCTGGGAAAATTTTTCAATTCGCACACTGCCTTAGGGGGTCCGTGAAGGTAAGCAGAAAGGTAACAAATTGAATCGAAGTTAATAAACAGGTTGGGCCAGGAGCGGATCCAGGGGGGTGATCGGGGCGATTGCCCCCCCAGAAGAGGAAACTTTCTTAATTTATATATATATAAATAAAACCCATCCCAAAGTTTGGAGCCCTTAAAAGTAGCAGTATGACAACCCACCGCCCCCCCCCAGAAGTCGGTTCTGGATCCGCCCCTGGGTTGGGCTAGGTAGTACCATTTAAATCACTTTCTTTGATGTCTCCACCCCAAATTTTACGTGCCAGAAACGCCAGTGGTTTCAGGGTTATAACCAGAATTTACAAGAAGCTTAATGTAAGCCTACAGAGCAATTCGAATAGTCGTTTTCTGCAAGTTAAATATAAGCTTAGAAAAATATTTGACAGTATCAAGTTGACTATACTTTATTTCTAATTATTTTCACTTTTTGTTTTGTCATTCAGCCAGTATAATCATTTCATGCTTTACTTGGGGGGAGGGAGGAGACTTTTCGACTAGATTTTTTAAAGTAATTACTATTGATTAACAGGTATGTTGTTAGTTAATTTAGCACACAATATTTAGGCCGTTTTAACTAAACTGCTAGTTCCTTCGATGTACAGTGTGTACTCACAAAATTAATATCCACAGCAACAGTATATAAAACACCGAATTCCTTCCTAACACATACAGCGTCTGTCCTGAAAATAATGTCACACATTTTATTGTGAAACGACAGTACGTTGGAGCGCGCTCTATCCGCCAGGATTGGTAGTGTTGTAAGCCAACTACTGAGCGAATGCTTGCCAGTGTTGCCAATTTGGGGGAAAAGTCGCTAAATCTAGGGGTTTCGACTTCCAGAATAGCGACAAAATATTTTCAATTAGCGACTTTTTTGATGATTTTTAAATGATGATTTGGGGACTTATTTACAAATCTAGCGATTTTGTGATGTGAACAAATGAAGCACTATTAGTTGAAAACAGTTTTTATATGTTTGTTTTCATTTTACTTAACTGAATTAGTCCAAGCGTCAATGAGTTTAGCTAATACAGTACAACCCCTCAAATCCGAACCCCGGAAATCCGAAAACCCGGCAAATCCGAACACGTTCTCAGGAAAAAAAATTAACTACAGCTGGAAAATAAAAAAAAAATGATTTAATCACACAAATTTAGTTTTTTTAAAAGGTTTTAACATTTTTAGACTAACTGCTTATTCAAAACGGTATAAAATACAGTTAAGTTTAGATAAAATAGGAAATAGTTTACGTCTACTTACGTATTTCAAAAAATTCAAAACAATGAAATCATTTTAGGTTAACTGGATTACGATTCACACGAAAAATTATAACACAAGATCAAACAAACTCTGATTTTTCACTTGAAGTCAGCTATCTTTAACTGTCGAAGATTAGAAAATAAGTACGTAATATTATTTCCCGGGTAATCCGAACCCCCCGAAATCCGAACAGGCTTCAGCCTCAATTAGTTCGGATTTGAGGGGTTGTACTGTATACAGCCCATATAGCGTGTGGTATCTCCAGAATCCCGCTTTGTTTTCTGATAGGCTACGTCTTATCATCCAACGAAAAACAATTTTAACTTTCCATGTCATTTAGAGAGCTTCCATTGAAAGGCGGAAATAATACAGTATTACTTCTAAAAGCTCGAGTGAACGGTGAATGGGTGTAAGCTTTTTCTCTGTAAAGGTTTAAAATTTCATGTTTCTTCCTAGCGAGTTTTCGTGAACGCGGAATTGAACCTCCGGGTTCTACATGGCATGGAGTTGATTTTGATTTTAACGTCCCGTTCAACAGCGAGGCTACGTGGACCTACTAGTATGGAATCTGAACCACGTGAGTTTCCAATATATATATATATATATATATATATATATATATATATATATATATATATATATATATATATATATATATATATATATATATATATATATATCTTTTCATCCTAAATTGCAGTCATTTCACCTCCCACTTAGTGACTTTTCGTGTCAACTTTTTGGCAACACTGGTGCTTGCTCAGTTGTCTCCGAGTTCTCGGAGGTGACAGACGGGCGCGTCGGTGAAGGACGGTGTTTCGCCTCTGCTACAAGTCGCAATGCAGCGCTCACTAGAGCAGAAATACGCGATCAAGTTTTGTGTGAAACTCGACAAGTCTGCAGCTCCCGCAGACTTATTTTCGTTTCCCCATGTGAAGTCCCCTCCGACGTGAAAGCAGCTTGTCAAATGGCTTTAAACGCACTTCCTCAACAGACCTTTCAGGATGCCTTCGCAGATTGGAAATCCTGATAGAAGAGAGATGTATTAACGCAGGAGGACAATATTTTGAACAATTTAAATGTACAAATATTATTATTCTTATTATTATCTAAATATTTTTTTTCATACTTGTTGACGATGACATTACTGTGCAGACAGACCTTGTTCCTAGGTAGGTCTGTAAGTACAGTGAATAGTTGAAACTTTCAATACACAATTACTATTTCAATACTGTGAAACAATGTATCTAAGCCAACTTTCTTCACTCATTATATTCGTATATTCTTGCACCCTATTTAGTGCATAGGTCACCCAATTTACGCACATTTACAATATGTCAATGCATACAGATTTATGCATAATCTAAGCTCTTTTTCTCATTAATTAGCTACTCTAACAGGTGCAATAATAAAACTGCAAATACGAGTTCAAACAGCCTGTATTAAAGTCTGAATTATACCAATTTATGTTTTATTTTGGCAATTAATCTGTTTCGTATGATATAAATATTTTTAAAATGCACTTAATAGCATAAATTGTCCATATTTCAAAGTGTACCGAAGATTAAAAGTGTATTAAAGCAGAATTGAAAATTCTAATACTTATCCGGTCACCATTTTCTCTCGCTCCCTAATCTACATTCACAATTGGTTCATTCTAAACCTTTATAGATTGTACTGTACTATCAGATAGTCTAAAATATAGTAAGCCTTCTGCACATGAGAGGGCGTTAGTGTCTCAAATCTCAGAGTATATGAGTCACAGTGCGTCAGATCTAATGTCATTTGACAGCGGACTGTTGCAGCTAGTAGACGCGCAAAACAATGTTGGAAATCCTGTGATCCAATAAGTTATTATGCCGTGAAGATTAGTGTACTTTTCGCAAAACGGCGCTACATTTTACAATTTTATTTCGGTAAAGGCACAAATGCTGCGCAGGCCTTGAAGAAATATGTGTTGTTCCGGTTTATGGACAAGATACGTTATCAAAAGTAACAGCTAAAAGATTGTTCAGTCGCTTTCGTTGTGGAAATTCCGATGTCCACGATACTTCTGGTAGTGAGGGACTAATCACAGCGACAGTGGATTTGGCATGTAAGCTCCATGACATCGCCATTGATCTAAATATCCAACACCAAATAATATTTGGGGGGAAACTGGATCCAAAAGGAAGCTCGACATTCGGGTCACATGATCTGACTCAAAAACATTTACTTGATCAAATTTCTGTCTTCGAATTTCTACTGAAGGGTAACAAACTCGAGTCATTTCAAAACGAGTGATAAAAAGTGGGTAACATATGACAACAATGTGCGAAGAAGATCGTGGTTGAAGTTGGGAGAAGCCTCACCGTTTGTGGCAAAGACCACACTGACGTCCAGGAAGGTTATGTTGTGCGTTTGGTTGGATTGGAAGGGCATCGTGTATAACGAGCTGTTGCCGCCGGGCAGAACGATAGAGTCGGACCTGTATTGTCGACAATTAGCGCTAGTGCATCTAGCAATTCAAAAGAAACGGCCGGAACTGGTTGACAGGAAGTGTGTTATATACCACGCTGAACATACCATTATTGACGACCCGTCAGAGACTGAGAGAACTTGGCTGAGAAATTTAAATGCATCCGCTCCACTGCGTAACCCGGACCTAATACCTTTAGACTATCATTTGTTTCGATCTCTTCAGAACTCCGTGAATGGTGTTAAGTTGGTTTCAAAACAGGCCTATGAAAATTACGTTCCACAATTGTTTGACCAGAAACTACAGAGGTCTATATCAACGGGATTATGATGTCGGAAAAGTGGCAGATCATCAAACAAAATAGTGCATATGTTGTTTCATAACGTAAATGTACTCTCAATTTTGACCTCCAAACAGAAGTAAAAGTGAGGGGGGACGCGGGAGGAAGCCGTCCTACACCTCCAAAAAATACGTATTGCGTCTCACCCACTTCCTAAAAAATTACAAAGGGTAAAGATGGCGGCGGACATGTCGCCATTACAGGTCGCCATCACGTGGCCATTACAGGTGAACGGCGTGATGGCATGTCGCTACCTATGTTCCCCCTTCCTTTCAAGATCCACTTTTATCCCTGCCTCCGAAGGATCAATATTTATTTAGACAACCTGATATTTATATTGAAGAGGAACTTAGAGCAAGTCCCCTACACCAATAAGTTTGTTTTTACTATAAAGTAGAATGGAATTAGGTAAAAATAAGAGTTGAATTGATTTTGAGTTTAACGTCCCTTTCAGCAGCGAGGCTATACGGGACAGAAAAATAAGAGTTATAGTGTATGCTGCAACTAAGATGACACAGACATAAATCTGAATCAGCTGTTTAAAAAATTGTAAAATATATTATCCTAGTTGTTCATAATAATTGTCAATAACAGACTGGGTATCTTCTAGTTAAATTGTACACTTAAAAATCACTGAATATGAAAAAATTGTCAACATTGTGCAAGGTGTTTACTAAAAACTTGAATTATTCTTGAATTTGAAAGGGAGCCATTTTGGCGTGAATTGTTCATAGCTGGTAGGCCTGCAGGTGTGTCATTTGAGGGCAGGAAGAGGAAATTTCCCCGTGAATTTGAGAAACATATACTTTTTTTTTTTTTTTTTTATATAAATTGTATACTTGTGGACAATGTCGGTCCCCTGGTAAAGGCTGAAATTACGCTACTGCTCCTCACTGGTCCAGCAGCTAGTGGGCGGCTATGGTGCACGTGGTACCGGGTTCGATTTCCAGTCGGAGAGTATCAAAAATTAATTTCGCAATTATTCACTTCTATCAATCATCCGTCTCCTGTAGCCTAGAGGGAATAACCGTAGGACCTTAAGCTAAAATTTCATTTCATTTGTTTTTCTCTACTGTTCCATATTCATCACAAACTCAATACAGACTAACTCTGTAAATCTTATTATTACTTTTACCAATGCCATACCTCAAATTCAGACCCCAGTCCTTCCTAAATGATGCCTCTGTGGTTATTACGTTTTAGTTTTTTGTTTGTTTGTTTGTTTGTTTGTTCACTCTTGAAGACTATTATGAGTTAAACTGCTAACTAAACTTTGCTTTTTTTTTCGTTTAAAATAGTTAATAGCTGAAAAACAATAATTTAAACTTTTTGTGCTGCAAAATAATAATGAAAAAATATTGTCAAAAGAGTTTTATCAAGGACGTTTTTAATCTATCTGTATTTATTTGAAAATGCGTAGGAAACTCTGTTAAAGATCTGTTATGTAATGCCAGAAATATATTATTTATTTTCTTTTATAATTCAGTTTAACACTTTCATTTTTCTTTGTTGTGAGAGACGTTGTTGAAGGTCATGCAACATACCTTTTCGATTATTATATACTGTGTAATTGTAGCATTATTGAAGATAGGCTACTACAATATATATACAGTATATACGTAGTATATTCCAGCATTTTTAAAATCCACATGTTAAAATTAGATAATCGTTATATATTTTTTTGGGTAAAAAGTAGTATATGTGAAATGAACGTCAAATATCCAGTTATTATAAGCTACAGTGAAAACAGGTTTTTCTCATTACAAACTTTTAAAACTATATTAGCGATGAGTGAAAAAAACACAAGAATGCGACAATTACGTTTGTTTTGATTGTGTATTACCTCTGTATATGTCATAGCTATACCTTCTTTTTTTTATTAACATTAAAAATATGATAAAATAAAATTAGCCTAAAAGGATCTCGATATAAGTAACCGAGAAATTAAAGACCAGCAAAGGTATAGGTTAAAAGGGAGGTTACATAATATTTGTATATACTAGGTGGTATCAAAAAGTTTTATAGACTAGATCTGTAACACGCCAACAGATGGCGGCGCATGGCTGTACGTACAGGCACAGGGAGCACTGACCTTCATAAGTTAATTGTCCCAAGAGATGTCGTATGTATATCTGGAGCTGTACAGACCGTTTATTCTGACTACATGCGTTATCACGTCTGTGATTTCATTATGGGCAACAAGTTAGAACAAGGACCGAACGTGAAATTCTGTTGTAAACTAGACAAATTCGCCATAGAGACGCTTGACATTATTTGCATGTGTCCAGCGATGCTACAATGAGCCGTTCGGGGTGTTTTGAGTGGCATGCGTGTTTCAAGAGCACAAGAACATCACTGGAAGACAATGAGAGATCAGGACGACCTTCAACAAGCACAACACCCGAGACCATTCGGCAACTAGTGCTTGAGGATCGTCGGAGAAAAATCCACAACATTGCTGCCATTATCGGTGTGTCATACGAAACAGTGCAGGCAATCCCAGCGTATGATTTGAACATGACTGGCCGTGTTGCTGCCAAGTGTAGCGTTCAGTTTTTCCCCTACAATATTTTGAGTATTCTGTTCATAATGTTTTTGTATGTTTTCATTTGTTTATGTAATTATTATTGTTCACTCTTTTGGTTTGGTGTGTTTTTGAGATTGTTTAACTAGTGTCTTTACAATTGTCAAAATTAGTTTTTATAATTTGTATACTGTGCTTTTGAAAAGTATTTCCGTGAAGAAAGAGGGTAAGTTAAACTGTTCACCGTCCAGAATTGTGTGGCAAGTAAGGCGGAGAGATTGGAGCGTGTTACGTATCTAATAATTAGCCTTAAAACTCATAATGCATTAACAGGATAAGTATATCTTTTAAGAAAATAGAACATTTAAAATACAACATTTCTTGTGAATTTTAATCTTCAAAGTTATGAATACAAACTAACGGCAAATCAAAGTGAAAATAGCAAGCGGGTATTGATATCATTATAGTGCTGCTAGCATGTGGTTTTTGCACTTATAAATAATAATATTATTTTTAAAACATCGGAAAATACTAGACTCATCCGCATTCTTTAAGTATTACAGCACAGCTGCAAATTATTACAGGTGTAAACTTACTACGGTAAGATTTACGGCGTACAGTATAAACTGTATAGTAAGTGTTAAATAACTGATATTTTATTGTCCTTCAGGAATGACCGCTAGTATTTTTTCAATGACTGGTTCAGATTTAATATAAAGTGTCATGTGGCAACGAAATTATAATAGCACAAGTCTAGAAGCAACGAACCTGAATACGTGAAGTAAAATTAGTTCCTTGATAAGTTTTTTTTTCTTTTTATAAGAAGTGGCGACCCATGAAAAAAAATAAGTAGTATTTTATGTCTGGGCTAGTACGTTTATAAATAATAAAAAAAGAGACAACACAAAAACAGAATATTGCCAAGCGTTTTCCAAATTACAATTTCCGTAGCGTTACATAATAAATGGCGACCCAGCTTTAGGATATTTGCTTCTAGACGTTGACTGCTAGGTTTTGTTTCAATCAAGCCAAGATAGAAAGTATTTTTAATAGTACGGTTATAAACAATTTGTGTTTACTGAACTTTTAAGTGAGCTTCTGAAGGAAATTTAATAGTAAATATCAAAATGTCGAGCGATAGCAGTAGTGGAGAAGATTCTTACGACGAAAGTGTTGGACATAGTTGTTGCAATCGAAAATATAGGTACAGTGTAGCTTGTAGTACCTGTAAACGCTGGTATCATTTAAGGTGTCAGGGGATACCAAATACGGAATATGAAATACTAAAAATGAAAAGTGTAAAATGGAGCTGCTCAGAGTGTACGTTGAAACACGGTACAGATAGAGAAAAGAATATAGATCGCCGTAATGCCGAAATCACAGATAATGATAACGTTGTAGGGAACAGTGTGGAGGAAATTCAAGTTACCGGTAAGGATATGGAGATAAATGGTGCTTCAAACGTTACCACACGAAAAGTAAGCAATGACTTAGTAAATGAAACGGAAGATCTTGTTAACGCTAGTAATCAAACCAGTTCAAACGTCGAGTTTGTAATGCTGTTAGAGAAATTAAACGAAATGTCGATAAAACAGGATAATCAGTCAAAAGTGTTAACTGAAAGATTAGACTATCAGGCAAGGGAATTTAGTGAAAGGTTAGAAACCCAGGTTAAAGCAATAAGTGATAATTTTGATAGAAAGATAATTGAGTTACAGGGTGAATTAAAGGCTTTTCAGTTAGAGACTTGCATTGAAATTCGTAGGGACTTAGAACTTGTACAGGACGATGTTGAAACTTTGAAGAACAAGTGTGAAGAAGTAGATTCACAAGTAGAAGAACTGAATGACCGTTTAGTGACTTTAGAAAATGATAAGAAGAGACACGAATCTAGTATTTGTCAGTTAAATGCACGTGTAAGTTCATTAGAAGAAGGAAATAGGGTTATCAATAACGAAATAGAGAAAAGCATTGAAAGAAATGTCCATTTGTGTAGCCAAAAGAGTCAACACCTAGACCAACGTTTGAAAGAATTAGAAAAGCAGGTGGAAATCTTTAGTTCAGGTGAAAATAAAGCTACATCAGAAAGTAATTGCATTGATAATCGAAAACAACTGCAATATACTGTAGGTTCTAGAAATTCTGAAGTTGAGGTGCGAGAAATTCCAATCGCAAGTACTTACAGAGATTGTACTACTACAAGTATTGTTACTACAATAGCTAGTACTACTCCGTGCAATGGACGAATTAATGTTACATCGCCTTTTTGTTTGCCTTTTGAACCACTTAGGGCAAATACAGTATATGGTACTGAAGCGACAAACGTTCATAGTAATGCTAATAGTTTTTATCCTTTTAACACTACTAAGAGCCAGTTAGGTTGTTCAACTGCTGTTGCATGGTCTGGTTTAAGTTCTTTACAACCAAATACAAATACTTTTAGTGCTAATAGTGTTAACAATCCTTTTTACCTTCGACCAATGAATCAAAGTGATACTGGGTTGAGTCGAAACGTAAGTATGTTCCCATATTCAACTCAAGAGTCTAGTAAACGAGAAAATGGTAACAATACAAGCTTTTCCTTAAGAGATTTAAATGCGTTTCCAAAATATGATGGTAATCCTACGCAAGGTGCCGCTCGAAACTTTTTAAGAGAGTTAGTTCAGTGCATGGAATTGTATAATATGTCAGAAAGGGAGAAATTGTTAGTAGTCCAGAGATTGTTGACACATTCGGCGTCAGCGTGGCTGAAGTCAGTTTCAGGAGAAATAAATTCATTCAATGATTTTGTATATCAGTTTAGAAAGCAGTATTTCTCAGCGCGCCTGGAACGTGCACAGAAAAGACAGTTGCAAGCTCTTCGTTACGACAAAGTGAAGTTCCCGCGAATGGTAGATTTTGTATGGTACATTGTAAATCAGTATTACAGTATTTGCGATACGGTAAATGAAACAGAACTAGTAGATCTGATACTCGAGTGTTTACCAGAAGGGGAGTCAAAATTGTTAAGACTAGTAGGTTGTCAGGATACGGAATCCCTAATTGCTCATTTGATGGAATTAGAAGCACAGACGGACGTTGCAGAGTGTCAATCCTCTAGTGTGAAGCAAACAAAAAGAGCTTTTGTTAGAAATGTTAAAGTTCAAGAGAGTAAAAAGACGAAAATTGATTCTTCGGTGCAAACAGAGCAGTTTTTTGGTAATAGAAACAGTGAAACTTCTGACCGTGAAGGTTATCAGTATTCTTACAAGCCATACCGCTACCAACGGAATAATAAGTTCAGAAGAAATGGTCGTGGTAGGAAAAGGATGTATAATAATGATAATAATAGGGATTATAATTCAAATTGGAGACGTGACGACCCCGAGTTTAATTCGTATCCTAATGAGTCGCCAAGAGTACAATATTCATCAGAGAATGACGAAGGCGAAAGGAATGTAAATTATCGTATGGGAGCTGATTCCATTCAGAGAAATCCTAACAGAAATACGGTAGTGACAGATGCTGTTGTTCATCACTCGCGCGAGGAAAACTTCCCGTGCAGTCGACATTAGAAGGGGGCGATTTCGACTGCAGTTTGAGTCCCCGGCAGTACTCAAATTTCGAAAATACTTGTGGTAATAGATGTTTCGATTTAACGAACACTTTGCATGGTGATAAATCTATTGTTTGTGTTAACAATATCCAAGAAGAGGGTGAAGAAGTTCAAGTTAATAAAATATCAGTGGATAGCGGTTGTGCATCAAGTAAAGTTTCAGAATCGTCCTCAGAATTGGTTTTCAAACCTTGGCAGGATAATTATCCACTTGTACCGCGAAGCCGAAACGTGCCATTGCAAATACGTTTTGTTATCGATGAAGAGAGTGAGTTAAGTAATTCTAGAGTAGAAATAACAAAGTGTCATCCTCCTACTGTGGATTGCGAAGTAGCTGGACTTAATATAAAGTGCATAATTGATAGTGGCTCAGAGTTAAATTTACTCAGTTTATCTGTTTGGAATAAAATAAAGAATAAATATCCTTCCGCCAAATTACGCCCAGATCCTAATATTGTTTTGTGTGGCTTTGCTGGAAACGAGAAATACTTAGTGAAAGGTTACCAACTTTTGAATCTAGATATCCAGGGTAAGATATTCGAGACGCCAGTGTATGTGGTGAAAAACCTGAAGACTGATATGATACTAGGTGTTCCATTCATTAAAAGATATAATGCTGTGTTAGATTGGAAAAACAAAATCCTGTCCTTCGAGGATTCTAACGAAACAAAAGTTACTGTAAACTTAGATGAATATAATATCTTTTTGGCAAAGTTAGAAGTGCATGATCCGATCCAAGAAGAAGAAGAGGGTGTAATATCCCAAGAAGAAATCGAGAATTACGTTCGCGAAAGAAATGACTTGGATAACGAGACGAAGTCAAAATTATTAACACTGTTGCTGAAATATCGTACGTTGTTTTGTGAGTATCCGAGAAAAATTAAGACAGAGCCGTATAAAATTCAGTTAAAGGATAACGAGCCCGTAGTAGGTAAATCTTACCCAATTCCTCAACACATGCAGGGCGAGTTCGAGAAAACCTTGAGTAAATGGATACGTATTGGTGTAGTGAAAGAATGTGTTAGTCCTTATAAAAATCCAATACATTGCGTTCGCAAGTCATCAGGAAGCGTGAGGCCTGTATTAGATTTGAGACAATTGAATACTAAAGTTATATCACCAAGGGTACAGGTGGAACCAATACCAGACATTTTAAATCGTATGTCAGGGTCTACTATTTTTTTCTTCATTGGATTCTACGGATTCATACTATGGTATTGCACTTCACCCAGAGTCATCTCTTTGTACTAGTTTCCTTTATTTAGGAAGACAGTTCATCTTTTTACGAATGCCAATGGGATTAAAGTCTTCAGGATCAGTTTTTCGAAGTGTTATGAATCATTATTTTGATATTAGTACTAAGGATTTTGTCATATGTTATTTAGATGATGTGATGCGCTTCTCACCTTCGTACGAGGATCATTTTTCTCACTTGGAAAGAGTATTAGAAATTTTTCGAACAGGAAACTTTTCATTGAACTTTAAGAAATGTCAATTTTTGAAATCCGAAATTTTGTTCTTAGGACATGTAATAAGTAAAAATTCCATACAGGTGAATCCTAAACATAACGAGGCCATTCGAAATTTTCCAATTCCCAAAAACAAGAAGCACTTGAAGGCATTTTTAGGGCTTGTTGGATGGAGAAGACGTTTCGTCAGTAATTTTTCTGAGTTAACATCACCTTTGTACGACCTATTAAAGAAAGTCAATAAATTTGAATGGACACCTGAAGCTTTAGAATCTTTCGATAAATTGAGAGTTGTATTGAGTTCACCTCCTGCGTTATCTCAGCCAGATTTTAATCTAACATTCCATATTTATACAGATGCAACTGCACAAAATCTCGCTGGTTATATAGCACAACATCCTGAAGAACAAGAAGAAATGAATGTAATTGGTTACGCTAGCAGACGTGTTAAAGCCCATGAGATGTCATTATCAATATTTCAGTTAGAACTACTGGCAGTGTTATTTTTGTGCGAGCAGTTTTCATATTATCTATTAGGAAGAAAAGCTATCATACATTGTGATAATGCCGGAGTAAAACATGCGTTGACTCTAAAGAACTTGGATCCGCGCACGACCCGCATGATTCTAAAACTACAGAGGTTTGACTTAGAGTTTGTACATTTGCCAGGAGTAGAAAACAGATTTGCGGACATTTTGAGCAGGTACCCACCTGATGTCAAAGAAAAGGAACCTCAAATATACCGAGTAAACTTCATGTCTCAAGAAGATGATTCACTTCTAAGTTTTGACGAAGTAAAAGAAGGTCAAGCTTCAGATGATTATTGTGTAAAGCTAAGATCTTTGGCAGCAGATTTACAGTTTCAAGATAAAGTTAAAATTTTGGATGGCGTAATTTATCAAAGAAATCCTAAAACTCAAAATTGGTTGTTAGTGATCCCCAGTAAGATGATTTCCGATTTGGCACAAAAGATACATGTTAACGGACATTTGAGATTAAGAAAGTGTTTAGCGTTCGCTAAATCAGTGTTTTATTGTAAAGGTATGAAGTCTGCCTTCGCGAAATGCATAAAAGACTGCCTTGATTGTGCTACGTCTAAGTTCGCTAATAGAAAAATAGCTAGAGAAACCTATCACATTACTGGTGAGAAACCACACGAGAAGATTTGTGTTGATATTGTTGGTAAACTTCCAGGCAGTTCCGGATACTATTTTATACTTTCCGTTTTGGATGTTTTTTCAGGGTTCATTTGTTTTTACCCACTAAAATTAGCGAAAACGAAAGAAATTGTTGCAATATTAGAAAAGAGATATTTCCATCATTATCCTATTCCAGCATGTTGTATTACTGATCAAGGAGCTCAGTTCAATTCGAAAGTGTGGAAGGAATTTTGTACAAAATATAAAATGCGGCATATCATGACATCCCCTTATAATCCAAAGTGTAATGGTTTAGTGGAAAGGAAACATAGAGACTTAAATACTATCATCAGAGTATATTGTCATGATAATCACACACACTGGAGTAAAGTATTGAAAAGAGCACAGGATCTAATAAATAATTCGTTTTGTAGCAGCACAGGGTATACTCCATCTGAACTATTTCTTTCGTATTCAGCATCAGAACGTTTTAAATCTAACTATCCCTGGCCTAAAGAAATGGAGAATGTGGATATCAAGGATCGTTTCCTAGAAGTTGTGTCAGAAATAAATTCTAAAAAGGACAAAAACACGGTGAAGTCATCAGGAAGGGAAGTGATAATCAAAGAAAGGGATTTGGTTTTGGTGAAAACACATGCGCTTTCCTCATCCTGTAAGAAGAGAATACACAAATACATGAGTACTTACACAGGACCGTATGTAGTGGCTAAACTTATGAAGAATAGTGCTATGTTGCAGGATCTTAAAGGAAATGCTGCTGGCATTCAGAATTTTTCAAATTTAAAAATATTTGATTGTTCCCGAGAGAAACGAGAAGAACTGTTAAAGGACTATGTTTTAGTTACATGAAGTTAGTTTGTTTTGTGCACTTTCACATATATCAATATTTAGTAAATTTATAGTTTGTTTTTGTCTTCGTTGTATAGATATTCTTTGATAGCATTTGTGTATCTACTGGACACTGAAATAGTGAATTATTTTTCCATTATTCTTCAACAAACTTTTATATATTGAAAACTAAGTATATTTAGTGAAATATTTAAGTGAGGTTAAATAATATAAGCAAAAAAGGACGATTTAAAAACTGTTAATTTTTTACTCATATTATTTTTTTTGTGTGGCAGGGGAGGATGTAGCGTTCAGTTTTTCCCCTACAATATTTTGAGTATTCTGTTCATAATGTTTTTGTATGTTTTCATTTGTTTATGTAATCATTATTGTTCACTCTTTTGGTTTGGTGTGTTTTTGAGATTGTTTAACTAGTGTCTTTACAATTGTCAAAATTAGTTTTTATAATTTGTATACTGTGCTTTTGAAAAGTATTTCCGTGAAGAAAGAGGGTAAGTTAAACTGTTCACCGTCCAGAATTGTGTGGCAAGTAAGGCGGAGAGATTGGAGCGTGTTACGTATCTAATAATTAGCCTTAAAACTCATAATGCATTAACAGGATAAGTATATCTTTTAAGAAAATAGAACATTTAAAATACAACATTTCTTGTGAATTTTAATCTTCAAAGTTATGAATACAAACTAACGGCAAATCAAAGTGAAAATAGCAAGCGGGTATTGATATCATTATAGTGCTGCTAGCATGTGGTTTTTGCACTTATAAATAATAATATTATTTTTAAAACATCGGAAAATACTAAAGACTCATCCGCATTCTTTAAGTATTACAGCACAGCTGCAAATTATTACAGGTGTAAACTTACTACGGTAAGATTTACGGCGTACAGTATAAACTGTATAGTAAGTGTTAAATAACTGATATTTTATTGTCCTTCAGGAATGACCGCTAGTATTTTTTCAATGACTGGTTCAGATTTAATATAAAGTGTCATGTGGCAACGAAATTATAATAGCACAAGTCTAGAAGCAACGAACCTGAATACGTGAAGTAAAATTAGTTCCTTGATAAGTTTTTTTTCTTTTTATAAGAAGTGGTGACCCATGAAAAAAAAATAAGTAGTATTTTATGTCTGGGCTAGTACGTTTATAAATAATAAAAAAAAAGAGACAACACAAAAACAGAATATTGCCAAGCGTTTTCCAAATTACAATTTCCGTAGCGTTACACAAGTTCATCCCCAGGGTACTGACCCAGGAGCAGAAGGAACATCATGTCGGAGTCTGTCAAGAACTCCGTCACAGTGCCATGAATAATGACTCGTCCTTCATGTCGAGGACCATTACCAGTGACGGAACTTGGGTGTATGGGTACAACCATGACAAAGCAACAGTCTTCACAATGGAAAAGTGTATTATCTCCACGACCGAAAAAGGCGAGTTACGTCCGCAGCTCCACCAAATGTATGCTCATAATCTTTTTTGACATTTGCGACATTGAACATAACGAAATCGTCCCCAGGGACCAGACCGTCAATAGCGAATTCTACTGCCAGATTTTAAGATGTCTGAGGGAGGACATTCGCCGAAAGCGACCGGATCTGTGGAACGCGAAAAACTGACTGCTGCACGATGCTAATTCACCCTGTCATCGTACTCTTGTCACACGTGAGTTTCCCACCAAAAACAAGATGATCGTACTTCCGCACCCACCCTACTCGTCAGATTTGGCTCTTGTGGACTTCGCCATCTTCCCGAAGCTGAAGATTCAGATTAAAGTTCGCCGTTTGAACAATATTGTGGAGATGCAGCGCGAATTGTAGAAGATGATTGACACGCTTCGAAAAGAAGGCTTCCAGGACACATTCCAACAGTAGCATAAACGTTAGAATAAAAATTCAGAACAAAATTCCTATAAAAAAAACGCCCTGTATATCATTTTCCAGGGCTGTTGCATACCTTTGCGTTGGAAATTCAGGTGACCCCCCTAGTTATCATAGTCATGATTGATACACCGTTTAAAAGCTTATGGAACACAGATTCCAACGAGGTAACATTCGTTACTTGTACCTCGCCCTTGGCAATAAAACCTATTTTATCTTTCCCACTTGTCAACAACCCCCTGAAATCTAGTAAACAATGGCGCTCACCCTGACTTTCTATTTTTAGCTTAGTTTGTAGACAAGAATGTAGGGATGAAAATTATGTTAGTTAGTCTTTTCTTCCTACAAAAAATTGTTGTAAGAATGTGTTTGTGTGAAAGAAAACATAGGCCCTATATTTTTTGTGGTACCAAAAAGGAAAGCGTAATGAATTCGTTTTATGTTGGAGATATTCTTAAAAAATGTTATGCGTAGAAGAAAAAATCATTGAGTTTGACTTTGCTCTCCCGCCCAGGCCCGTATCCAGCCCCCCCTACATTTTTCGGCTGGCTACAGGGCTACTCCCGCCCCCCTCCTCAACATAGTACAACATTATATGCACATCATTTTGCTGCACACATAATGAACAGCAAGAAGAATTATGCTTCTAGACCAATTCAGTGAAAAGATACCTGTGTCTTATATGGAACCGCCCTGAAAATAAATGTAATTTACGCAAAAAAAAAAAAAAAAAAAAAAAATTGGTCAACTTTGTCCACCCTTCCTCTTCCCCGTACAAACAACAAGTATACCACATACAGGTTATTACCATGTAGTGGATTACTTCATTGCTTCACCTACCAATTTTTATGAGTGTATCCCCAAGGAAGGGGGGGATGGTCAAAAAAAATCTGACCAAAAAGAAAAAAAAAATACATAATTGACTTCCCCCTTCACCATGGTATCCCACATATATAAAATGCTTATCGGCGGAATGCTTCATTTTTCAGGAACACATTGATGCCAAAATTAACTTCTTAGCTTAATTAGGGGCTGAATTATTGAGGCTTAAATACTTAACGTAGCAGCTTCGTCAACGGGCGTTTAAAGCTTAAGTGTATTACTCTAGGTAGGCTACAGTAAATTCTTATCTTGAATTTTCTCAAGATAAAAATCAATTACGAACTTTATCTACCATATCATAACACACGGCTGAATTGTTTCTATTAGTTGATCAAATACATGTTTTGATAAACGCCTAAGATATTCAAATTTGAATACTTGTAAGACTTGTCAAACTATTATTCTTTCCGTCTCGTACTATCAATTTAACCATCTTTTAATGACCCGGTTAATATTATACTTATATAAAAATGATACAGCAAACTCTTCTCATCTCAAAGTTGTCCGAAAACGATGGAAAATCCTTAGAGCAGCTGTCGAAATAGTGATGACGTCAAAGATCTCTGATGACGTCTTTCGTTGGAGGACAACATTCTGTACAGTAACTTGGGTCAGGTTTATTATACGAAACAAGTTTAAGAATTTATGACATGTGTGTGTGTGTGTGCGTGTGTATGTGTCGTGTGTATTCTCTAACGTAATAAAGGAAAGAAGAATATGATTTATAAATGTATAGTGAGTTGTAAAGTAACAAAAGGAACAACTAAAGGAAGTAAAATCAAAATTGTAAAACAATCGATATTGACATAAAAATGTTTAAAGCATGGAAAGTTAAATATAATATTGTGTGATATATACAGGGTGTTCAAAAACAGCACCGACAATTTTTTTATAAAAAAATTCTCGAGTTGTTCAGTTGTTTAGTCCCATTCAGCAGCGAGGCTATATGAGACGTGCACCTACTTATAAACGTTGAATCCGAACCACATGAGCTTTCGCCGGGGCTCGAACCCGGGTCTTTCAATAGCTCAGTGGTAGAGCGTTCCCCTCTTTTGTGTGAGGTCCTTGGTTTAATCCTAGCTCGCACCAAGTGATTTTTGTTGTGGACAAACACCGTGTTTGTAAGTTTTTTCGGGGTTCTCTCGTTTCCTCACGCTTTATTTATTCTACCATTGCATTCATTTCTCATCATTATCGTTTCTTTTAGCCTAGCCGGCATAACCATGGGACGTAAAACTAAAAGATTTTATTTCATGTTTTTCGAACCCGGGTCTCCCACGCCAAAGGCACATACGCTAACTGCTTAGCCACGAAGGAACTAGACAAAAACAAGGAAAAAACGGGTTCTATATAAAAAAAATTGAAAAACAATCAATTTCGGAGCTATAGCCCCCACAGGCAAACGAAGTTTTCTTTGATGATGATTCCAAGATAAAACAAGTAGAAGCGTCACGTGTACACCACGTGAAAGAGTTTGGTTGGTGTGGTATGATATTTTGTAAATATCGAAACTGGAAGTGGTAAAGATTTCTACAACTTCCGGTTTTACAAAAGAGATTAGAGTGAAGATGCAATATATTTTTAGTATGCTTAATTGGTTCTCGCTATCTATTACCGTTTTCTAGAGATGCAAAAAAGCCGGCTTTTTTGAATCGATGGTTTTTTGCACATAAAAAGCCGGCTTTTTTGGGAAAAAAACGAGAATTTTGGAAATTTTGGCTTTTTTCATTTTCATGATTTTTCTGTTTAAATAGCTTTCTTATAGTATACTCTAAAGTTAAGTAAGATTCCATGACCTGAATGCCATATTTCGCTCTGGAATTCACCATCATGATGGATGGAGCACATGGTTTATGAATTAAAGTAAAAATAAAATACGTAGTATTTGAGGGCAATTTTAGAAGCTATTTAACTTGATTTTTACTTCTGAATTATCGACATTTTTTTCTTCTCTAGATCATTTCTTTTTAGTCATCCGTGTTTCACTTCTTAGAGCTTAGTACTCTAGCTTCTAGCAGATAATTAAACTTATGTTTCTTAATATATCCGTAAGAGCGAACGTTTTTCAATATATTCGTAAAAGCGTACTTCCACATTTCCGTTATACTGTAGTTGTGCAATGATTTAACAATAATTTTCCTGACACAAGCTTTAATACCATTTGATAGAAATAATCAGTATCAGATTTAGAAAAATATTTGGGAGGGTTTTTTCTAAATAATGTTTGGTTTTTCTAAACAAATCCTAACTTTGATTTAAGAGGAGCTTAAGTTTATGAGTACAGGCATAACAAATATTTCGTTTCGTTTGTATATTCAGCTATAATCTTCCAGATACAACCTTGAAGACCATTTTATCCTGATAATCAGTGGCGGATTTAGAAAAGTATTTTGGGAGGGCCTTTTCTTATTAATATTTAGTTTTTCTAAAATTTCCTAATTCTTTTTATTTGAGGACAGCTTGAAGTTTATGAGTAAAGGCAAAACTAATATTTAGTTTGTTTTAGAAATTCCGTAATTTCGGGGTAGAGGCTTCAATCCGAAAGATACCCCCACCCTAACCCTCTTCGCAAATCCATCACTGCTGGTAATTAGTAATAACAAAGATTTAAAAACGATTAGAAAGGAAGTCGGCCAGGACTCACAATACACGCACTATCTCTACATTCACAGATGGAATTATGAAAAACTTTTGTCAAAATGGTCCAATGCGGGGTTGAATCCCAGACTTCACGATAGAAGCGCGAAAGCTAACCACTCACTCATGTTTGTTGTGCAGTTGTGCTTAACTTAAATGTATTCTCTCTCTCTCTCTCTCTCTAGGACAAAAGCTCTCCATTGACTTCTGTCCTTATCCAGATTTGGGTACAAAACCTCGCGGCCCAAAATCTCGCCTATCCGAAACTCGCGGGCGAAAATCTCGCCGGTCAAAACCTCGCGTCCCAAAATCTCGCCTGGCCAAAACCTCACGGTCCTGATCTCAGGACACAGAATCTCGCCTGGTCTGAACTACGCAGGACGTAATCTCGCCTGGAGGAAATGTCGTCAGTATAAAACGTCATCACGACGATTTCTTCGATGTTGAATGCTCTATTGCTGCTTGTATATATTTTGCAATAACACATAATTACATTTTTAATAATGAGAAGAAAAATTCTATCGCGTGCTTTGAAAATCTATCCTATATAAAAGTGAAAATGACTATTTTTTTGACATCATATCTCTTGAGCCACTCGACCGATCTCGATGAAATTTTCAACATAGATGAGGTTTGTGCCTGGGATGTATTTTAGAATTTCATTTTGGCGGCACAACGAAGAGGAGGGGGACATATTTAAATATAAATAAAACTTAATAACTCGTGAACCACGAGACCAATCTCGATCTAATTTGCCACACAAATCAAGTTAGACCCTGGGATGGTTTTTTAATCATTTCACTTTCACGGGAAGAGGGAGGGGAAGGTGGAGACATATAGAAATACATAAAAATGAAAGTGGCTGCGTTTGTGACTTAATAACTCTTGAACCACTCGATTGGTCTCGATCAAATTTGCAACATATATGGGGTTTGAACCTGGGATGTTTTTTACTTCACTTTGACGCTGATCTTAGGAAATTCTATCAAAATCTCATAATATTTATGAAAGTATGAAATAATATCTGAATTTTTACATCCCTCGATTATGTTTTGTAGGTTAAAGGAGACGTAGATGATCAGGATGAAGGAAATGATGGAACGAAAAAAGTAGGAGGAAACACGAATAACCCAAGAAAGCTCGCGCTCACGATATTTTGTATCTTCTTCGTCTTCGTCTTCTTCTTCTTCTTCTTCTTCTTCTTATTATTATTATTATTATTATTATTATTATTATTATTATTATTATTATTCGTACTACTACTAGTAGTAATATAGGATTGCATATTAACAAACTCATTGGGTAAATTTTAAGGAAAGGTTTCATTCCGCAAGGTTTTGGCCAAGCGAGATTTTGGTCCGCGAGGTTTTGAGCAGGCGAGATTGTGGGCGGCGTAGTTTTGGTAACGCGAGATTTTGGGCGGCGAGATTTTGGCTCGCGAGATTTTGGGCGGCGAAGTTTCGGCCGCGGGATTTTGTCTATATCTCCCTTATCCAATTCAATCCAGTTTCTACTCTGTATTCCTATTTCTGCTAGATCCATCTTAATATTGTCCTCCCATCTGAGCCTAGGTTTTCCTAATGGACATTTCCCGATTGGATTTCCAGTTAAAACTTTGAAAGCGTTCCTACTTTCTTCCATTCTAGCTACATGACCTGCCCACCTGAGCCTCCTAGACTTGAAGAATTCTAACGATGTTTGGTAAACCGTATAAATTATGTATTTGTTCCTTATGAAGTTTCCGCCATTCCCCATTCCCGTTCCTCTTGGGTCCAAATATTTGACAGAATTCGCGACAAAAAATATTTGGAACTGAATAATAACATCGAATTTCCTGATTTCAGTCGACATTTAATTTCTTTGTGGGTATGATTTGGTCTGTTAATACTGATCCAAGACATTTGAAAGTATCCACTGTGTCGAAAGTATTAATTGATATTTTAACGCATTCATAATTTGCCGTATTACGATCCTTGTGAACTTCATTGTATTTAGATTTCTCTGCATTTACTCATGTCCCTGCAAGCGTTTAATAAGGCCTCTGCATATCTTTCGATTGCTCTTCTATCAGATTTACATCATTAGCATACACCATAACCTGGTGAATACCAGTCAACTCTAGGCCCTGGTTCCTATCTTTTATTTTTCTTATAGCGCACTCCGGAACAAAGCTGAATAATAACTGCGATAACGCATATCCTTGTTTCAGGCCAATCTCGACGTGGAAGCTCGCATTTTTCTACTCGGACTTTATTCTGGGATTCATTTAAACACTTAATAAATCTAGCTTTTTCGGTATTCCAAATTTTATAAGAATGTTGTACAATGTTTCCCTCCTAACCGAGTTGTAAGCCTTTCTAAAATCAATAAACAATTGATTTACTGGGTAATATATTCCCATTTCTTTTCGAGTATATGTCGAATGGTAAATATCTGGCCGATTTCGACCAAATCCATACTGACAATCTCCAATAATTTCATCTGCGTATAAGGTCAATCTTATTAATAGAATGTTAAGAGAAATGCCTCGATAATTATTTCAATCAATTTTGTCGTCTTTCTTGTGAACTGGAACAGTGACTGATTCTTCCACTCTTTTTAATATATTTCATAGTTTTTTCTTTTTTGTAAAAAAAAAATAAATAAATAAATAAAATAAATAAATAAATAAAAGTTTCGTATCGATATGTTGAATTTTGTTGTTAAAAATTCAGAAACCTTCAGGACTGGGTAAATCGTGATGGTGGTTATTTATTCTACAGCCTAGGAAACCATACGCTCAGATGAACTGTCTATTACGTATATGATCCATGAACATAAAATTCGATACTTTCCCGATTCTGAACAAGCTTAAGGAACAGTCAGTGCATTACAGAATTTGCAGCTTTACCGATTTTGCAGATCCGAAGCACCTGATACGTGGTAACAGATTATTACGTATGTGATTAATCAGTGAAAAATTTGTTCGAAATATTCATACAATGTATATGAAAGTTAAAACTTAACTGAAAAATTTCAAGAATATACAGAACCACCCGAAACGAAGCTCTTGTAGTGCAGATTTCTCTCGTTTTTCTTTATTTTGCTTCAAAAAGAGGGTGTGTGATATTTTGAAGTAAAAATACTACATAAAATTTTGGTAGTTGTTTGTGTATCATTTTTAAGTACTTATTGTATATAAGAGGTTAAAATATTATCACATATATTGGTTAATCCTTTGGAATTCATAATGTAAATATGTTAAGAATTAAAAAAAAAATCTTTTTATAATTCATGGTTTATTTTCGAGGTTTCATATTATTATTTGCATCAATCACTAATTAAACCAGGTTTTTTTTTTTTTTTTTTTTTGTGTGGAGAAGCGAAACAAAGTCTGCTTTATCAGTTTAAAGCAACATTTTCAAAAAAGCCCAAAATTTCCCAAGCAAAAAAGCGAAGCAGAAAAAACCGAGTTTTTTTTTCCAAAAAAGCCGTTTTTTTTCCGGGCCCTTGCATCTCTACCGTTTTCACTCTATCAACGTTAAAACACGAAATGGTTGATTTCTACCACTTCCAGTTTGAATAGGCGGTTAAAGAGAGAGAAGAATGGTACGTATTCTTAGAACACTAAATCGATTCCAAAAATATCGCTCTTATCGATGTTGCTCTGTATAGATCGATATTGAAACTAGTGGTGGGCACAAAAACCGGCGGCGGGAGCTGGAATAGGAACGTCCATCTTAAACCACTGCCACGACGCTACTGAGAGCACTAGGGAAGTTCCGCTAGTGCATATGCCATGTTAGGACCTTACTCTCACGTACACGCAGTCGCTTCGCGCAACATACGGTTTCCTAACTATGGGACGCGTATGTAACTTACTTTCTGGATGCGCCTCGTATTAATTTTATAGAATACGATAAAAGTTTAGTTTGCTGAATATTTTATTGACAACGAGCAATAGTTTCAATAACACTAACATGTTCGATACTAGTTTAATTCTTGTATTAGTACTTTTTAATCTCCAGATCTGACAACACTAGACTTCTGTTGAGTTTGTGCTGTTACAGCATTACTGACCGTATTGATGTCTGAGCTAGCGCATAGGCCTAATAGTTGAATGAAACTATTGTAAACGTGAACATCAGAAAATTTAATTGTGTTATTGTATTATCTATATTAACATAATGAGTAAGTGGAGTTGCAATAAAACTTCCAAAATTCATGGCTCCCACATAAAGAATTTAGAAAATGTATTTAAACAACGTATATAACAGTGAAAACATATATTAAAAACGTTGTAAAGTGTATTTCAGAACCTACAGAATTGACTTAAGCAAACATGTCTCCTTGAAAATCAGATAGATCGACAGTTATATACTATCCCCGTCTACCCAGTTCATACCACACTTCAGTTCTACTGTTATTGACATAGTTTGGATGTGGCCCAAAAGTAGGTAGCTAATTGCACTTTATATCATTTCTCATTGTTATCCATCAGGTAGACTTAGTTTCTTTAATATTTATTCTTATTGTCTTTTTACTTATATCTCAAGCTCGGAAGAGCCGAAGCAAGGGTATATACCTACTTTTGGGCCACCCTGTATAATAAGAAACTGCAGTCGCCGTCTGACCGTTGCCAACCCAAACATCTGACGTAACTGCAAAATAATTCATTTTTATGTTTGTGCTACAAATAGTTCAAATTAGAGCACAGCCGCGCTACTTTTTGATCTTCGGATCTGGCAATATTGCATAAAAGCAAGAAAATCATAAAACATTGCGTATGCTTTGTTTCAGGTCTACCGAACTTCAAAATTGTGTTTCATGGTATCTTTTATTAAACATTGAAGAGTAAGACAATT
This sequence comes from Thermobia domestica, assembly GCF_964235325.1. Lineage (NCBI taxonomy): Eukaryota > Metazoa > Arthropoda > Insecta > Zygentoma > Lepismatidae > Thermobia > Thermobia domestica. The sequence continues at coordinate 293,172,218 of NC_137458.1, read as the reverse complement.
AATATTTTAAGTAAAAAAACAAACAGACAAACTCTGGCTTCTATAGTGCATACAATCGTTAGTTACAAGAAGTGTCTGTGCTACAGTTTGCATTCGATTGCATTGGGTTAACTAGCTTATTCAAAGCTGCTTGACTACTCCAGAAACGTTTCTGGCTTCGAAATTACATTTTTCAGACGAGTCTGTGCATTTGGTCTTTCCATGACCTGAAGGCTTTTTAATCTTTTATACTTGTTTTTTTTTTCGAATTATTAGAGTAAAAATAACGTCAGGAAAGGAAATCCCGTCCAAATTGTGATTCTTTCACACGCATCTGAAAATAACAAGCTATGCCCTGAAAAGAGTAAGTTAATAACGCATTTTTTTTCTTTTTATTTTAAGGCTATCTTGTGAGGAGTCACCGATTTAAGATGGAAAAATCCATTGCGAAGACGAACAAGAAATAAACCAGTGATGACGTTTTTCCAGTTTGATTTCAGTCAGATATTTTTAGCAGTATTGCATCATTTTGGGTTAGTAACTAGAGTAAGAACAATAAACTTTGATTTACACAGTTTAGAAATGGTCTTTTTCAAATTCCTTGACCTTGTCTTTGAATTCTCATTTGAAATAACTGTTTTTCCTATCCTAAACGGGTGTGGAAATTCACATAGTTACGTTCAGAGAACTAATTATTTTATTTAACAACAGAGAGAAGTTAAACAGTTTCTGCTTACACTTGGTAACCCAAGTAAAGAAACAAAATTAGCAAGGATTTCCCCATTAGCAACCGACAAAAAAAAAACTTGAATAGCATCGAGCAAAGATGCGGTTTTCTTAATTATTACGCGTCTGATACATTTGTGCAGATGGTAAGATTGCGGACTAATTTCGTAGTTTACAAATGAATCAGATATACTGTATATGACAGTGTCGTCACAAGTACTGCTTTTTAGTGGAATTGCTTCCATGCACATGTTTTTCGAGAAAACAAAAAGGATAAGTTGAATCTAATCAAATTAGGATGGGAGCGAAGCAGTCGTTTTATTATTATTATTATTATTATTATTATTATTATTATTATTATTAATAATAATAATAATAATAATAATAATAATAATAATAATAATAATAATAATAATAATAAGTATCGTACCTGCTGACAGGTCTTGGGACTAATAAGGTTTTTTTTCTATTTCTTTTTTTAAATTTAGGTTTAGGCCTGGAAATGTTTTTTCCACGCTTCTCCATCTTCCGCTCCCAATTTTCTTTTATTTTTCAAATCATCGATCAGTTGTGTTCTTCTTCTTCCTATTCCTCGTTTTCCTTCCATCTTTTCTTCTATGGTGGTATGAAGAAGACAATTTCTTCGCACGATGTGTTCAATCCAATTGGCCTTTCTACGAAGGATGGTGGCTAGAAGCGTCCTCTTCTCTCCTAACCGTTTTAAAACATCGTTTGTTACTCTCTCTGCCCATTTTGTCTTCTCCATCTTCCTCCAGCACCACATTTCGAAGCTCTCTAAATATTTCTTCTCTAATTTCCGTAATGCCCAAGTCTCTGAACCGTACTGTCCAATACTCCATATATAGCACTTGACCAACTTCTTCCTAAGTCCAATATTGAGTCTGCTAGTTAAGAGTGATCTTTTCTTATTGGATGCTTCTTCTGCTATGGCAAACGTTAAATATACTTCTGTATATACGAACTCTTTAACATGAAATCAAACATTATACCACTCACATGTCTACAAACTTAATTGTTCTATATGAAAAAGAATATTGTCCCCCAGTTGCTCTCCACGCTGGTCTAATGGTTATCGAGTTGACGTTTCGTGTACGTGCTCCCGGTTCGATTCCCGATGAGAGAAATATAATAGAATTTTAACTGTTCTTCATATTTCTGTGTTCGTACTCCTGTCGTGTTAAGCACAAAATGAAATAGAAATATGTGTAATTAGGAAAATAGTGGTAATTAGGGAAATAAAGTTACTGAGGAACAATCGGTTGACGAGTAAACTTTAAAAGAAAAAGAAAGTTGGTCTAATAGCTAGCGTTCGTACATTTTTACATGGGGTCCCAGGTTCGATTCCCAGTGGAAGAGCATTGAAATTTGAAAGCGTTACGGTGCTTCGGATTTTACCTTAAATTGTAGGAACACATCTTATGTACCCTCGGTACTGAAAAGGAACGCTGAAATTCAAAGAAGAACACATTTAAAAACATTTAAAAAGTAATAACATTAATACCTCTACAGTATAGTGTCTTTCTTCTCTATAAAATATGTTATATAGGCCTATAGTTTTTTTTAAAGTTTAACATTGCATATTTGTGCACCGAGTCTAAAGGAAGCGGTGATGATGAGATAAACGATAATGGTAGAATGAAGAAAGTGAGAGGAAACGAGAAAACTCCGAGAGAACTCCGGACAAAGTGTTTTTCTTCCACGAAACTCACCTGACAGGCTGGGATCAAACCAAGGACTCCACATGTAAGAGGTGACTGCTCTAGTACTGACCCTAGTAGCAGAGACAACTTGGTTGTAAGTAGTGTTGCTACGAGACGAGACACTAGACGGGACGGGACTTCTCGTAAAATGTCTCGTGTCTCGAAAATGAAAACGCTGGCGGAAATGGCCAAGATTAAAATTGCCAATGGTCATATAGATTGCAAAAGGAAAATCCCCTTTGTGAGAAAACATGTTGAAAAGCCTTCATAGAAAAGTGTCCTCTGTCTATTGAATGAAACAATCGTGATACGTGAGCTTCCAGGAATATCATCCTTAATGTTTTGTCCCCAATTCCCCTTGCTGTAAACTGAGGAATTCTCATTTTTTAAAAATTTCTGGCTGGAATGATGACAAACGAAATCAAAAACGGGAATATTTTTACAAGGTCAAGAAACCGAACTAACACCACCATCTATTCAATTTGAAAACTGGGTAAAACAGTGTATACATTTTTTCTGGCGGACTCTGTATTAAAACCCCTCCAAAGCTTGGACACGTCCCAACAAAATTTCTGCATGCGTGCCTGGCCAGAACACAAGGTCAGTAGCCAGTCACAAAAATGTCTACAGACTTTTACTGCTTTTGTGTTCTGGCAATCCTGTAATGTAATGAAGTAAACCACTCATGCCTCTCTTTCTAAACAAATTCATCTAAAAGCACCAAGCAAGCACAATGGCTGCAACTTTATAAAACAAATGAAACCAATTAGGTACGTAGTACTGTTGTAAACTAGAATGTTCAAACGTAGAATTAATGGTAAGGATAACTGTAATAAGTAAAAATGACTCTTGTTTCTCTTGTTGAATTGCTGACAGTCTTAATTTAGTATCATATGACAGTGTAGTGCGTTCACCATTTACAGAAGTGTTCTGGAGAAACAAATTCTCGCAGTTAAGAGCTTGACATAGGCCTACTAAAAATAATACAAAATTTACCGTTTTTCTTTTGCTATTTTTCATAAGTGAAAGGAGATAATGAAATGTAACTTACCACAATCATAGATAATCTACAATACAAAATATGAACTCGAAAAATTTTCAGTGTTGCCATCCATAGAAATAACAGTGTTGGCAGAATGACATATCCCCCAAAATCTAAGCTAAGACAGCAACTAGAGGAACGAACTCAACTGCGTTTGATTACGTATAATGTTATCTTGGAATCCTATGAACTACTTTTTAAATAATAATTGTATTTAATTTGTAATAAACAGTTTTAATATACAGTTATTAAAATTAAATAATAACGTTATTTAAAAAGTAGTTAAGAGAATTCTAAAACAACGTGATACGTAATCAAATACAGTTGAGTTTGTTCCTCTAGTCGCTGCCTTAACTTAGGTTTTGGGGGAAGTTATTCTGGCAACACTGTAATTTCTATGGTTGGAATATGGAAAATTCTTCAGGTTCATATTTTCTGTTGTAGAATAATATTATCTACAGTATGATTGTGGTAAATTACAATTCATTATCTCCTTTCACTTATGAAAAACAGGCAAAAGAAAATGGTAAATTTTGTATTATTTTTAGTATGTCAGGCTCTTAAGTAATGGCTATATATTTCGATGTAATGTGCTATTTCATCACTCATTTGTTTACGTTTTATTATACCTCTCGTTTTTCGTTTTCAAAATCTTCTAAAAGGGCATTGCGTTACTAAGTAAATAATGTTTAATATTCTTTTTAAGAGTTCTTTGAAGACATAAATTTCACAATAGAAGAGGAGGAGTTGTATTAATAATGGATTCACAGATTGTTGAAAAAAAAAAAAAAACAAGTAGCGGTCACGTGGACACCAAGTGAAGAAATTTGGTTTAATAGTGAACTATTTTTTCAATTATTAATAAAACCGGAAATAACACTAGATTTCTACAGCTTCTGATTTTAGTAGAAAGATCCGATTGGATATGGAATACATTCACGGAACGCTAAATTGATTATAAAAACCGGTTCTCGCTATCTATTACCAGTTTTTATCCTATAACGATCTACCCATCTATAACGATTTAAAACAGGTGATCGTTAGAATAGATTGTTAAGAGAAATATGATACCTAGTTCTAACGTTTGAATGGTAATTTTTTTTTCTCCCGGGCGTAGGAACACATGGACAGGGAGAGTAAATATATAAATTAGATTTGGTAAATGAAACTAATTAAAATTGTTCTTCATTGATTTTTTTGCAAGTCTTTCTTACAAAGTATAAGTCTGTTTTTACAGACTTAATCAAGTTTTCATGAGGTAAAGATGTACCATCTTCGACCTGGAGTTACGTTGACCATTGGTGGAAAGAGCCAAGCCAGAACACGTGGACAAAGGATAGACAACACAGACTAGAATATACAGACCGCAAACTCAGCGAAAAACTGAAAACTTGGCGACAATAGCGCCTCTAACACACGACGACGGAACTAACCAGTTGATCTGAAGTCTCCTACATGGAAATTTCGAAAGTAATTACTGACTAGATTATTTTTCTTCTTGTTATTTTTCTTGCATTTTGTTATACAATCGTAATATTGGATAGTAGTATTTAGATTATTTTAAGGATAAAGGTTTAATTTCACTGCTATATCTGATAATTGGAGGGAATATGTCACATTAAATATACGTGATACAGGATGAAATCAGTTATTTCCTCCATTCAGCATGTAAACTTAAGAGTGGTGTTCTGTGGTGTAAACACTGCTTTCAAAGTGAACTCTTTTAAAAGGAAGAAAATTCTATTAATATATTCTATTAATAAGCTGGAAAGGAACTTCGAGCCCAGAGACAGTGCAAGAAAAAGTGAACATTAAATTATATCTGATCTTTCTGCACTACATCTAACACTGAGATGCGAAGCCGACAAAAAACAATCTGCCGGTTACTATGGCAACCATGACGTCCAAGACCGATGGCAGCGCCACACACACACAACGACACTGATCCCTCCCACCGAGAGCGTTGATTGGTTCTTTCCCTGTGCAATCGATCCAAACTGATTTCAATAGCGCATCTAGGAAGTTGTTCGTCTGTATGTATTCTAGTCTATGATAGATAACATCAAGCATTGTGACTTGCGCTATGTTGCCAAATCTCTTTATGGACATCAATCAGGGTTGCAAACTACACGTTAAATCAACTAAAATTTTTGTACGGTTGCTCCTCATTCGTATATAGGAATAAATGTCCATAATTATTTTTCATGGTAATTGTAAAGGCACGCGACTTTATGAGCACATTACAGATCCCCTCTGTTTAAGGTTAGAAGAGAACAAATAACAATAGATACAAACTGTAATGTAGCCGTGTATTTTATCGGCATATATTTTACTGCCATAAAAATAAGTTCTTTTCGATTTTTTTGAAAACTACGCATGAAAATTTACTCTCCACTAGTTCATTTTGTTCAGCTCGGTATGATCTATTTGGACAATATTATAATTAAACAAAAATTAATGTTTAAAGTTAATAATCATTCTGAACCGTATCTCATTATCGATACTACATACTGTCATCTGTTTCATTGTAGTATCAGAATGAAAAGATTCATAAGCAAGGCCGTAACTTAGGGTAGAAGGGGCAATTTCAGCTCCCCTTTTTTGAGGAGAGGCCCACGCCAAGATAAAACTTTGTTACTCCATATGACACGACACGAGCATGAACGAAGCATGGAATAGGCTCACCACATTCCCAAAACAACACAGAGACACAAAATATCTTGAATGAAGCAAAAATGTGATATGAACCCACTTGAGTAAAACTATTAGCCCCCCTCCCCAGCAGAAATAATATACATTTCTTAAGGCTTTGTGTCAAATATTGTACCCTCATTTAAACTTCTGAAGCATAGAATCGACTCAACATGAAAATAATTTAAAATACTTCTGCTGCTTCATCATTAACTGAGACTAAGGTGAAGTATGAATATAATTCGAGCCATATTTTAATAATAATAAAAAAAAACAACTGGGGATCCTAGAAGTATTTTAAGAGGCCCAAATATTAATATTTTTCTTGGGTTCTCAAATATTAATACTTGCGCCTTTAGGAAAAGTGTTTGAAGTAACAGCATTGTTGGTAAGGGTATACCTTTATCATCGCTCGAGGTAATGATACAGCATCCGTTTTTTCAAGTTTACAATAAAATTCGTTTTTCTTGATTTTTCTCCAAAATTACACGTGAGGATTCATGTTCATCAATATCATGTAATCATTTTATTCAGTTTGATGACATCTCTCGATTAGTATAGGCCTCATCTTTGGATTATTATTATTATTATTATTATTATTATTATTATTATTATTATTATTATTATTATTATTATTATTATTATTATTATTATTATTTTGTTTGTTTTCGTTAAATACTAATATTTATAGCATGTAGAATTATCATTACTAGTAGTTTTACTAATGTAGAGAGACTTGGGCATCTTGAAGGGGAAAATGCCTGTATAAAGACAAGATCTGCAAAGACATTAAGAAAAAAGTACTATTTTGACAGAAATGAAAATGTCTTTGACAAATATACGCATATTGCAAGTACATACTGACATGGCGTAATCGAATCAACAAATTAAAAACAAGAAAAAAAAATTAAAGCTCAAATGTGAAACTTTTGTTTGTGGTCATCACTCTTACATTGTTACGTAAAATCCTTGATGTAACTTTTAGTATTTATTATTTGTTTACCTTCTGTTTGTTCAACATACACATAGCCTACATGTCTTACGTTAAAAATTGACGTAACATGAGTCACAATCCAAACAGAGTCCAAGATATACAAGAGTAATCTAATTTCTGGCTTGAAGCAAATTAAAATTAGTCTTGTCACGTCCTGCATTAACAAGCACAGGGAATTTAATAAAAGAAAGAAAGAAAAACAAAAGAAAAAGTACATAATTTCACACGTGTAACCAGTTCTTCAACTCTGTGATAGTACATAACTAGAAAGCGACATCTCTGTAACATGGATATTCTGACGGTAGATAGATAGTTCAGTTATTTGTAATTTATATAACAAATAAGCAAGCGTAAGGGCTCTCTAGCGATCGTGGGTAGAGACAGCGTTGAATCTAGAAATAGCTATTTTCTGTATGTTTACGGAAACAGCCACAAAAAAAGAAATATCATGTTTTCTATTTGAATAAAGTTGTACAAAAAAATCTTGGAGGGCGCGGTTGCTCAGTGGTAGAGCGTTCACCTGCGGTGCTTGGGGCCCCTGGTTCGATCCCAGCTCGCGCGACAAACACTCTGCTCGTGGGATTTCCTGAGGTTCTCTTATTTTCTCCTACTTTATTCATTCCACTATTTCATTCATTTCTCATCATCACCGTCTCCTTTAGCATAAGCGTGGGACGTAAAAGTGAAAGATTTTCAAAACAAAATTGAAAGTTTGTAATTTCTTTGTTTCTATAGTAATTTTTTAAATGAAGAACCAAAATGACATTCGAAATCACATTTCCAAATATACTTTTACGATCAAGTAGACCTTGCTGCGAAGCTAGCATGTTACCTGGGAATACATTCGGCAAATAAAATATAAATCCCAAACGAATAATTAAAATGAAATGTCTAAATGTAAGTCCCGGTTATGCTCTTTAAGCTAAATAAGACGCTTTATTAATGAAAGCGAATGGTTATGAAGTGATTGTGAAATGAAAATGTAGAAGGAAGGGACGTAAAACTTAAAGATTAAAATGTAGAAGGAAACGGGAGGATGCCAAGAAAACCCCCGACTATGATCTTGTCTAAACCAATAATTCAAGATCCGAATTACTAACAGAAATTAGAAATACGAACAGTTTATGATACTTTTTAATTTGTTACAATGGACATCCAGAAAAAGAACTTACTGTAAACATGGACCAGATATAACCTTTAAGATTATTGTTTAATACGATTTCAACGCGGAGCAAATATAAATTGCAAATGTGTGTGCTGGCGTCACACAGAAATAGGTACTGTGAAATGTTTATAAAAGCAAGGAACGTCTGGTGGACAAGATTATAAATACTCACATGTGGAATTTGAACCTTATACAATCAAACAAATACTGGCTACAAACAACTGGAATTAATTTTATTATATTAATGAAAACACTCAAATAGATGGAATACAATTTCATATACATTTAAAAAAACACACACAACCTTTTCTTTTTAAAAAATCTTTTACCTATCTGATAAGTTTCAAATATAAATCTTCTCATATGAATTGTTTTTATATATATATATATATATATATATATATATATATATATATATATATATATATATATATATATATATATAATATACAATCATAGACATTTGACTTGATCAATCAAGTTAAAAGAAAGTGCAAATGTGATGTTTCATAGCATATTCATCACTTCCAAAGAAAAATCAAAATAAAGTACACTAATGGAGCAAGATTGGAAACAACTAATGGATGTAGGTGACATGGACTAAGTCTCTATCCAACAGGAGAAAACACTCTTTTAAACATTCTTTAAAAATAATACATTCTGGAAAAAGAAAGAAAAATCTACATTTAATAAAATTTTGTTACTTTTTTTCAATACCAACAAGAAAAAATGTTGTAGAGGTGAAGGAAGAAGATGATAGAACTGCACGTTTAAAAAAAAAATGTTGATAATTTTAGTAAATTAATAGAATAAATGCTTCTTGGGCCAGAGATATATGAGCTGGTTTGACATAGCTCACCAGTCTTCCTTATTCTAAACCAGAGTTTTCACTTCCTTGTAGTTTCTCTTCATTATGTCTTTTACTAATCGATCCGTATACTCCGTACACTGCACCGTTTCTTCTGGCTATTTTCAACGAATTTAAAAAGTTCCTTACTGAATTCTATGTCTGTGTGTGTGTGTGTGTTATTTGCGATTTTTTTTTTCAATTTTGAGCCCTCCATTCGATAGTATCAAAAAAAATGTCTGAGCAAGTGATGAAATTTTTTGCGTCACTCTTACCATTTCCAAAACATTGGCCATAAATGTTGCGATTTCGGGAGATTTAAGGAGCCATACCTCGGAACCGTAAGTCATAGAGAGATCATATTAGTGTTGAGCAATACCTAAGAGAATGGTGAACATTTTGGTACCAAATAGTAACCGATGGCCACTAGTCAGCTGCCCAACGTTCCCCAGATATTGGCCAAAAAAAGTTCGGATTTCGGGAGATTTAAGGAGCTATATTTCGAGAACCGTGAGTAATAGAGAAGTGATATTTTGCGAATTTTTCAATTTTGAACCCTCCATTTTGAACGTTTCCTCCCACTTATTTCATTAATTTCTCATCATCACCGTCTCCTTTAGCCTAGCCGGCATAATCGTGGGACGTAAAACTCAAAAATTTTCATTTCATTTTTTTCTTCTTTCACATATATGTATTACGAATCTGTTTGATAATAGATATGTTCCTCTATTCTTAAGTCACCCCCAGGTAAATTAGTTAGTACACACTGGACTATATTTATCAAACATTTATCTAGGAATGGGTGATCGCAAAGCATAGTTGGGAACTCTAGTTGGTATATGTGCCTTCGACGCAACAGATCCGAGTATGAGTCGCACTCTAAGCTGTAATTAGGCCATGTATCATGCAATTTCGGTACCGAAAAACGTTTTGAAAAGGGCACGAAACCAACCACAACTATGGTCTATAATTACATCTTAGACTTGGGGCCCGAACTCCTTTCCCAGCCCCCTTCGGTAAACCATTGTAATATTAGCTGATGATGAAGTGTGTGTGAATCTCTACGCAGCAATACAGTTTATATGTCCACAAAATAAACCAACTTTTGTTGTAAGCTGTAGAAGTGTCAGAAAGGCATTTACCCATTTAGGTTACGCGTGGGTGTCAAGAGTCAAATATTGCTAACATTTGCCACTGCCATCAGGATGCTGATGATGATGATCCTACTTTTCACTTGAATAATGTAAAACACGTAGCTCTTCAAAGAAAGCGTTGGTTTTGCTTTTGTGCTAATTATATTGTATATTGACTTTCCATTTTCTCGGAAGCGATAGATAGAGCGCGTGTGGGCTTTGTCTCTGTAAATTCAATTGCATATACGTTTAAAACACTGTTGCAAATAAGAAAACATTTACCACCCGTCCATAATAATAAATGTATCACAGAACAAGAGAGAAAATTATCATTATTTGTTAAAATTTAACGTTCCCTTTTAGGGAGGCTATATGCGATGTGGGCCGGCAAATTAAATTGAAACCCGAACCACAGTAATGCGTTTCTGCAGGAATCGAAGAACCCGGCACTCCGTCTACAAGGGGTGTGTACTTGCTGCTATAGCAGCGTGAAAGCTATTATTATTATTATTATTATTATTATTATTATTATTATTATTATTATTATTATTATTATTACAGCTGTTTTCCCGAAGCTTTAAGCTCGTCTGGCAATTGACTTCACACTTGCGACATCTCTTGTCAGCGACAAGTATTAGCCTGACTTCAACTATTAAAAATCAATATGACTGACATATTAAAGTTTCTTCCGTTTATAATAAGAATTAAGAATAAATATTTTCGCCAAAGTGTTTATGCAACCCAGAACTCTTAAATGTTTGAGTGTTACTCACAGACTGAGATGTTTTCTGCTTTAAAGTTCACAAAGTCTGTAAAGTTGACCTCTCCAACTCTCGGTAAAGGCTCGCGACTACTATCACGAATTAGTACTTAATTTGCGCCGTAAAATTTAGAATTTGTGTTCCATTAAAAACAAAGAAACTAACAACAATAGTGGGATGCTAACTTTTACACTAGCCCCAACTAAACCAGGTTGGATTCAAACCTACGATAGATAATATTTAATGCTTAATTAATGTTGATTTGAGCCACATGTTTTAGAATTTGTGCTATGGCTACAAAGAGAGAAGTGTAAAGTTATCCTCCTCCCCACCAACTCGGATTCAAATCAAATCTTTGCCAATATTTAATGCTTAATTTGTGCTGATTTGTGTCGCATGTCTTAGATTTTATGCTATATCGACAAGGAGGAAATAAGTAACAATGATCTGAAAGGGGGTGTGAAGTTATTCCTCCATTATTGTTGCTTAATTTCTTTGTTCTTAATGGAGCACAAATTGCAAATTTTACGGTACAAATTAGCACAAAGTAAGCAGTAATTCATGATGGTATTCGCGAGCCTTTACTGACAGGGTGGGGGAAACTTCACGCACTCAAGTTCACACTACATAAATCTGAAAGACTGTAAAGGCAAAATTCCCCAGTAGCAGAGTACGAAGTAAAAAATGTAGGGATAAGGTACAAGGACGCCGATTTCTCTGTAAATTTGGGGGGGGGGGGGCGTCCATTCAGATGCAGAAGGCATATATGAGGATTTTACGACAAATTGCATTCAAATTATGCCAAATATTGTATATTCTTAAATACAATAAGGGGGCCCACATGAGCTTGGGGGGGGGGGCCTTGGCACCCCCAGGATCGGCGCCCTTGACGAGGTATTATTATAATGAATAAGTTCCACTTCAATCCCATAACTTAAATCCCTGCTATTGAAGCTGTGAATAAAAAGCTTCTAGTAACCCATAGAAAATTGATGTTAGTGTGTAAACATGTAAATTTGCAGTAGCCTCTAACCATTTGCGTAAAGTTGACAAAAATAGTTTTCCAAGAGAACTCGTATTTGTAACGGTGATTGAACACACAAGAAAGAAGTCTTCAAAAATTCCATTGACCAAGACATTTTCAGACGTGGGTTTTTCTTCGCTCTTTTGCTTAAATATTCATTCAGTTCGTGGACTGGTCTCTGCCACTTTTAACGTAGGAAAAAAAAGAAAAGAAAAAGAATAAAAACAAAACAAGACGAGATGAAGTCAAATAAAGGTGGCAAGGATTTCACCATTACGGAAGTAAGGAGAGAGACACTGGACTGTCGCTGCTACTACACAACAAACTAATGAGGTCATAGTTTAGCTGTCGGCGCTTTTTCAAATTAAATGCTTCAACTGGTCTGGCGGGATGGATATACACATTTTTACGTACTTTATTCAAAGGATACGCATGCAAGTCATTATCAGTGGCGGCTGTTGAGAAAGGTCACATCCGTAAAAAAAATTTTATCATTTCAAACAGTGGCGTATTTAGGGGAGCTATCGCGCTCAAGCTCTTCTCGAAATAAATTTGTTAGTTTTTTTGCATCCCATCTTTAACATTTCTAAGAATTTCGCTGACTTTCCATTTTCTTATGCTATTTGTTCAGAAATAATACTGTATTTGTCAAATTTCATTCCATGTAAGAACTGCATTGTTTTTTTCTTTCTTTCGTGCATTCTTCTGTTCTGTTACTTTCTTTCGTTTCTCCTATCCTACTTTCCACCGTTATTAAGTGTGATTCAAGTCGGCCGTCGTCAGTAACACCAAAGCTAAGAGGAGTTGATAAGCGAAACTCGTGTTACACACCAACTTGCACGAATATCAACATTACGGGATTTTAGTTATTATGCCAAAGGAATATTTACATCGTTTAGTTATAAAGAAAGGTAAATGTTTGAATTAAAGAAAAATCAAGAAGGGGGAATAAGCAGCCCGGGAAATTAGGTAGGCCAAGAGGATGCTTCCTTTTTGTTCTATGAATAGAATAAAAGATTAGATTTAATGCTAAATTTCTGTATCACATCACATAACATTCACCAGTCTGCCATTCTTGCAATTAAAACTGCAATCAGTGTAATTCAGCTTCAACGTATCTCAACATTTTCTTTCGGGTAAAAACGTGCACACATAAAATTGAATATTTCCATTTTTTTTTTCTAAAATGAAATCAATTAAATTGAAATGAGGTTACATATATTCAACGTGTGTTTGCAGGAGCGTCTTTTCAGATTTTCCTGAAGGGGGGAAGGGGCGTAAGATCTTCCGCCGACATACGAGTTTCACGTTTTCTTCTAGTATATTAATAGACCATCGATTAAAATATATTTAATTCTCAAACTCAGGTGGGGAATTGCCCCCTGCTTCCCAGTGTTGTGCATAGCCCCCCCGAAACTAAATCACCAATACGCCACTCATTTCAAATTCAAGGAAAGAACCCTCATATTGCGTATGAAAGCTGTATACAAGAATTCTCCTGCTGCCCAAAGAACACATCTCGCATTCTTCTATTTCTGCTACTCAGCTGTCGATCAAGGGAATACATGGCAAAGCAATACCTAGATTTCTTATGGTATCAGCGTTAATTGAACCAGTAGCCTCATTTCAGATTTTCCTTTGGGGAGGGTGGAAAGACTCCATCAATGTAAGTGGTTTCACGTTGTTTTTATTAGTAGGTTATTTTTCTATTAATTAAAGTACTGTATACACGAGGATCGATCAGTAAGTTTTTGTCCTCGCATAGAGAGGGTGAGAATAGAATATATGTTATTTGTCCTTTTCCACATAGTCATTGTACAGAGTAATATAATTCTCCAAATGGTCTTTAATTTTTATAACTAGTTTTTGTAGGAAAAAAAAAGTATCGCATTGGTTAGAAAATCAGTTCTCTAGAATGGAAGTTACGAAAATTTATGTTTCAGAATCCTAAGGTACTCACGCTACAATTTTTATAGAGGTAGTTGGTGACTACTTCAAATTATATGCTCGTAGCCAAACTTCCTCTATAAAAATTGTTCCGTTAGAACCTTAACATTCTGAAACATGTACTTTTGGATAGCACACATATTAGTTACTAAGTGAAGTCTTGACCCGACTACGGTATTTCCCATAGTTTTGGAGCTATGGAACTTTAAAATTCATTATTTCATGTTTTCGGCAGCCTTTAACTCCGAAAGAAAGCATTTGTGCACCCAGGTTGGTCTATAGGTACTTTTGTCTTATGTTGTTTTTTAGGAATCACCTCCTAAACGTTGTCGGTGTTGTTTTGAAACACCCTGTATATAACAGTCATGTTCTGTACAGCACTTGATCTCACTGATAACTCAGCACATACAAAAATATGCCATATAACGTTAGTCGGCAGGATGCTTGTATTATGTGAATGCACTTTAAGGTTGCAAGTAGTAATCATAGGCGGCACTGTTAGCACTACGTGTGTCACTGGTAAAAGTGTGTGTAACCAGCAGGAGAAACCAATAGAACGTACATAATAAATAAACAATATACTTCAATAGAAAACAAATATCAATGATTATTATTGGTAATTAAGGACGTGCATTTTAGCGCCATCCACATTCGTTTTTCTCGATTTTCTCGTAAAGTACGCATGATATGATCTTTCGATTGACGTATGCCTCCTAATTCGACAATATTATATTTGAACCAAACTTAAAGTCGCTTCCTTCCTTCCCCCTTCGTTTCTTCTTTCCCTTCTTCCCCAAGTAGTCATCCTTTATACCTGACGGGATTTAAAAAAAACATAAATACTGCCAAGGGAACACTCCGATTTGGTGAATTCAATTGCTGAAAATGATTGCTAGCACTGGATTCAGCATCACAAGAAACATAGAAAAAGAGGGTATTTAGTGGCAGACCCTGTACAGGGTGGGAGATAAATGAGGGCAAAGTGAGAAGATAGAACACAGAAAATGTCTAGAAATGCCATGTTAATTTTGAAACGATTAAAGGGATTGAGGTCAAATGTTGGGTATGAGGAATGCGTGTAGAGCTCCAATGAATAGGTGTAATGTGAATCACGAAGGACATCTAAAGTCAATGGAGGGCTTTTGTGAATGCGGCATTGAATTTTATAGGCCATGGAGTTGGTTAGTTACTTAGTTATAAATATTAAAAAAGTTGTTTGCTTTCAGTTTTGAACTTCCCGGCTCCTCCATTCCTTGTGCATTTTTTCTAAACCTTTGTTAATAAGACAATAACATTAAATTACTCGAACAAAAATCTTATCTTGAGCGCATTTCATAAATTCATTGTTTGCACCTTTTTTTTGTCACTTTCTTATTACTCATTTTCCAGTTGTCATTTTCTCCTTGCCGTTTTGGACTTGCCCTACTCCATTGAGAGATCTAGGATGTGTCTACCAAGGAAAGAAGAAGAAGAAGAAGAAGAAGAAAGAGTTCTCAGCTGGTCTCTCAGGAAAGAAATAAAAGTCAACTTAGAAGTTAAAGCGCCGTCATTTTTTCAACTCTCTCTCTGTATACACAATAGGTTTACTACTATCGATTATATCTTGTTGAAACAAAGTGTTTCGATTATTTTTAAACATACAATTATGGTTGATTTACGGAAGGAAAATCAACCTCCCCCCCCACGATTTTGTATAGAGGTTGCTTTATTTGACATTGAAAGAGGCAGGCTTCCGGTCAGATTACATACCTGAACTGGATTCAAGACCAATAACGCAATAACATTTAGTACATCTGATATGGCGAAATAAATAACCTTGACCGTAACTACATAACTCTCTGTTATGAAATGATCGGAAATATATATGCGAATATTCACACTCATAAAAGTTTAACAACAAATGCTGTAAATCTATTACGTCACACGGACTTTTTAGAAACCAGGGTATTATATTATCAAAGCATCATGCAGTTAGTTTAGGGGAAAAAAATATTACGAGAGCGTTTTACGGAGAAGATTTTGTCCAAATACAAGGTACAAATCGACAGATATTAATCTTAACAATGTTAAATGGGTGAGTGCAGGAGTAAAAGTATATCTGAAAAGGTAAGGGAACGCATGACTTTACGACCTTCCCCTTGCCTCTCTTTGCCCATTGTAATTATTTTAGGAAGTGGGCGGATGCCATAGATATTTTTTGGAAATGGGGTAACGACGTTCATCCGCGTTTCCCCTCACTTTTACCCCTGGGTGAGTGTAAGAACTCATTTGTAGTTTTCGAAAAAATCTAGAAAAAAGGAATTTGTTGCTAATCCTAAAAAGTAATGCTGTAGGAGAGCTATGCTGATATACGAGGGTTGAGTCATAAGTCATGGCCACTATATATATATATATATATATATATATATATATATATATATATATATATATATATATATATATATATATATATATATATATATATATATATATATATATATATATTAAATTTCGAATGGGACATAACAGGACAGATCGAAGATACACGTGGGAAAGCTTATGACATATAATGCCGAGTGGTCCCACAGATGGTACCTAGGGATATGTGAGTACGCCCCTAAGTTCAGTAGGTGAACGTGAGCGACAGTAGAGACCTGCACGGGCCAGGCTCGGCCCGAAACCCGGCTCGGCCCGCGGGCCGACACTGATTTCTCTTCAGGTCGGGCCGGGCTGGGGCCAATTAACTGCAATAATTATTGACTTTCATTAAACGATAATTAGAATAAAGGCAAACGTTGAAGAAGTGTGCCCGTGAAAAATGTTACAAAATGAAACTTTTAAAATTTATCGGGCCCGGGCCGGGCTTGGGTCAAGAATTTTAAAAAAAACTATCGAGCCGGGCCGGGCTCGGGCCGAAAATGTCCAAAACTTTTCGGGCCCGGGCCGAAAAATTCGGCCCGTGCAGGTCTCTAAGCGACAGTGGTCCGGAATGGAGGGCACGAAGAATGAACAACGTGTGTATGTGAAATATTATTTTCCCGTAGCAGGAACGCACGGGAATGCCACACAGAATTACGGGAAGCACTAACTGCGCGTGCCTTACCCACCCTATCGAACAGTGGCGAGAAGGATTGCAGCTTTCAAATGGGCCAGAGTGTCGACAGCATTTCGACGCGAAGTGTCTCACGTTAGAGCTTCACACAAATGAGATGGTGTTCAACCCGCTCCTTATCTCTGTCAACGGACCGTCGGTGAACTAGAGCCTTTCTATTGTGCTGCTAAATTGTCTTGATCCGTGGCAAAAATGCGAACTAAAGCTCACACCCATGCGTTGAGCCAATAAGAGTTCAGCTGTTGCTAAGCGAGAGAGCGGATGACGAATCAAAGTGGAATTCCTTCAGCCGATAGCAGCGCTTGGAATGGGAGACTAGGTGTCAACTCAATATGGTATACCTTTAGTTCAACTGTGCCCTTGCTGGCGCTGCTATCGATATGTGATTTCCTTTACCCCTCTCGAAAGAGGAGGAACAAGTTGCTGCGGCCGAGATCTTTCAATTATTGGATGTGGAAGCGTTGCCACAATTAATTATTTCACAGACTTCGCTGTGCTCTGTCTTGTTAGCCATTCTAGGTAGCCTACGATCTTCACTGGTCAAGACCAAACGATTGAGTGACAAATTGGCAACACAGCTGAGGTCATTCATTTCTTTTTCCTAAGCAAAGGGAGGATTTCGTCCGCCAGAGGGTGGCGGGGGTGAGGCCGAAGTTTAGTTCACATACTTTCCGAGGGCACAGGTGGAATAGACAGGCTCTAGGTGACTACTTCGAACGTTGCTGAACATCCAGGGTAACTTGCGAGACCTGTACTGTATACGATTGTAAAGTTTGTGTAAGTAGTTTTGTGTCTTATACGATTTTAAACCAATGTTGTCTAGTTGCCTGTGTTTTGTTTGTTCCCCGAGAGGGCCTCCTTCATCCAACTTTCCTCTGGTAAAGCCATTAGACGGCCCATGCTGTAAGCTATTCTACGTGTATTTTCGATCTGTCCTGTTATGCCGCATTCGAAAGAAAAAAAAAATAGTTGCAATGACTTACGACTTAACCCTCGTAGAAATAATAACTAATCAAGCTCTGCATTGTGACACCAATGAAATGACAGTACATAAAATGGTTAATAAAATATAGCCCAAAATTACCGGTTACTAGGGATGAGCACGAGACAAGATTTGAGACTGTCTCGTATCGAAAATGTGCTGTAAAAGTGATGTCTCGACTCGAAAAATGTATATTTTTCTATTGGAAGAGCTATGTCTCGACTCGAATTTTGTCAGGAAAATTCTGTCTCGACTCGTCTCGTGCGCATCCCTACCGGTTACACTTAAATTTAATTTCTGTTAAACTAAAATAATGTCCAAAAACTTGGTACATATACCGGTTGATAGGTGACGTTAAGCTGAAGAAAATTACGTGTTTGCGGTTGAATTTCCATGCATATTTTTCGAGAATATCGAGAAAAATCATTTTGTTGCGATCATTCATTGCCAATATAAATTGGGAGTTTTTGTTCTGTTAGGAAACAATAATTACTTATTTATTCACTATGTATATACCCAACAAGCGGAAGAATAAAAAGGATATTGTCTGTCATCAGGTGAAAATGACGGAACCAATTGAAATATATACTCTGGTTGTACCTCAAATGTCCAGCACCGCGAATGTCCTGATACCACAGTACCGTAAATATTATACCTATGTTAACAGTTTAATAACTTTCAAACTTATGTATTAAAAATTTATCCTATTATTATATACATGGTATCCAGTGGCGTATTTAGGGAGTGGCTATCGGGCTCAAGCCCCCCCTCCCCAAATTAAAGTTGGTATATGCACAACTTAAATGGCGTGACAAACATCTTGGCATTTGAAGGCGGTGCTTCAAGTTCCCTTTAAATGCTGCTAACAAATGAGAGGCCTGCGTTATTGCCACGTTTATTTTGTACAATTCACTTCAGTCTATATTCTGCCACCTGATCGAGCTGTAGTTCGTCTGCTTAGCTAAGCCATAGGCCACACCCCTTTACCACTTGGCAACGTCGCGTCAAAGCTTGCATTTTATTCGTTTAGCTAAAATGCCAAGATGTTTGTCACAGGCTTTAATTACAATTTATCGGCACTCAAAAGGAAAAATATAAGTGCTTGTTCACGTGTTGTTCATAGCCCCTCCCGAAACAATATCCTAAATACGAAACTGATGGTATCCTAGTGTTATGTATTATTATAGATAAGAATTTCTGGCAATTTCCATTGTTGCTAACTTCGATTTTGTTACGGTCTTTAAATCTGTTGTTGCCATCATTACCATGCCAACGAAAGTTTGTCAGTTATCAACAATTCTATGATATGTTGTAGGCTCACCGCTCACTAGTTGTTGAGAATGCAAATTAACCTATTATTATGTGGATTATTATAAATAGGAATTTCTTGCACTTTTCATTATTGAAAACTTTGTATTGCGGCCTTTAAATGTATTGTTTTTTCTTATCGTTACCATAGCAACGAAAGTTTGTCAGTTGCCAAAGATTCTGTGAATGATAATAGAAGCTACATACAGTATATATAAAAGAAAGTGACTACTCTAGTGACTTAATAACTCTTAAACCATCCGACCGATCTCGATCAAATTTTCAACATAGATGAGGTTCGGCCCTGGAATGTTTTTTATCATTTCACTTAGAAGGTACAACTTTGAGGGGGGAATATATATATATATATATATATATAAATGTTTAAAAATGATCGATATTAGTGTCGAATCCAAGATAAATTATATTAAAATTTGTAACGTTACCACTAAAATTAGACTAAATTTATTGAAAAATTGGGATTTCTAGGGGGAGCGAACATCAGAACTCTCTTCCCTTTACGTCCCTGACTGCTTTTAAGAGTATTATTCTCTTTTTTTCTGGCCAAAATCATTACTTTACAGACTCTTTGTGCGTGTGTGTGTGTGTGTGTGTGTGTGTGTTACATCAAACTGATTTGACATAAAAGCATTCAAAACTCAGAAGTTATTACAACATCTACGACTCCTAATTTGTAAGTATATTGTCGCAAGCGGAAATTTATTTCGGAACAGGAAGCGCAAAGCTTTTCGGGGGATTCAAATTCAATATAAAGATAAATTATATTAAAATTTGTAAAATCATCCCTAAAATTAGACTAGATTTACTGAAATGTAGGATTTTCGGGGTCGGACCCCAGGACCCACCCCTTCCGTGTGTCCCTGGTTGGTAATATCATGAAAGGAATCAACAAAAACGGTGGCTTAACATTTCATTCTTGCAATCAAACTCTAGTTAGGAAGTAATATAAATTGTACTTTGTCAATACTTAAAAGAAATATGATCTGTTATGCGAAGGTCAGCTTACCGTTTATTGGTACGATTGCAGCGTAGCGTCCCTTTCAGCACCGGAGCTATCAGATTGCGTTCAAATTTTTCAAGGATCTCCCAGCAAGAATCGACTCCATGACCTCCGTGGATCAAAGGCGTGATAGCCACTAGACCAGCTTAGTATCCAGCTTAGAATATATACATAGCAGTATAAAGAGAGAGAGAGTAGATGGATAGCTAGATAGATATCTCTCCTAGGAAACAAGTCATAGAAGGTAGACAAAAGCATTTTTTTTTTTTTTACTGGATACCACAAATGACAAGCAGCAACCCACACAGCATCCTAATATTACAAGGTAGTGTGGCGAAATTAGGTAGCACTGCGAATATCTTGGAAACGACCAAGACAAATGGTTGTCATAAAGTACTGGAAAGACCTTAATCCAACAATGGTTTGATAATTGTTGATAATGGTATGTGTTTCAACCGACTTCACCACACTCATATGATCCCGGTTCTCATTCTTGATACCTGAGCATCTGAGATTAAGAAATAAACGCTTATACCTTATTCTGAGAGATCATATGTTTAACCCTGTAGCTGTAAAAATTTCTAAAAAGAAAGACAGTTAATATAAAATTTACTGTTCCTGGATACGACTGGGTAAAAATTGCTGTCATGTCTGGCTATAATAAACGGTTCTGCGAACTCGAAATATTTTAACAACCGTTTCTAGCGAACCGGCTGAATAGTACCACTGAGTATCCACTAACAATAGATCTTCCTCTAACAAGACGTAATGTATGTATCAGTTATGGTTATATACTAATCTCATGCTTCTTTGGTCAAAATATTTCTGGTCACTCTAGGTTTGTCGAAAATAGTTATTCTTGACTGTCGAAAACTACGCATGAGGATAACAGTAATATTTTTTTTTTTAGCTCGATGAGATGAATTGATTGATAGTTATGTGTTTCATAAGCTAATAATATAAAATAGAACATATTTGATTTTGTTTTCTATTTTAAGAAAGGTCAAGTGCCATTGTATGTATAGTGTCCGTAACATTACTGATTCCAAGGAAACATCAAATACTTTTTTTTTTTCTTTTTGTAAGACATTTCAGAGAAATAATCCTTGTTAACAGTTCAGCTCTGACATTTGGCATTCATATTATTCCTATTGTAACGTAGTAGTTTGTTACAATTTGAAGTGGGAACCCAGCATGTGCTAATACGGGCCATCATGAAAGAAAGAATACCTCCCACACAAAACCCTGTGACGTCAATTAAAGCGAGAGGAGATTCCTGTGTGAGCGAATGCTTGTAAACCATTCGATCAAACTGACAGACATTCATGTCATTGGGTACGCAGAGATGAGTTGGTTGTTGGTTTGGGCCATGTATTAGTAGTACATGGAGTGCCCACATGATGTCGCTAACAGCCATAAGTCTGGTATTGAATTGCCAAGCTCCCCACGCCATTTTCGAATTTTAATAATGAATTGTATCAAAATATCAAAATCAGGAGTACTGGGTTTTGAAGATCAGTACGAGTGCTCTAGTTAAAAAAAAAAAAAAAAAAAAAAAAACAGTGCTTAACCTGGGGTTCTGTTATATACGCTGGGTTACGTGACTCTAGAGATTCCCCTCCAGCTAATAATAATAATAGAGCCTAATAATAATAATAATAATAATAATAATAATAATAATAATAATAATAATAATAATAATAATAATAATAATAATAATAATAATAATAGTAATAATAAAACAACTGATAATACAGTATTTTAGAATGAAAAATATTTCTTTTTTCGTTGTATATTCTTGAATGAGATTATGACGGCGTAATTAAGAAGCTTCTAGAGACTTAAACCCCTGTCTTAGAACTCGTCAGCCATTCTGAAACGTTAACTTTTGGATTTACGGATTTTAAAAGGAAAGAAAACAAAGACGTTAGTTAGGCTAATCAAAATAACCTTTCCCTATCATACCACTGAATCTTATTCCTAAAAGAGGGCATAACCTTCTTGAAGATAATGAAATTAAATGAAATGTTTCAGTTTAACATCCTTTAATTATACCCTTTAGGCTAAGGGAGACGACGATAAAGCAAGTGAATGATGATGGAAGAAAAAGTAGAATGAGAATGTGCGAGGAAACGGAAGTGTCCTGAGAAAACTCACGGATAGAATGTTGTCAATCACAAACTTACTTGACTGGGGATAAAACCAGGGACCCCACGCACCAGAGCTAAGCTATCTACCACTGAGCCACCGAGCCCCCTTAAGAAAGAAAAGAAAATTGAAAAATGAAAATAAACACAATTTGATATCTGTTAGCACATTAGGTAATGTAATTTGACTAATTAATGTAATTTGGCTAATTTTGTAAGGGTATATAACCGAATGTAATTCTAACACTATTATTTTATTTGTTCAGTGAAACGATTCTCTTTCTCTCGTTTGCTATATAATGTAAAGACTTTACAAAGTGTACATAGTACGGGAAGAAAGTTCATCTAACTAAAAGCACAACGATTTATTTCGTGGGTATGGGCATAAATACTTGTAAGTTTGCGCAGAAAATTCACTTTACTTTTTAGTTTTTTAGTGTTTGGAATTGGATCTGCTGCCTTTAGGCATGATGCCAGATAATTTTTTCTTCTATCTTCTAGCTAGAAAATAGAGAAAGAAAAAAAAAACTGAAACGAGTAGAAGAATGAGAACGCTTTTACTGGAATATGACCTGTTTTGATTTATTACTCAAGCATTAGCAGGTACAAAAACTTAGTAATAAATGTAGTTTGAATTGCTATAATATACTGTAATCCATTATACACGTAGGATATATAAGAAACGATGTAATACACGTACGTAAGTATATAAAAATACAAGACCAGTAAAAAGTGTTTGGTGTTTTCTTTTCACATCTGTGTAATTTGTGGCAGAAAGACAAAAATAATTTTTTTTTCCTTTCCTTTCTTATTTCGAGTGTTCTTATCAAACTTCAAAAACAGACTTCATGTTTCTGAGATCTAATATGACAGGAAGATAGTACAATGAGTCAATGGTGTATAGAAAGTACGCAAAGTATCTTTTATTGAAATGATTTGAAAAATATAAAATTCCATTTTTGAGTCGAATCATACCGCACCCTTACCACAAAAGTCCCACAACTCAAAAAAGTTAGTTTTGAGTGAATCGCATTTGAAAATGTTGCTAATACATTCACTTTAATGTTATTCATTAGTGAATCTAGCGCTCTCGCGCAGCTTCTAGAAAAGCTAGGGCCATGATTCTTATATTGGCGGATAGACGGCAGGCTCACTAATCCGAATATATGCATCTTTAAATTAACAATTTTTGAGTGGTGGCACTTTTGTAGTAAGGGTACGATATACTGTGTGTTTTTTTTTCGCCTTTGTATCTTCGCTGGAGACCGAGAGTGAGACACTTTATCGACAAGTGAAGCAGTTGGGCGAAAAATAACGTTAAAACGAATATATAAAACTAGCAGAATACCCGTTCTTCGCACGGGGAGAATACACTTTATTTTTAACATAATGGTACCAAAACTGACACCAATTAACTTAATAGATCCCAAAAATTATGTATTCGACATTAATATCGGTCATTTTCAATTGTTTTTACATGGCACCATCCTCCGTTAGGAGGGAGCTGAATTTGGATTTAAATGGCATCGGAAGTGTCGCTGTTCCTCTCGGCGACCCCGAAAACTATGGATTCGACACTAATATCGGTCATGTTCGATAGGGGCGGATCCAGGACCGACTTCTGGGGGGGGGCGGTGGATTGCCATACTGCTACTTTTAAGGGCACCAAACTTTGGAAGGGTTTTATTTATATATATAAAATAAGAAAGTTTTCCTCTTCTGGGGGGGGGGCGATCGCCCTGATCGTCCCCCCCTGGATCAGCTCCTGATGTTCGATCATTTTTATATATCTTTCTCTCCCCGTCCCTAAGTTGTACCGTCAAAATGAAACGATAAAAAACATCCCATGGCCGAACCTCATCTATGTTGAAAATTTAATAGAGATTGGTCGGGTGGTTCAAAAGTTATTAAGTCACAAACGCAGTCACTTTTATTTGCATATATCTTTAAAAGTTAAAGTAAACAAATTAATAAACAGTAACAAAAATGTACAAATTTTTATTCCATTCTGTTGGTAGTTAATCCATGCCTGTCCATGATCGTTTAATGCTTGCACTGAAATTATATTCGAAATTAATACACTGCAACTGCATTCGAAAGGACAATAACAATATCTGAATAACCAAGAAACGTATCTCACTTTGCGTACTTCGATCAGGGCTTGGGATGAAACCTTCGTCCAAATCAGTTTCACATAGCACAATTATACTTTTTAGGCTAAGAGAGACGATGATTAAGGCAAGTGAATGATAATGGAAGAATTAGTAGAATAAGAGTAAACGGGAAAATCCACGACACGATGTTGTCCACCACAAACTTACTTGGTCGGGGATCGAAACGTTGACCCTACGCACCAAAGGTGAGCATTCTACCACTGCACCCCCATGCCCCCGAAGCCTTCGTCGAATCTCCTCGTGTTACGTATTACATCTATCACATACTTGCGCAGGTCCTTCGACCAACAGCTAAAAGAAAACAAGATTTTTGAATATATATATATATATATATATATATATATATATATATATATATATATATATATATATATATATATATATATATATATATACAGGGTGACCGCGTGACTATGTTACAAAATTTAAGGGATGATTCCTGACACTGAAACAAGAAAAAAAGTTCAAATAAACTTTTGTCCAATGTACATAATTTCGGAGCTACAAGGTGCCGAAAGCGTGGGAAAATGACATTCAAAGCTCTATAGCTCGACTATGGTGAATGATAGAGCTAATGCGGCATGGTCACGTCAAAGACACCGAAGCTGCTGTATTCAAAAATGCTTAGGTCGAGATCGTGCAATTCGTGCACAAGGGATTCCCCAAAGGAGCGTAGGGATTCCCGGATAATCTGTCAAGAAAGATGGGTCGAAAAGGATACGGATGAATAGCTGTCCCAACTGCTAGCAATAATGCGTCTGTACTAAGTCGATATCTCGCACAAGCACAAAATGGCGAACAGTTTTATACGTGCCATGTGTGGTTGCATAACGCGCACTAAATAATAGTGGGAAAATATGAATGGAAAATGTGAATAAATTGGTACAAATGGTAAATATATTATAGTACATTGTCCTGTTCATTGCACGTATAGACGCGTTTAATAAAGGGAATAATCATGAAACGTACTAAAATGTTGTACAAACATCACACTAACATTGTTTCTCTTCCATGTAGTTTTGTCATTGAAAGCAAGTAAAACTAAGTGGAAAAACCGGGGGTATAGGTGCTTTCTTCCAGGCAGAAATCTTATTTTATTTGATGATACGAGCCGAGGATACTTTTTACGAGAGGGGAATTTTTCCGCCATCACATGTTAATTTGACCACTGCCAGAGAACAACAGTAAAATATCCGTTTCTTATCATTAGCCGTAATGTGCGTTACCCTAACATTGAAAAATAATAAGAAAAAACAATTTATCAGGACGTTTGTTTTAGTCGCTGCTTCCGATGTTTTGCAAGACTGGTTCCGAGATTTTGTCTAGAATGCTTAACATGTCGTCATATTTTTATCGTTTAGAAGATATTTTGTTTTCACAGACGGCGTTATCACCTGAAGTACACCACAGTTTGCAGGTTCGATCACAAACATTTGTTCTTCTGTCGTAGAAAACAATCAAAGGTAAGGAAAGTATAAGACAACCCTGCTAGAAGGCGCTGTGGAAGGTGGAAGGTCATTCTTCGTGTGGTTTGTTCTTGCGTACGAGTTCCTTAGTGCAGTTTGTGCTTTGCTTGTTCGAATGTGAAATTAAATGGAGTATTCGATAGCAGAACTCGCGGACATGATATTTATATACGGTCAAGCAAATGGCAACAGTCGAGAAGCTGATAGGTTATATCCACTGAAGTATCCACAAAGAAGATATCCAGCCCATACTATGTTTGCCAGACTTTTTCAACGCTTACAAGACACGGGGAATTTACAACCTCAATACTACGACCAAGGAAGACGAAGAACCACAAAGACTCCGGACTTTGAAGAACAAGTGCTTGATCGTTTCGTCCAAGACCCAACAGTAAGTACCCGGAAAGTAGGACGTGAAACGGGAGTAGCACAAGATACTGTTTGGAAAGTAGTACACGAGCAACAGTTACACATCTATCATCCGCAGAGGGTTCAGGGCTTACGTCCAACTGACTTTCAACCTCACGTTCGGTTTTGTGAGTGGTTTCTCCAACGCTCTGTAATTGATCCGCAGTTTGCTTCCTACGTGCTTTTCATCGACGAAGCTTGTTTTACGAAATACGGGATATTTAATAGTCACAATAGTCATGTACAGTATGGACAGACGAAAATTCTTATGCAATTGTGGAAAGGGGCCACCAAGACCGATTCGCCATAAATATGTGGGCGGGTATTATCAGTGATCAGATAATAGGTCCATATTTACTACCACCACGATTAACTGCATCAGTGTATACGAGATTCCTGCGAGACATACTTCCAGAGTTATTAGAGGATGTCCCTCTCGGTGTTCGTCAACGGATGTGGTTTCAACATGATGGCGCCCCAGCCCACTTTTCAGCTAGTGCTCGAGAGTATTTGAATCAAACGTTTCGAGACAGATGGATTGGAAGAGGCGGTCCTTGTAATTGGCCTGCACGTTCCTCAGATTTGACTCCACTTGATTTTTTCTTGTGGGGTCATGTCAAAACACTTGTCTATGAAACGCCTATAGACAACGCAGAAGAACTATTAGCACGAATACTCGCTGCCTGTGATACTATAAGAACAGCTCCTGTGTTGTTACAGCGGATGCGTCAGAACTTACTGCGACGCTGTAACGCCTGTGTTGAAGTAGAGGGACGCCATGTCCATCGCCTACTGTAGGATAATTAGGAGATTTGTCTCGTTTACAGGTAATTGATGATGTTCTTGGCTGCATTCAATCCTGCTGTAAAATGTTGATTGAAGACATTATTCCCATTCTTGTGACTTTTGTTTTTAGGAAACAACCTCTTTTACATTATGGTTGTTTCGCTCAGTTTTGTTTATTTGTTTTCAATGACAACAATACATGGAAGAAAGACTTTAATAGTGTTATCCTTTTACAACATTTTAGTACGTTTCATGGCTATTACATTTTATTAAAAGCGTCTGTTCAATGATGGGACAGCGTAATATCATGTATTTACCATTTGTACCAAATTATTCACATTTTCCTTTCATGTTTCCCACCCTTATTTAGTGCGCGTTATGCAACCACACATGACACTATAAAACTGTTCGCCATTTTGTGCTTGTGCTAGATATCGACTTAGTACAGACGCATTATTGCTAGCATTTGGGACAGCTATTCATCCGTATCCTTTTCGACCCATCTTTCTTGACAGATTATCCGGGAATCCCTACACTCCTTTGGGGAATCCCTTGTGCACGAATTGCACGATCTCGACCTAAGCATTTTTGAATACAGCAGCTTCGGTGTCTTTGACGTGACCATGCTGCATTAGCTCTATCATTCACCATAGTCGAGCTATAGAGCTTTGAATGTCATTTTCCCACGCTTTCGGCACTTTGTAGCTCCGAAATTATGTACATTGGACAAAAGTTTATTTGAACTTTTTTTCTTGTTTCAGTGTCAGGAATTATCCCTAAATTTTGTAACATAGTCACGCGGTCACCCTATATATATATATATATATATATATATATATATATATATATATATATATATATATATATATATATATATATATATATATATATACTAGTTCAATATACCCATGCTTCGCACGGGGGCTGTATTTGGAAGTCAACACCTGTGGGAGTATCACCATTGATCTCAGCGACCGCGAAAACTATGCATTTGATACTAATATAGGTCATTTTGGGATATTTTTTTATATGTATCGGTATCCCCCCCGCTGACTCCCGGTCCGCATACAATTGTAACTAAATTTGCAAGTCATCGCTAATGGAAGTGTGACCATTGATTTCAGCGACCGCGAAAACTACGGATTTGACACTAATATCGGTCATTTTGGATTCGGTATCTCACAACTTCCCCTTCTACCTGTGACCCCCGGCCCGGAGCCGAATAGCGTGAATTTGGAAGTTAATGCGATCGGAGTGTCACCATTGACTTCAGCGATCGCGAAAACTATGAATTCGACACTAATATCGGTCATTTTCTACTACTTTTACATGTCCCGGTAAACGCCCCCTGAGACCCCCATTGTTCGAATTTTAACAAAAACGTTTAATTCTTGTCTGGACCCGGGACCAAGGTATTCGTGACTAAAATTTGGTAATTCTCGGTCAATTTGTCTGGTTCCCAAGCAGGTTCCGGTAAACGCCCCCCCCCTGAGACACCCCTGGTTCGAAATTTGAAAAAAGGGCTTCGTCTTGATCTGGGGCCTGGGCCAAGGTACCCCTAACCAAAATTTGGTAACTCTCGGTCCACTCGTCTGGTCCCCAGGCCGCACAGACAGACAGACACACAAACTCTTTATTTTATTTATATTAGATGATAGAAACCAGAAAACAAATAGCAGTGTCTCGTGTACACCACGTCAAGGAGTTTGGTTTGTATGGTTTGAGCACCATTTCAAGGCTTAGTAGATAAATTAGAGTACAGACGAAATACATTTTTGGAACGCTTAATTAATTACAGAAATTCGCTTCTCGCTATTTGTCACCGTTTTCATTCTACAGCGATCAACGTTAAAACTGAAAGTAACTGATTTCTGCCACATCTTTTTGAATAGAAGGCTAAGGCTATTCTTAGAACGCTAAAGCAATATAAAAAAAACACTTCTTGCTATCTAATCATTTTTGCTGCAGGTCTATGTAGATCAATATTGAAACCGAAAGTTGTAGTAGATTTCTACCACTTCCGGTTTTAGTAGAGAGTTAAGGATAGAGATTAAATGCCTTTTTTGCGACGCTTAATCAATCGCAGCGAACTACTTCTCGCTATCTATTACCGTTTTTTCTCTATAGTGCTCAACGTACACACCGGAAATTGTTGCTTCTACCACTTCCGGTCGATGGATTATCTCTATCAACGAACTCGATCCCTAACCTTTTCTTCTACTTCCTGATCAAAATTGATGGTGATCAATCAAGTACAGTAGAACCTCTTTAGTCCGCCCTCGGCTGGTCCACCACTCCGGTTGATCTGACCGTACTTGAGCCGAACTTGTCCCGACTTGTTGGTGGCACACGAGGCCCATTGTCGTTTACTGCCATCGCGGTATTGTTGTTTACTTGGCTGTTACCGCATATCCTCTTTAGTGCTCCGTTATCTCTTGTATCGTTTCTTTCGTCGTGCGTGTTTTCTGTACTTTACAGTGCAGTTTTTAGTGCTTACGGTTTGTTTGTTTTTACTTTATAGAACAATACAGCCATTTTTGAGTTCAGAGATTGTTTATTTTACTGCAAATCCATATTTTTCTGTATTTTCTGATAATCCTACCTTTTTTTTTTTTTTTGTGTGTGTGTGTGTGTGTTTCAACCATACCCCAGTTCCAAAGATGACGCAATAGAGGTGTTCTACTGTAGTTCTTATTTATTTTCTCGGATGGACACATACAGTGGTGTCCACACCCCTTATGTCCATGACACGCCCCCCAACTGTTTAACTTACCTCCCCTCCCAGTTTGATCGTATAATTATGACTTTAAATGTTATGTACTGTACAAACACTTTCGCTTGCCAAATAACCTGTTCTACTACCCATAATTTTAAGTTCAAATACAAAATTCTTTCTGCGAACCACATATTTATATAGATTTTTACCCCCCCAATATTTCAATGACGCAGTTTGCGTCATAGTCCCCCTTGTGGACACCCCTGGACACATACATTGAGATTTGATTACTTTGATTTCAAATTTCATGAGATCCAAACTCAATATTATGGAATGATCTATTACCATTTAAAACTTGTAGTCCTTCATAAACCAAATATATATTTTTTATTTTTTCACGTGTTTCAAATCTTTTGTAATGATCTCTAAATAGTCTATATACAGGTATTTCATACGTTTCTTATTTTCTTTAACTTTGCGCCTTCCTTCCTTTCTCGTTCTCTTCTTCTTCTTCTTCTTCTTCACACACATATAGAGACAAACAGGGTAAATATACGAGTATAAAGGAATTTTGGTCAAGCATCCCACTTAATTAATTAAAAATGCTATTAGTTTAAGGAAAACGGGAATTCAAAACTTATTTACTTTGAGTTGTGCTACTTACGAACCCAAATTGTGCTGGCGACGAACTGCCATATTGTTGACGTATGTTTATGAGCCGCACTGTTCGCAGTCTCGAGCGGGCAAAAACGCACGGTGTATAACTGTTGAAAATAACATTAAAATAATTGTCTTCGCTACTCTTCTCCCCTCACAACTTTTTTCTTACCTTTTTTACAAAACGTTAATAACAACAAAACAATTCTGAAAAGAAGGTCATTTAGTGTACTTCCAAAATATACTATTATTAAACGAACTGTTCTTTTAATATCTTTCATGTAGCGCAAAAAAAACTATACACATAAATTTCTTGGGTATAAATAAGTAACTGGCAACAGTGGTTCATTTTATTTAATTGCATTTTGCAAATACTATTTGACTCACATTGTATATATTTTTTTTATATATGTGTGTCTTTTTGGCCGTAAGATATTCAATAAACCTCAAAACAATATGGCGGGAATCGTTGTAAAGATCTTTGAATTCACAACCAAGAAATATGGGCCACTCAGAGCAGAAAGGAATCAAGTCCAGTCAGCAAAGTTCTGAAAGAAAGAGACAAAGTTTGACGACATGCTTAAATGCATGGAAAAGTTAACACTGATTTTATTTATTTATTTTACATTATAAGAGTTAAACTATTGCAGATTTCAAATGATAAGCGGCATGGCCTTGAGTTGGCTTCACGCGGCGTCCAATTGGCTTTGAGCGGTGTTGACAATTCGCGACAAGCAGTCCTGCACGCTGACTTTTCGCGCTACTGCGAATCTTGACAATACCAGAGGCGCTTATTAGAAATATTGTATTAGCACATCAACTGCTCACTTTACGAAGTAGAGAAAAGAATTACGGACACATACGTGAAAACTACATCTTTTTATGTCAACTGGTTGTTATGATACATGCTTTTAAAGGTTTCCATATAAAACAATTACTAAAACGAGCGATGAGTCCCACGTCTAATTTCCAGTGGATTTTTCTTCAATTTGGAAATAGAACTCAACTTTTATTACAGAATAATCATGGGTGTAACCAGCAGGGGAACTAGGGTAACTAGGGGAACATTACTTTCAGGGGGAGGAAAGCTTTTCACACATTTAAAAGAGAACAAATGATCTCTTTCAGAATATGAAAGCATTTTAACTCACCATACATACTATACACATGTTATATTTCCACGATGCTACCTTATCAAAAGACGGATCTTGACAGTGCTGAGTTAAAATCCGGATTGTAGATGAATCAATGAGCTATTCATAAGAAAACAAATGCTGTTTATAGCAGTCTGTTTATCTGACTTTGTATTTATATGGGTTAAAATAATAAAGGAAAAAGAAAACTCGAAAAAATATCAACTCAGATATTATGAAATGAATGAAATGAAATTTTGAGTTTTACGTCCCACGGTTATGCCGGTTAGGCTAAAGGAGACGGTGATAATGAGTAATGAATGAAATGGTGGAATGAAGAAAGTGGGAGGAAACGGGAGAACCCCGAGAAAACCCACGCACACGGTGTTTGTCCACCATAAAGTTCACTTGGCGGGAGCAGGGTTTGAACCCGAGACCCCTAGCACCAGAGGTGAACGCTCTACCACTGAGCCACCGCGGCCTCAACTCAGATATTATTATGCAATAATCTAATAGAGAGTTCATACAGTGCGCTCCCAGTTAGGGAAATGAGAATATAAAGCATATGGTTAATTTTAGTTGTTTTAATTAGGTACAGAAACCGTATTGATGATGTTTGATTTTTTCTAAATTTTCATATTATTATAAACGTCCCTCATTTGCATTAACTATTAGTTTGGAAAGACAGGGCCCCCTTTTCCCCCATGGCTACACGCCTTTGGAATCTGATTCATTTATATATATATATATATATATATATATATATATATATATATATATATATATATATATATATATATATATATATATATATATATATATATATATATATCGTAAGAACAAAGTATGGGAAGTTCGCAATATTGTTTTGAAATTTACTTCGGGATAAATTCTTCCTTATTCGACAGAAAAAACGCAGTGTTTTTTTTTTCCTTCACGTTTCACTACCTTATGCGACCACTTATTCCCTCTTTCCTCCTCCAGCAGGGATTCAAAAGCACCAGGCGTCTGAATGGTGTCGTAAATTATCGTAACCCAAAACAAACTCGATCATATGGACTTGCTTAGGAATCAGACGGATTGTTTTTGTGTGACGACTAAGCCCAAGAATGTTATTTGGTATGAAAACTGAGAAGGAAACAAAGGACTAGTTGTGTAGGAACGTAACTTCTCTTCTAGCACAAACAGAATTCCTCGGTGTCTGGGTCACTTTCTTTCGTGGTAGTTCGTTTCTTCTCCAAAATTATAGTCGACAATGTCTTTAAGCAAACCGAGTACAAGTGCGGAGCTTTCTTTAAAAATAAATAAATAAATAAATAAATAAAAATAAAAAATAAAGTGCTACGAAATCAGGCTCGAAGAATTATTTTTTGTGTTTACATTTTTTTAGCCCATGATAATAAATTTATAAGACTCAGATTCAGACAATGACGAAATATTAACTGATATAGACGATAGTGAAAGTAGTGTTGAAGACGAGTGTTTAGCATATCTACTGGAAAAGTTAATAGGTAAGTAATTTAATTGCTATATATACTTCTAGGATGCACAGTCAAAATTCTTGAGTTTGCTGGAATAGTATATTTACATTGCGAATAATGTTTCCAATGTATGTGTCATAATCTCAACTGGAGGAAGAGCGAGAAGGGAAAGGGGAGTCCATGATCCGGCAACACCGCGCGGAATATCGCGCACCATTGGCTATTGCCCGTGATGCTTTACATCTGAAACACACAGTAAGTAGGTAACTCTATAGCTTTATAGCTGACGGAACCAGAAGGTTCAAAATGCCACATTCACAAAAGCTCTATTCTGACTTCTATCCTTGGCCAACTGGATCCAGTTTCTACTTTGTATTCCTATTTCTGTGAGATCCTCTAATATTGTCCTCCAATTAGTACCTAAATTTCCCTAATGGTCTTTTTACCAATTGGATTTTCAGTTATCAGAAACGTTTACAGAAGCCTCGCACAATATAAGAGTTACATACAATAAATCTTTTCGGCTCTGAAAGGAGCTTCAGATAGAGACCTTAAAGATGGAATATGTATGTCCAAAATGACTAAAAGTGAACTTCATTCCCTTGTAAACTGAACGTGCCATACATAGACGCTCTTTTCTGCTGTTCTAGTGTTTAGCATGTAGGATTAGGTTAACGGGGTTATACTAACATGGTTCTACTTTTCGACTTCCGAGTTTGTTGAGTCGCACCTACTAAAATGGCTTCCTATCAGGAACAAAGTAACCCATGTGAAAAACTAATTAACTAAATGGCTTATGGAATCCGGAGGTTCAATGGCACGTTCTCAAAACCTCTCCATTGACTTCTGTCTTCAGCCAACTGGATCCAATTTCTATTTTTTTATTCCCTTTTTCTGCGAGATTCATCTTAATATTGTCCTCTCATCTGCGCCGAGGTCTTGCTAATGGCCGTTTTCCAATTGGATTTCCAGTTAAAATTTTGAAAGCATTCCTATTTTCTTCCATTCTGGCTACATGACCTACCAACCTGAGTCTCCTAGACTTGATGACCCTAACAATGTTTGGTAAACGGTATAAATTATGAAGTTTCCGTCATTCCCCATTCCCGTTCCTCTTGGGGCCGAATATTTGTCTCAGGATCAGTCTGCGTTCTTCTTTCAGAGTAAGCAACCATGTTACGCAACCATACAGCACAACAGGCATAATCAGGTAAGTATTCTCCCAATACTACCAGAGGCCTGTTTCTCAAATCTATTTGACTAGTAATACTTGTTCATACACTTGTGGTACTAGAGTAAATGTACGAGGGTTGTTTCTCGAACCTACAAGAGTAAAATACTAGCTACAAATCTGTAGATTAGTATTTACAAGAGCACGTGACTTCCTTTATCAGTGATTTTATTTCACAAAACACTAGTGTCGCGAAGTAAGTTTGTAATTTAGTAGTGAATATTCACAAGAGATTGGAGGCTTATACCGTGTTCGTTTAATTTTGAAAGTAAAACTTTCTGTGTTCTCGTGTTTAAGTATTTAAAAAAAAAAAGTCTGAAAACGAGTGCAAATTGTGTCCAAGCGATTGTATAGGGGGAAAAAGTCAATTGATTTATCTAATACTGTCAATGAAGGAAAAATTGTTCAGTTGACTCTGAGAGAAATTCAAGTGTATAGGAGTATCCTAGGGTAAGCGTTTAAGTTATTTATATTTTTACTTTATTTTTGAACATTTAATTTGCATTTGGACTTTTTTTTAGCACTCCTACCTATGTCTTTTCAGTGCTTTTTACTACATGTTCTTTGATGTAGCGAAGTATTTAGAATTCAATCTAAGAAAATTAGTTAAAATATTATATATCATTCCTTATCTGCATGCCATAAATTACTGTATATGGCATATGCTAGATAATAGTATTAATCTTTATTAACCTATTAACTGAGGAGTTTCCGAATCTGAAAGTTGCATCTGAATGGGGAATAAATTTGTTTAAAAAAAAGTGTTGTGAATTGAAATGAAATCTTTGAGTTTCACATCCCACGGAAAATACGTTTTAATTCGTCACACCCAATACGAATCTTATTTATGACGAACGTAGTCAGCCTGCAAATACAAGCGAAATTCTCATGACGAGTTGAGCCGTTATTAGCAGTTACAAGGTTAATATAGGCTTACTGCAGTATACTATATGAATAATCTTTATATGGCATATAAATGCGCCTAGTATCAAAATCTGCCACATCCATTTCGCTTAGATTCTAGTAACTCGCAAAATGTGCAGCGAAGCTCCATATACACGCATACATTTTTGAAGTAGTTTTTTACTATGAAATATTAAGCGTTCAAACAAAATTCTGTTTCATGGAATTCCTTTAGATCAAACATATAACAAACATATAAATATTCTGTGTGTGCTCGAATGAAATGAAATGAAATCTTTAAGTTTTACGTCCCACGATTATGCCGGTTAGGCTAAAGGAGACGGTGATGATGAGAGATGAGTGAAATGGTGGAATGAAGAAAGTGGGAGGGAACGGGAGAACCCCGAGAAAACCCACGAGCACGGTGTTTGTCCACCACAAAGTCCACACGGCGTGAGCTGGGATCGAACCAGGGACCCCAAGCACCGGAGGTGAACGCTCTACCACTGAGCCACCGCACCCCCATGTACTCGAATGAGTTCGTGGCCCTATCACGCCCACAATATTTTTGTCCATTTATTTTCTTTATCTTTTTGTGTCAAATTATAACCAAACTAAATATATTTTCATTTATTTCATGTCATGCAAAATATTTAATTTCAATTTTGTTACTATTATTTAGGAATGAAAGTATTAGCACTACAGAAAAATACCCAAACCGACAGCATTTCATAGAGGAGTTTGTTTTCTACATATTTATCAGTTCACTTGTAGATTTGATACGTGACAAGTGAAAACTTCTCAGTTCACAAGTTCTTGTAAAACTTTTGAGGAACAGAAATTTGAGGAAATTGTGAAATTCAGACTCGTAGCTTGTAGTTTGTGAAGTATTAGACTACTACTTTTAGAGAAATAGGCCCCAGGTCCTCCGACAACTTGTGTATCTTTACGTTCAAGTTATTATGTTTCAAATATCCTCCATCATTTGTAGTTTTTCTCCCCATTCCTCGATTTCTTTCTATCATTCATTTCCTTACGCCCCTCAAAATGCAATTTCTCTTCAAATTATGTCATCTCACATTTTCTCTCTTCTTTTTAATAATGTTCAGTTAATAATAATAATGTTAATTTTGTCTCATATTATTCGTAACACAACCGCACTGATATTTCGTTCGACTCAGCCAATTTTGTTTATTCTTCTCCATACTCACATAATCAATTATCATTCATTTTTCTAATTTCTATGTCTCCGCTCTTTATAATGTAATATCAATTAGCCTTATTTCGCGACATACACATAGAATTCTTCTTCCTAAAGGATTCTTTCACCAATTCTGTTTTTGCCTTTATTTCCCATTAAACATCGTGTGCATGGGTTTCCTCGGGATTCTTCCGTTTCCTCCCACTTTCTTCATTCTACCATTTCATTCATTTCCATCATCATCGTCTCCTTTAGACTAGCCGGCATAACCGTGGGACGTAACACGTAACGATTTCATTTCATTTCCTATTAACCCGCCTCTTTTAGCCTCTTTGTATAATCGTGGACGTTAAGCTAAAACAGAAAAATCCCATTAATATTTCAAATCTTTATTAATATTTTTTTTTAAATGCGTTTTTCACCATTCCTGTTCTAGCTTTCATTTCCCATCAGCATTTCAAATCTTTACTAATTCATTCTTCCTAAAGGCTTCTTTCGTCACTTCTATTTCCTGTTCACATTTCAAATCTTGACTAATATAGCTTTTCTTCTTTCTAAAGGCTTCTTCCACCATTCCTATTCTCCATTTATTTCCCGCTTATAATTTAAATTTTCACTAGTAATTTTTCTTCTTTTGTAAAACTTCGCCATTCCTATCTTTGCCTTTATTTCCCGTTCACATTTCAAATCTTCACTAATAATACCTTTCTTCTTCCTAAAAGCTTCTTTCACCATTCCTATTCTACGTTTCATTTCAAGTTAACATTTCAAATGTTCACAAATAATGTTTTCATATACTTCCTAAAGGCTTCTTACGCCACTTCTTTCTTAGCTTTCATTTCCTGTTCACATTTCAAATCTTAACTACTAATGCTTTTCTTCTTTCTAAAGATTACTTCCACATTTTTATCCTTCCTTTTATTTCCCGTTTATATTTCAAACCTTCACTAATTACGTTTTCTTCTTCCTAAAAAGTTCATTCGCCATTCCTATGTTTGCCTTTTCCTCCTGTTTACATTTCCAGTCCTGACTACCAATATTATCTGGGTATTGTTAGATTAGTTGCATGTTCCACTTTCTTATTCAACTTTTCTTATTCAACTGTCTGAATTCCTTTTGTTCATATCATACTTGCTTTCGTCGTCATAGTATTTATCTTCGTACCTTGTTCTTCACAGATTTCAGTTTTTCTAACTTCATGTTAATTTTAGATTCAGGTTGCACAATAATAGTCATATCAACTATATAGCGAATACATTAAATTTTTCTATTTCCTACAAAAAATACCATATTGGTTGGTCAAACCTTTTTTCCCTATTTTCGTTTTTCATTTGATTTTTCCCTGAAAAATCAAGAACACCATGCATCATAGGAATTCAGCCGAACACATGCGATCGAGATCAAACTTGGCATATTAGTACACCTTGACCTGCTGTATAAGCATACAAATATTACCTTGTGCAAGCTTACGGTTCCCGAGGTATGTAAATTGAATTTGATGTAATTTTTTCGAAAGCAAAAATCCTATAAACACAAACTCATCCGATTGGAATCAAACTGGCATTGTAACTAGTACATCGTGATCTGTTTCTTAGAGTGCGAAATATTATGATGTTCCCGAGTTATGTAAATCATTATCATCATGATAGGTGTTCTGCCATTATTGACAGGTCACTTGCCTCAACTGAGAAGCTTTCATGCTTCACGGTCTTCCGCTAACTTCTTCGTCTTCATGTATGATTTTTCTGTTTTGATATTGTCCATCAATTGTAGCTTCCTTCACCTCTCCCTCTCTTTCCTGCCACCATACCCTTTAGCATGTCCCTCATAATAGAGTTTCTTTCTTAGCCAATGTCTCAACCAGTTTCTCTTCCTCTTCTTAATAACATCTAAAATTGTTATTTTCTCTCCCATCATTTCTAACACTCTCTCATAAGTTTTTCACTCGATTCAGTTTCCATTCTCCTCCACATGCATATTTGGAAAGCTTCCAGCTGTTTTTCGCCACTTTTACGTAACGCCCATGTTTCTGCCCCATACAGTACAACACTCCACACGAAGCATTTTATAAGTCTTTTTCTGAACTCTTTATTATTCAAGGTCCCACAAAATAGTCTTTTCTTCCTCGTAAAGGCTTCTTTCGCCATTCCTATCCTTGCTTTTATTTCATGTTCTCACTTCATATCATCACTAATTATACTAGCTATTTATCGAAAACTAGTCATCTGTTCTAGTTCCTCCCCTCTTACTTCTATATTTAACACCGACCGCTTCGTTCTAACCATGAAGTTTATGTAAATCGAGTTTCTAAATCATTGGACACAACAAAAACAATAAACACAGTTTAAATACCTAGTAATCAAAGATCATCTTGGTCAGAAAAAATAAATAAAATTTATGAAAGATTATTTTTTGCGAGTATGCGTGTTTCGCTCGTTTCTAAATATACAATACATTAAATACGCCGACTACAACTTATGTCGAAGAAATTAAAAGATAAAGATTCTGTTCATTGTCAAGATTTTTTTTTTTTTTTTTTACTATCTTTTCCTGTTTACGTGCGGTTGACATTTTTAATGATTCATTTTCATCATCCTCTATTAACCTCTTTCCTTCTAAGTCCGTAATGACAAAATTTATTCATTTTCTTTTTCGTCTTCCTCTTTTTCTGTTGCCTTCTACTTTCATCTTCCCCACTCTCTTTCCCACATAATCGTCATTTTTTCTCATAACATGACCATACCACTGTACTCTTCTTTTCTGTACTTCCTTTGAAATTTCAGTCACATTAATGCTGCATCTTATTCTTTCATCTCTGATCGTATCCAAGTGGGGTGCGATATATAAACATATCATTGCGAAGGAGACAATGTGTGTGGTTTATGAGCCTCATTAGCGTTTAATTCATCAAATCACTCTATGTATTCCAATATATTAAAAATAAATTCGAAAATTGTTGATTTTTTCATTATTTTTTGCGTTTCTGAAGAGAGATTGGTTTAAAATACCCATCTCTAGACGAATAATATTTATACACTACCTGAAGTGCCCGTCTTACGCGTGGGGAACATAAGTTTAATGGAAATATTTGAATTCCCCTCCTTTGAATATCCATTTCAATGTGAAATGATAAAAATACAGAAAAAAATCTACTTTTGGAATAAATATTGAAACATTCTACTCCCACAGAATATGCCTTTAATCAAATTCATACGGTAAAAAAACAGCTTGAAGTAGGTACCCTCTTCCAAACGCCATTTCAAAGGGATCAGACGTTTTCCCAAACCTTAAAGGTATGAATTCGATTTAATATATATATATATATATATATATATATATATATATATATATATATATATATATATATATATATATATATATATATATATATATTATTTTTCACATTTGATTTTTCACTTTCCCCACTCCACCCTCTGCAGATGGGGACTGGACTTGAACTGCAATGACATTTGGAGTGTCATTCTTTATCTAAGTGACCCCGAAAACTACAGATTCGACACTAATATCGACCATTTTTGATCGTTTTCACGGGTCACCCCTCCTACTTCGCTTGGTGTGCTAGGAGGCCTTATCCTTACTACGGAACTAAACTTGGATTTAAATGCAGTGGCGGCGATTGGACGTTAAAAGTGGAAGGGGGGACAAGACATGATCTGAATATTTACGTATCAATCTTAGTTTCCTAGGTTGTTTCTAACACTTTGTTTGCGGAAAGGTTGCATAACTAATAGGATACTACTTTTTTCAGTTAAATACTATATATCGTATTTCATATTCCATTAAGTAAATTGACAACAGCAACGCAAACTAGCCCTTTGTACTCTTAAACAAGGAAAGAGTAAGAAGAAATTTGATTCCTTGCTCATGAACATCTTAATATTCTGTCTGGAAAATTGTGTGATCACATTATTTAATAACAAATTTGCAAAACAAATAAATAGAAACGATAATACTAACACCTATAGAAACACATGTTCATTATAACGTAAAGGTACACATGCGGTCATTTTGACCGTGTATGCATTTTTAATGTTTTTTTTACCTATTTTACTATTTAAGAATATTGTAAAACAATAAAAAATTAAAGAACACTTGAATTAACAAACAAAGATTATTAGACATGACTGATTATAAATGTATTGCAATTTTGAAACTTTTACAAAAACAGAAAACTTGTCATTGAAAATTATCAACCACTGACATATTATATACTGGTGTAAGGTAAAATTTCACAAACTCCTTCAGTTTCTTTGCTCACCCTCACACACATTCTTCAGCACAGTCTGTACGTACTCCTCTTTGACATTATCCACTATTGGGAAGTTGCACTTGATGCATTTGTGCTATATTGATGCATTTTCTTTCACTTCCTGGTGGACACTTCTCACATGATTTCCTTTTCTGGAATTGATCATCAGGCACGTATTCAGCCTGGGAGCAGCATTATTTTGCGATATTCTACATGATGATAGGGTCGGGGGAGAGAGGAAGGTATTGTGAATGACAAGCGCCAAAATCAACCAGTGTTGCCAATATCAGAACGTAAAAATGCCCATCGGTCAAATTGACCGATGTGTACTTATAGGTGTTAATCATAGTAATTAATAATGAATGAGGCATGTTTTGTAAAAGTTACATTCAAACTGGGGATTAATGAACAACTTAATTTTTAATTCCATACATAGGGTCTACTACTAAATGTATGTTATTTACTCTTAGAAAATGAAAGACAGTAAATACTACAAGCATATGCTACGTTTAAAGAAATATTTACTTTTACAGCTTCCCGAAAAATGTTCGTTGAACGTGCAGTTTTCACTTTTTTGGACCACATTAAAACACAATACTTAGAATCACTCCACACTCCAGTTATACAAAATAATCCTAAAACTTAGAATTATGTTGAATTCACTAAATTCAATTGTATATACGCTCGTACATCCCTAAATACACCACTTCACTCATATATTACACTGCAAAACAATGGAAAATGTAGAAGTTATTTCATATTACTCTCTTTTTAATCAATATTCGTTACTATTAGAAAGAAGAAAAGGCATTTTAGGAACTGTCAATTTTTGTGCAGTTAGAGAATAACTTGTGAAAAACTTCTTTTTTGCGAAATGTTCTCTCAATTAGTTTCAAAGCGGTTGCCTAACATATCGAGCCCTTGTAAGAAGTGAAAGTATGTGGGAATTGTTGTGCTCCAATAGGTTAATTTTGGGGTTATTTTCGGTAACAAAACTCAATTCCTGTAGCTCTCTTAACTCCACGGAAAGACAACCAATACGTACTCACGCAACGGCAAATATTATATGGCACCATTTTTTCTATGAACCAGTAATACATACAAAAACTTTACATTTCCAAATGAAACTATATACCTTAATAGACTACTTCAAAAAAGTGAGGGCAACTGCCCCCTTTGCCCGCCATAATCGCCACCCATGTTTAAATGGCATCGGAACTATCACCAATCATCTCATGGACCCCGAAATCTATGGATTCGACATTAATATCGGTCATTTTCGATTATTTTTGTCTCCTACTCCAATCTAGGTGTGCTAGGGGGACCTTACCCAGACAACACTCTTTTCTAGTCTGTAAGTAATATCATTAATATGAGTACCAAATTTGGTTAAAATTGCTCCAGGCGTTCCAGAACACGCACACACAAACATCCATCCATTATATAATATATATAAAATTTTATTGTGAATGTCTTTGTGACTAACAATAATGAGTGGACAATGCCTAAAACGGATGTGTATATTGCGGCAAATGAGCGTGATTCTATTGACAATTGTTCTCAAGTTCACATGATTGTTGCTGAGGGGAGACTACTTTTCCTTCTATCTTTTAGAGAAAATATACTACAATTAAATTAACCTTTGTAATTTACGCAAAGAAAGAAGAAAAGAGAAATGCGTCAGAGCTTGCATGTCATGTACCCAAAAGTGTTGCATGGAATTTGATGATACGGCACTAATGAAAAATCATGCGATACTCGAAGTATTAAGTTAAGTATTACGTGAACAATTTAGCAAATTGTTTGAGTTACTGAAAGCATGGCTGATCTGTTAATTCAAGAAGGAATATACGAGGGTGATCCAAAATATAAGATCTACATTTTAGAAATACAACAGAAACGTTTATTTTCTATAATATTTACATAATTTTAAAGCGTGTGCGTTTATCTATTATTCTACATAATTGTCATTTTAGTCGATGCATTTTTGTAACCATATGTTTGAGAAAGCGTTGAATCTGATCTTTAGTCTCGTCGTCATTGCTGAAGCGAGGTCCTGCTAGATGTTCTTTCAGGTTAGGAAAAATGCTAGTCAATGGCATACTAAAAGCTCGGAGGCACCCCGCAGACAGCGTCGAGTAGGGTCCATTTCCATGTTTCTAATGAAAAGACAATAAGAAGCACTGGTTGATTATTGCAACTTTAAAGGAGATCTTACTTATGATACTTGTGGAATTCGTCACTATAGATCGAAAACCAAGGCTATACAATACAGTGCTTAAAAATGTAATATCTATATGAGTCATTTAGTTCCAAACTGGATTTTGTCCATTTAAAGCAAATTCTGGAAAAGAGAAAAACTGTAGGATCTGTATGTTTCGTAGAACTGAAAATGAATATGTTTATGTGAAACACATGTAACTTCATCCATCTTGACTCTGGAACTATTACTTAAATAATTAATACTTTTCTGACCTTACGACTTTGGTCAGAAAAGTATTAACTATTTATGTGAAACACTCTCTAATATTTCTAGTTCTACAAAACACTTCGATATATCTCTTTGTATGGTCCTGAAATGAAATGAAATTTCTCTTTTAACGTTTTACGTTTATGAACTGTAGTATAAAGGAGACGATAATTGCTGAATCTAAATGATTATCAAATAGACGATGATTATATAGTGAAATAAGAATGTGGAAGGAACCAGGAGAGGAGGAGGCAACTGACGGACACAATGTTGTCTACCACAAACTCGTATAGGCCGGGATCGAATCTGGAATCTCTCCAATCTATCGGTAAGTCACTTATCCCGTTATCTGTTATTTTATCCTTTCAAGTAGAGTATATATATATATATATATACAGTAAAACCTGTCTTCAACGGACCCTTTATTAAACGGAAAACTGTCTTAAACGGAAATATTTCACGGTCCCATGAATTTTGGAGAACAAAACGTGTAAAAAGTCCTTTCATTAAGCGGAAACTGTGTTGCGCGGACAACGGAAAGAAAAGTAAACATTTAACGGA
This sequence comes from Thermobia domestica, assembly GCF_964235325.1. NCBI lineage: Eukaryota > Metazoa > Arthropoda > Insecta > Zygentoma > Lepismatidae > Thermobia > Thermobia domestica. The sequence goes on along the minus strand of NC_137458.1, from coordinate 293,128,182 downwards.
AAATTCTGAGTTTCGGACTACAGCGTTTAGATATTTAGACATTCTGTGAGACATATACATTACATTCTTTTGTTAAATATTTCTGGACAGTGTTGACCTTCCCCAACCACTACTCATATTCACCCCCACAAATTGTCCTTAATCCCCGCAACTTAATCAAGAATCATAAGGAATGTCGGAAAGAAGAAAACGAGATAGAGGAAGAAGAGGAATACGATACCGACTTCCAAGAAGAGTGTAGAATAAATACATATCAAAATGCTCTCAGAAGTTTAAAGGAACTGCAAAAATTTGCCTTACGGAAAAATGATTCTGATTCACTTAGTATAATTTCTCAGTCTAAATAAAGTGTATGCGGGAAGTCAAGCAGCAATGTACACATAAAACCCTGCTTGGCTATTAGAAAAATAAAGAAAACGTGTGCATAGCAAAATTTGTATTCATTTTAATTTTTTTGTGTATTTATTCGTAGAAGAAAGAAGTACTGTAATCGAACAATGTACGTACAGCAATTATTTTCTCAGTATGCTCTCAGTATGCAGAAAATTCAACTCGAATCAAGAAAAATTCAGTTCAGAAATGCATTCTATAGACAGAGGGAAGCCGTTATTCTTTGTGAAAATTTTAAAATTTAAACCCCTTTCTCCATTAGGATACTCATTTCAGTCAAAGTGAATTGATAAAAATTCCAGGTCAATCCAAGGGCTATATTTTAAAAAATCTTTTTAAACGTTGCGCACTTTTCATCACGATAGTTAATTTATGAATACGAAATGAGAAAGTAAAATATTTTAGAAATTAGAAATTCTGACCTTTCTGAGTACCGGGAATCCAGGTGACTTCCTTTGGTAGTACCACATTAGCTTGGCTTCTGACTCGTATCTTTAAACTAATGATTCGTTATCTGTGATAATACTGGCTAGGCATGTAGGATGTTTCTTCCAGTTTTCTGTTAAGTGTAATACGAGTGCCTTTATGGTTTTATGTGAGAATCCTCGGCAGAATTTCGCAATAAACGCCGCATTCTACGTCTTTGTGTAAGATTTGGTGACACGAGCTGATGAAAACGTTGAAATTCCTTTAATTTCACAGATAGTCAGTCGACGATCGAATCTCACAAATGCACTGATCTGGTCAATTTTCCTCATTCCGACTCAAGAATGGGTAACGAGTAGAGGTCTGCACGGGCCGAAATTTTTACCCCGGGCCCGACTCGGCCCATGAATTTACAATTTGAGACCCGACCCGAGTCCGAAATATGTTTTAGCATTTAGGAGCTCGAAACAAGCCCGAATTACAGAAACAATACTTAATGCAAAATTGTATTTTTATTTACAGCAATTAGAGGTTTAATTTTGCAGTTGTGCTTTAAAACTTCTCCAGAAAGAACGTGCAATATATATCGTTGTACAGTATATTTAGAAAGTTAGGCCCGAAAAGGCCCGAGAAATATGGTAAGAAATATATGTTTTATAGGCCCGAGCCCGTACAGACGTCTAATAACGAGGGTAGATATCAGCCTCCGCGGGCATTCTTCCAGCTTGGAACGCTCGTTGCGCGACTCATTGACGCATCACCAAATGTTGCCACATTCCGTACGTCTCTGTAGACGTTTCTCCTAGTTTAAAGCAAAGTTTAACACAGATACACTATTTCTTCTGATCGCATATTTCACAATTCAACAAGGATCACAGAATACGCTGCACGCAATCACGTCTCACTTAGAATCAGCTGGGCTCAGGTGAGCTATAACGCTACGTCATCGTGAGATAGACCTATTACCACATGTATCTGTGTTGAGGATTCCGAGCTACAATTAATACGTTTTGTGAAAAGGAGATAGTTTGAGAATTAAATGAACAACCCTTGCATGCAGTAATCGTGCATAATAACAATAAAAAATTCATTCACTTTTCTCGTACAAAATATTGCCAATCAAGAGTTTTCTAAATGTATCATTTTGTTTTTATTTCTTATTAAAATAATAAACCTATAGAGACATCCTTGCAGAATGTTTTTTTCCTTTCTTTTTCTTTCTTTTCTTTTCTTTTCTTTTTTTTTCAAGATACATAATAACCAATATAAATTGGTTCCCTTTTTAGATAAGTTTCGTCTCCATGTTGTTGGTGCCGCTGAATGATATGGGCTCGAGTTTTGCAAAATTATTAACAGGTGAATGATGTTATATCACAACGAACGAGTATTTTATAAGCAGTTAAGTTATGCAGGCGGCATACCTGTAAGGTAAGGAATACTGAAGAAATCACACGACAAACATCAATACCGTCTACGATGCATTCTTTCATAAAAAAAAAACAAAAAAAAAAAACATTATGAATTGTTTTACTTGCTTTTTTCTTTGGAGTTTTTTTTAAATGTAAAAGTTAGGAACGTTAGCAACCCCACTATTTCCAAAAGATACACATGTGGCATTCATTGTATATGATATTAATAATGTTAAGGGGGCAGACTACTAAATATTTTTCAAAAGCTAACAATTTTTCTTTTTCCAGATTTTCGTAAGTGAAAAGAGATAATGAAATGTAACTTACGTCAATAATAGATAATGTTATTCTACACCCAAAAATACGAATCGGAAGAATTTTCAGTGTTGCCATCCATAGAAATTACAGTATTACCGGAATTTGAATTACCCAAAAATCTAGGTTATGGTAGCGACTAGAAAAATGAACTCAACGGTAATTGATGACTTATCATGCTGTCTTTGTTCCTTGTTAACTACTTTTTAAATAATATTTGTATTTTAATTCTACTGTTTATTAAAAATTATTTATTTTGTACTCTTTATTACAAAATCAATACAAATAATGGATTGCATTGCTTATACGTATAATTATGTTAATTAAAATAATGGAAGCGTAGAAGTCTGTTAGTAAACCTAGATGAATTGTCATTGTTCATCAGGTGATGTTAAAACATGCATTTTCTCAGTTCAAGGACAATGCTTACAAAGCGAAATAATGATAATAATGAGTTGGTCAGTTATATTTTTCCTTTTTGCTTACACCGCTGTTTCAGATTTAGAAAAGAATGAATGCTACGTTAGATACACAAAATATGCTAGTCTCTCCTTATTTTGTAAGCAAACTGTTAACATAAGTTGTATAAATATTATATATTACTAAATAAGAGAAGTGAATCTGTCCTCAATAGGTCGCTGACACATTTTGTTTAAGTTTCTTTCATAGTTTTCTTGAATTCAAGGATTCTTTTGTCCTTTCTGTTGAAATATTTGTTTATCAGTAACGTTATTTCATGAAGACGTCTAATATGCATTACTCAACAACTTCAGTTTTGAGTTATTTAATCCTAATAAAGTTATTTTTTCAAGCTGGAATATTAGGAAGCTATTACTTTCGTTGTAGTGGAGCACACAGGATATAGAACAGTGGCTCCGAAACGAAGGGTTGAGGCAGTCGAGTCCCCGTTTGGGTTGCTCTGAGACGAGTTAAGTTGATTTTGAGTTTAACGTCCTTTTGAGCAGCGAGGCTATATGAGACGGGACATACTGATTAATGTGGAATCCGAACCACTTCAGCTCCCGCCGAGAATCGAACCCTGGTCTCCTACGCCAAAGGCGCATACTCTATAATCGTTACCCGAATTGGCGTGTGGCATCAGTCCACAATTCATACTTGTCCACAAATACGAACAAAATCAATTATGAATGATTATATTACTCCCTGAAGCAGTGGCGTGCAGTGACTTTTCTCATAGGGGACTAGGTTCGAAGACAATATGCGCTGTACAGTGGAGGTTCTGAGTGGTATTGTTGACACCAAACTCAATTTATATGTTTCTGAAAACGTTTTTTCTACTAATCCTTTTTCTTTCAAGAAATGGATAAATTCAGTCACAGTTTTGTTTGAAAAATCTGAGAGTCTGTAAACTGATATTAATTCACTCCGCAAATTGTTAAAATTAAAAAAAAAAAAAAAAAACTCCTGTAACTTGATTTAAGGGTCGAAAACAAGCAATGAGGAGATCGAGATTTGAAGCACTGAAATTTCTTTGAATATAATAGCTTAAGAAATTGGAATTCACTGAGATCTTGAAATCTCATCTGCATTTGTCCAACCACAGTATCAATAATGTCATTGTAGAGACGCACATATCTAATTTTTGGATCTGTTGAGTCATCTACTTCACGTCTTTTATTAGAAGGTTCCCGTTGTCATCTAATTCTTCTTTTCTATAAGTCTCTTCAAAATTGTTTCTTGCATTCCTAAGATGAGATACGGTCTCTTGTACTTTTTCCATACAATATTTCACATCCAATGTTTTACTTTAAAGAATGTTGAATAGTATGTCCGTGCGCATAAAAATATGACTGAAAACATTTAGTAGAAATGCAAAATCGAAATCCTTCAATGATAACACAGCCTTTTGCAGTCATGAAAGCTTCGGTGTCACAATTATCTGAATCTTCTGCAATGTCCTCAAAACACCGTAAGAGCTATATTTGATTTTCATTCACTGCATTCACAATTCTGGAATTGTAATTCCATCTTATATTGGCAACCATTGGGAATCACTTAGTTACTTTTGATTCAGCAAGCGCGTTACAGCATTTCGATGAATGTGAGAAGAAAATTTGGAATGCCACTTATTGTTCTAAAAGATATTTTATATTCCTTGATGTGATTAACAGACTGTGGTACAACGAGATTGAGTTTGTGAGCATAGCAGTGTATGGAGAGTGCACTGGGACCTCCTTTTCTCAAAAGATTGTAAACTGTTTAAATGTCTAGAAAACGTTGCAGCTCCATCATAGCCTTGTGCTACAAGCTCTTACTCACAATCAAAGTGAGAGAAAAATTGGAAAATATGCTCACTTAGAGCAGTCGCAGTGCAATCACTACTAACATTAGCAAAAGAAATAAATCTTTCATGAAATTGCCATCTTTCACGTACCGAAGACAATTGAAAGTTGAGAGATCTTTGCAATGTCCGTAGTTTTGTCCAACATTATTGCTGTAAAAAGTGTATTGTTTATTTCTAACTTAATTTTATCCAGAATTACGACACCAGCACATTTAATAATATAATTCTGAATCCTGTTTGATGTTCCTTTAAACACTCCCGTGCTGTGAAGATGACAAGTCAATTTAGTGTTGTAATTAGAAAGTAACTAAATTATACTTCAATATAGTTTCCCTAATTGACAGACTCTTCCTGTTCGTTATGTCCTCTAAATGATAGATTTTCTTTAGCCATAAAACAAGAAACATAAATCAATCATTTCTTTGGTTCTTGATTTGAATCAACTTCTGCTTTGTGCTTTAAAACATCTAACCTTCTTTGCTCACTCAACTTCAAAAATCACTTCTGGCTCCCCCGAAAGTTTTCAATTTAGTTATTGTGGACACGTGTGAATAAGACTTTTCGTGGCGCAACTTGGCTTTGTGAAAATTGTTCATGTCGCAAAAACCATCATTATTCTTCACGTCCTTTTTTCTGTGAAACAAAATATAAGGTCAGCAATACTATTTGTTTCTTGACTCAGATGCAGTTAACTATTTTGAGGAAGCAAAATAATCCGTTTTGATATTATGTATATAATCTTTCATTTCAGACCCGAAGTCAGCTACAGAGGTTAGGGGGCCCAAGTCATTAAAAAATCTCTTACATATATATCTATTTTTTTTTTTTGTATTGAGGTATGCAGGGGCCACTAAATGTTTAGGGGAGACGGGCCCCCTAGCCCCCTTCTGGTTGCGAGCCTGTTTCATTTTTGTCTGAATGGAAATGCTTGGAGTTGGTCTACCATTGGTTATTATTTGTTACTTTTCTTGAAAACTAAGAAATCCAAATGATACCATGAATAATTGGTCCAGAATTTAACACTGAAACGGCCGATCCCCACCCCTACTGTCCCCTGTACCAATTGAAGTAATACCATACCACTGCTTGCGCCATCGCTTTGATGCAAGGGACTCGATTTCTCAGACGAGTCCCCTTCCATACTTTACTCTTCGAGCTAATTTCAAAATATATTGGTAATCTAAAAAGTTCACACTTCACTAGATGTCTTATAGTATCAAGATTAATATTGTAACTTTAATTGCGTTAAAACTATTAACTGTAAAAAGCAAATGAACATTAAATTCGCTTACGACAGAACGCCCGAGCTTAGAGCCTATACAACATGAAAATCATGATATACGGAGCTGGCTGCGCTGCAGTGATGCTAGGTCCTCCAGTTAAAATTTCCCTCAGGAATGTTCAAAAATTCCCTTTTAAGATAAAATTTCCCTAATTTTAGTTTATATATATATATATCATTGTTTAAAGAGAGCATTATTGCGTAGCTTTGATTGTGCTACATTTGTGCTTTTGATCGTCTGTTATTAATTCAATGTTATCTTGTATAATGACATCCTCAAGCTAGGCCGCGGAAGCTTGTTGGAAAAAAGTTGGTCACCTTGTGTGTGGGATTTTGGAAAGAATGCCACCGTCTTTCGTCATAGTGCCACAATGCTAGTAATATAACATTTGTTGAAAAGCTAAATTTCTCTACATTTTATCTCATATTCGCAAAATCTCCTTTTTCCCTCCTTAAAAAAAAATTGCTAAATCTCCCTACGCCGCTGGAAATTTCCTTCAAACTAGCATTCCTCACCCCGAGAAAAGCCGATTAAAACCCGAGCATTTCCGCTTTCTACTTAGCTGTCGCACCCAGCACACACACGAGGCGCGGACTAAACTTGTTGATAACAATTGAAACAGTATTATTTTACGAAAATAGAGAAATATAAACAATGTTTTCGTTTTCTTAGGTATATATTTATCACAAAATACTTTAATTTAAAATGCCAGGGGACTAGCCTAGTCCCCTTGACGGCACACCGTTGCCCTGAAGGTTTAGTAACAGTGCACTGCGAGCTTATTGCCTGATGCCACACGCTAATTCGGGTGACGCGGACTATAATTGCTTAGGCACATTTTATTCTTATTGTTGCTATCGATGTTTTATATTTTTAGTATGATTATTGCTACCGTTTAATTCGAAGTATAGCAACGTTTTTGAGGCACTTCTGTTGTTTAGCTTTATCTCAAGTGTCCGTTCGGAAGACAGCTCGACGACTCGTACCGAATTCTTCCGATGCATAACAACGTGAGGGAAAGCAGTTTTATGATTTGTGTAGAACCCAGGCTTCACGAGTCGTCGCAGTCTCAGTGTTTGTAGTTTGAGGGAAATTTCCCTAATCTAGGGAAATTTCATAACTAAATTTAGCGAAATGGGGAAAAGGGAATTTTTTATAAAAAGTAAAAAAATCCAGGAAAATTCTCGCTTTGACTGATTGACCAATATAAATACTTATTTTTTTTATTCTTCAGAAATAAACAAAAAACAATAATAGTTTGCGTATGTCTAGTGTGTGTGTGTGTGTGTGTCTTCAAAATATCACGACTTAAACCAGTTGTTGGTTGGGTATATTTGTGTGTGTTTCTTGTTTAAAAAAAGTGAAGGAAAAAGCAAAAAAAAAAAGCAGAAAGCAAATAAATAAAACAAATGTGATTGGCACTTCCTTTCATATAGCAAAATTAATCTTATCACATTACTTCTATCATAGGAATTGGACTCTCAACAAACGAGGGAAATTTTCGTAGAAAAACCTACGAACATTAATTTCACTATAGTCAAGAAGGGAATGGCAGAACGAAAAATACGTAGAATAACGCTTCGATTAACCCACAAAAACCCAAACATAGTTCAAGTAAGAATTTTTGAACAAAACTTTCATGGTTCACTAAGTGAAGGCCTTAGATGACAGAAATGTCGAAAAAAAAATGTTTTCGAATGAATTGGAAACCGAATGTGACACCTGTAACTCAGCGAGAAACAAACGTAGTTTATACCCTTAATTTAGTACATGAACAATTACTATTTTACGAGAGTAATTGCTGATCCTTCTAGATACATGAGAAATAAATTATTAGGGATTTAAAAAAGTACTTATCATAAGAATAAATAAAATATATCCGGAAGCTGAAAGGCGCTCGAGAACTCCAGGAGCCACATGCACCCACTGACAAGAAAAGGTGAATAAAATTGCTAAAACCTGAAGAAAAGGAGCGAAACAAAGCTTGCTACAAAGGTTTATGTGTGACTTGTAAAGTGCAATGGGTATTTGTGTAAAACGTTTGAAACTAACTTTATAAAGTCAACGGGAAATCAATGTAACACCTGTGATACGCTGGGGATTTGTGGGTTAAAATATACATACCAAACAATACAAAACATAGAGAAGAAGTACAAGGTGATGAAAAATCTGGATGAAGATAAAGAAGTGTGAAAAGCTGGTACAAACCAGTTGAAAGATTGCTGACATAAGGAAAAAAGAAACACTTTTGTGTTAATCCACATTAAAGATTGAGTTATAACTGAATTAAATGTTGAAATTCCTTTATTATTGTACTTTTGTGTATTTTTTTTTTTTTTTTTTTTGTTAAAATCTCGTAAAAGACAAAAATATTTTTAAAAAAGAAATATTACATAATGTCTCACAGTCATGTTAATTAAGAGTCTGAAATGAGCGTGTTTGAGAGTGAAAAATGAAACATCTCTATAATAATGAGGTTATAAATTATAGAACGTAGAAGTTAACAACCAGCTATAATCGTAATTATAGGCATAATATTGGATACAATAGGTCTATCAAAGTGTCACAGCTAAGAGTTACGTTTGTCATATATTACTTTCGAACACACCTAAGAATTGACGTGAAAAGTCAATAATCACTATAGTGTTGTCATTTCTTAACGATATTTTTACGAGGATATTCTGGAGAGTTATCAAGCAAGGAAAATCAATGTTGTGCGTACACTGATACTATAATTTCCTTACAGCCATATTCATTATCAAATTGACGTTATTTAATTTCTGTGTTATTCGGTTTGAAGATTTTATACCTGAAAAAAAGAACCTATAACGTTATCATGAATGTCTTGTTTGTATTTGAACCATAAGCACAAGTAACTACCAGGCGTGATTAAATAGAATTACGATTTTCATTTGTTATTAACTGTCAAAATGGAAAACTATGTTTAAAGGTTATATTAGTATGATGTTTCTTGAATATAACACGTACTGAAGTGTGAAAATTGCTATAGCCTCGTCGTTAATGCATGGTATATTAGAAATTTTTTTGATAACATAGATGTTTAATTCGCAAACAAAGCTCGTTATGTGCTAACAAGAGATAACAACAATTCCTATTAAATTCTTGTTTTCATGCATGATTTGTAGACACAGTGATCTTTAGTTTTACTTGATAACGTATGAAAACTAAGCATCTATTTGCGTATTTATTACTGGTTTCTTGTCTTTACACACAATACTTAATACGTGTAAAATACTGGTTGTTCGATTTGTAATAGCATTTTTTTCTTGTAACTTATCATTGGATATAAATTAAGGTCGTTAAAATTATTCGAATGATTATTTCAGTAGCTAATTATTATTTATTTCAAAACACAATTGAGACAATTAATTTATTCGAATTCTAAAGAGTACTAGTAGATATAGTGGTCCTAAAATACTAATTTTCATCAGAATTTATCTTCTCGTTTTGTACGATTTTCCAGATTGATATGTAAACTCTTGACCACAATTGAATGCATAGACCATCGGGTCTCAACCTAATTCCTACCACGACCCCCATTTTATCACATCCTCTTACCAGCGACATCTTTTATAATTTCTGGTTTGTAATAAGCTTGTGTGGGATTTTTAATATACCTATTGCATAGATTCCACGATATCCACCTATTTCTATAATAGTAGAATCAATTTCTTGTACGTATATAGTGGATACAGTATCTTTCCTAAAAGTGAATGGATTAAAACCAAATTTGGTCAGTTCATTCATATTACAAATATCGAATCCGATTCGTCATACTGTTTCAAAATGGAGGCCGTTTGAAAATTTTAAAACTTCATAACTCCTGTAATTTTGGGTCATATAATGAAAAAGTAAATTGATTTCTAATTTTGGTTTTAAAAACTTGGACAGTTGTTGAAAAAGTTATTGTGTATTTTAAATGACTTGATTACGTGCATTACGAAGATTGAACCCAACATTGCCGCACTAGTGAAATCACACCATGCTCAGGTCTCTCATTAGTTTTCAATTTTAATTGTATTTCAATATGCAGGTTTTGTTGCATTTGTATTTTTTTCTGGTATTTCTGATTCAATATGCAGTTCTCATTAGTTTCGTATCGTACCTCTTTCATTTAAGTGGATTTTTAAACAATTCTGCACCTGTTGAAAATGTTTAGTAGACCTATTTTTTGTTTTATTTTTTTTATTTAGTCTTATTTTACATGGCAAAGTTAAGGCTAATCATGCCTTGTCTCCCACTTGACCATGCAATGATCATGATCATGTAATACAATAATAATAATAATAATAAAATATATAAAAACACTCCCAATCACACACATACACATGCATACACACATGCATCACATCACCTGCACACATGGATTATAACAAATAACTACATAATATAGTCACATTCATTTAGTGAACAAAAAGAACAAATAAAAATCAGCATTTTTTCAGATATTAGTAAGCCTTGGTAGACTTATGGAGGATCTGCTCAACCGACTTCTTAAATAAATTGATTGTCTGACATTGTCTTGTGATGGATGGAAGGTCATTCCACGCACGGATAGTGGATGCAAAGAACGCATTCGAGTAGAATTTTGACGAATGTAGGGGAAGAGAAAGGAGTTTATTTACACCTGATCTTGTATTGTGATCGTGGTGAGCATTTAGTGGTTGCAAGCTTTGAAATAAGAAGCAAGGTTGCCCAAACCGCAAAGCCTTGAAGAGAAGTGTGAATCGATGCAAATAACGTCTATCGGCAAGTTTCAAAAGGCCCAGCTTTCTGTAGCATGGAGTTAAATGATTTGATCGTTTTTGAGATTATAAGCAAACCGTATACAGGCATTTTGGATACGTTGCAAACGATACGCTAATTCTTCATTTAAGTCTGATAGAGCTACATCACAATATTCAAGGTGAGGAAATATTAGAGGTTTTACAAGTACAGGTGTAGTAGCTTAGTTTCAGTGGGTAGAATTTTCTTTAGTCTAGTGAGTGTATGCAAAGACCAGAACACTTTCTTACATACAGCGTTAATGTGAGGTTTCCACTCAAGAAATTGATCTATTATTACCCCGATACGAGGTTTGTAACAGTTTCAGAAAATGGTATAATTGTTCCATTTATCAGTACTGTTGGTATATTCGAACGGTGCATTTGTATGAGTCATTTAGAGGAGACGCAAATGCACTTCGATTTAAGTGGATTTATGGTTAACCCATTTTCTTTTGACCACAAGTAAATGCGATGCAAGTCGTCATTCATTTGTTGAATTGAATTGTTCAAGTTTTCGGGTAGACCTGAGATATAGATTTGAAAATCGTCTGCGTATAGGTGATACTTGCAGTATTGTAAGACAGAAGGAAGATCGTTAATGTACAGACAGAATAGGAGAGGGCCAAGGACGCTTCCTTGAGGGACGCCGTTGTTCTTAAGAGTATGTATAAAAATAAAAATATGCCTATCAGAACAAAATTCAAAATAATATTTAAAAATATTTTCCTGCATTAGATTCTAATTATACTTATATCTTCCGTTTATCTTCGCGACCCCCATGGAAGCTTCTCGCGATCCCCAGGTTGAGAAACCCCGGATATAGAGCATTGTATGGATTTTCAACGAACTTAAAAAGTTCGTTACTGAATTCTCTCTATGTATGTATGTGTGTGTGTCTGTTATTTGCGAATTTTTCAATTTTGAGCTCTCCATTCGATAGAGCATCAAAAACTATCTGAGAAAGTGTTGGAATTTTTCGCATCATTCTTACCGTTCCCTATATATTGGCCAAAAAAAGTTCGGATTTCGGGAGATTTAAGGAGCCATATCTCAGGAACCGTAAGTCATAGGGATTTGAACCCTCCATTCGATAGAACATCAAAAACTATCTGAGAAAGTGATGGAATTTTTCGCATCATTCTTACCGTTCCCTATATATTGGCCAAAAAAAGTTCTGATTTCGGGAGATTTAAGGAGCCATATCTCAGGAACCGTAAGTCATAGGGATTTGAACCCTCCATTCGATAGAGCATCAAAAACTATCTGAGAAAGTGATGGAATTTTTCGCATCATTCTTACCGTTCCCTATATATTGGCCAAAAAAAGTTCTGATTTCGGGAGATTTAAGGAGCCATATCTCAGGAACCGTAAGTCATAGGGATTTGAACCCTCCATTCGATAGAGCATCAAAAACTATCTGAGAAAGTGATGGAATTTTTCGCGTCACTCTTACCGTTCCCTATATATTGGCCAAAAAAAGTTCTGATTTCGGGAGATTTAAGGAGCCATATCTCAGGAACCGTAAGTCATAGGGATTTGAACCCTCCATTCGATAGAGCATCAAAAACTATCTGAGAAAGTGATGGAATTTTTCGCATCATTCTTACCGTTCCCTATATATTGGCCAAAAAAAGTTCTGATTTCGGGAGATTTAAGGAGCCATATCTCAGGAACCGTAAGTCATAGGGATTTGAACCCTCCATTCGATAGAGCATCAAAAACTATCTGAGAAAGTGATGGAATTTTTCGCGTCACTCTTACCGTTCCCTATATATTGGCCAAAAAAAGTTCTGATTTCGGGAGATTTAAGGAGCCATATCTCAGGAACCGTAAGTCATAGGGATTTGAACCCTCCATTCGATAGAGCATCAAAAACTATCTGAGAAAGTGATGGAATTTTTCGCGTCACTCTTACCGTTCCCTATATATTGGCCAAAAAAAGTTCTGATTTCGGGAGATTTAAGGAGCCATATCTCAGGAACCGTAAGTCATAGGGATTTGAACCCTCCATTCGATAGAGCATCAAAAACTATCTGAGAAAGTGATGGAATTTTTCGCATCATTCTTACCGTTCCCTATATATTGGCCAAAAAAAGTTCTGATTTCGGGAGATTTAAGGAGCCATATCTCAGGAACCGTAAGTCATAGGGATTTGAACCCTCCATTCGATAGAACATCAAAAACTATCTGAGAAAGTGATGGAATTTTTCGCATCATTCTTACCGTTCCCTATATATTGGCCAAAAAAAGTTCTGATTTCGGGAGATTTAAGGAGCCATATCTCAGGAACCGTAAGTCATAGGGATTTGAACCCTCCATTCGATAGAGCATCAAAAACTATCTGAGAAAGTGATGGAATTTTTCGCGTCACTCTTACCGTTCCCTATATATTGGCCAAAAAAAGTTCTGATTTCGGGAGATTTAAGGAGCCATATCTCAGGAACCGTAAGTCATAGGGATTTGAACCCTCCATTCGATAGAGCATCAAAAACTATCTGAGAAAGTGATGGAATTTTTCGCATCATTCTTACCGTTCCCTATATATTGGCCAAAAAAAGTTCTGATTTCGGGAGATTTAAGGAGCCATATCTCAGGAACCGTAAGTCATAGGGATTTGAACCCTCCATTCGATAGAACATCAAAAACTATCTGAGAAAGTGATGGAATTTTTCGCATCATTCTTACCGTTCCCTATATATTGGCCAAAAAAAGTTCTGATTTCGGGAGATTTAAGGAGCCATATCTCAGGAACCGTAAGTCATAGGGATTTGAACCCTCCATTCGATAGAGCATCAAAAACTATCTGAGAAAGTGATGGAATTTTTCGCGTCACTCTTACCGTTCCCTATATATTGGCCAAAAAAAGTTCTGATTTCGGGAGATTTAAGGAGCCATATCTCAGGAACCGTAAGTCATAGGGATTTGAACCCTCCATTCGATAGAGCATCAAAAACTATCTGAGAAAGTGATGGAATTTTTCGCATCATTCTTACCGTTCCCTATATATTGGCCAAAAAAAGTTCTGATTTCGGGAGATTTAAGGAGCCATATCTCAGGAACCGTAAGTCATAGGGATTTGAACCCTCCATTCGATAGAGCATCAAAAACTATCTGAGAAAGTGATGGAATTTTTCGCGTCACTCTTACCGTTCCCTATATATTGGCCAAAAAAAGTTCTGATTTCGGGAGATTTAAGGAGCCATATCTCAGGAACCGTAAGTCATAGGGATTTGAACCCTCCATTCGATAGAGCATCAAAAACTATCTGAGAAAGTGATGGAATTTTTCGCGTCACTCTTACCGTTCCCTATATATTGGCCAAAAAAAGTTCTGATTTCGGGAGATTTAAGGAGCCATATCTCAGGAACCGTAAGTCATAGGGATTTGAACCCTCCATTCGATAGAGCATCAAAAACTATCTGAGAAAGTGATGGAATTTTTCGCATCATTCTTACCGTTCCCTATATATTGGCCAAAAAAAGTTCTGATTTCGGGAGATTTAAGGAGCCATATCTCAGGAACCGTAAGTCATAGGGATTTGAACCCTCCATTCGATAGAACATCAAAAACTATCTGAGAAAGTGATGGAATTTTTCGCATCATTCTTACCGTTCCCTATATATTGGCCAAAAAAAGTTCTGATTTCGGGAGATTTAAGGAGCCATATCTCAGGAACCGTAAGTCATAGGGATTTGAACCCTCCATTCGATAGAGCATCAAAAACTATCTGAGAAAGTGATGGAATTTTTCGCATCATTCTTACCGTTCCCTATATATTGGCCAAAAAAAGTTCGGATTTCGGGAGATTTAAGGAGCCATATCTCAGGAACCGTAAGTCATAGGGATTTGAACCCTCCATTCGATAGAGCATCAAAAACTATCTGAGAAAGTGATGGAATTTTTCGCATCATTCTTACCGTTCCCTATATATTGGCCAAAAAAAGTTCTGATTTCGGGAGATTTAAGGAGCCATATCTCAGGAACCGTAAGTCATAGGGATTTGAACCCTCCATTCGATAGAGCATCAAAAACTATCTGAGAAAGTGATGGAATTTTTCGCATCATTCTTACCGTTCCCTATATATTGGCCAAAAAAAGTTCGGATTTCGGGAGATTTAAGGAGCCATATCTCAGGAACCGTAAGTCATAGGGATTTGAACCCTCCATTCGATAGAGCATCAAAAACTATCTGAGAAAGTGATGGAATTTTTCGCATCATTCTTACCGTTCCCTATATATTGGCCAAAAAAAGTTCTGATTTCGGGAGATTTAAGGAGCCATATCTCAGGAACCGTAAGTCATAGGGATTTGAACCCTCCATTCGATAGAGCATCAAAAACTATCTGAGAAAGTGATGGAATTTTTCGCATCATTCTTACCGTTCCCTATATATTGGCCAAAAAAAGTTCTGATTTCGGGAGATTTAAGGAGCCATATCTCAGGAACCGTAAGTCATAGGGATTTGAACCCTCCATTCGATAGAGCATCAAAAACTATCTGAGAAAGTGATGGAATTTTTCGCGTCACTCTTACCGTTCCCTATATATTGGCCAAAAAAAGTTCTGATTTCGGGAGATTTAAGGAGCCATATCTCAGGAACCGTAAGTCATAGGGATTTGAACCCTCCATTCGATAGAGCATCAAAAACTATCTGAGAAAGTGATGGAATTTTTCGCATCATTCTTACCGTTCCCGAGATATTGGCCAAAAAATGTCCAATTTCGGGAGATTTAAGGAGCCATATCTTGGGAACTGTAAATCATAGAGAAAGATCATATTGGTGTTGATCAATACCTAAGAGGATGGTGAACATTTTGATACCAAATAGTAACCGGTAGCCACTGGCCAACTGACCACCGTTCCCCAGATATTGGCCAAAAAAGTTCGGATTTCGGAAGGTTTAAGGAGCAATATCTCGTGAACCATAAGTCGTAGAGAGATGATATTTTGCGATTTTTTCAATCTCGAGTCCTCTAATTTGAGCATGTGTCTTTGTAAAACAACTTATCGCAGAGCGTTTTAACAGGTTTTCTCCTTCGTATAAACTAAACATTTTCCCATCACTCCCGATTATACGGTTTCAAAAGACTTGTGGCTTGTTGATGTGTGTCCTTGCAAACTCTAAGCGAGCATGTATATGTGCATCTGTTAGTTTGACCTGCCAAGCAGAACAAATAATACGAGTACAGTTACATGTCTCTGCACTGCGTTCCAGACCTAAAAATTGTTTTCAGGTTTGTTGCAGCAGCAAACGGGTTTGCTACGTTAACTTCAATAATCGAAATATTTTCATCTTTCGTTGTCACTTGCAGTCAGCGCCGTAACTTAATTTTTTTCGGGGGGGGGGGGGAACTATTAATATATGGGCCCAATAGAAAAAGCTGTTTTGGGCCCTCCCTCAAAATTCGTAAACAGACCCCTTCTTTCCATCTTTCTCTTGCTCTTTGTGGGCCTCCGGAGCCTCTGGGCCCTCCCGCACGCCCCCTCAAAGTCATACGAATAAATATTATTTCTAGGACCCCTAATAATAGACATTTTTTTACTGAAATGGGGCCACGACTCATTTTTATTTTATTTACCTTTTGTGTGTTGTTTTGTTTATATGTAATGTAGTGAACCTGTTTGATGGTTCATTTATAATATCATGTTCGTATCGTATATGGAGCAAGAGAATTTTGTCTTAAAGTGGGCCACTCTCGAACAAGTGGGAAGCTTCCCTGGGGGGGGGCGTTGTCCCTCCTTCCTCCCACAAGTTACGGTCCTGTTTGCACTGTACTCAATTTAGCTTTAGTTTCTTATCCCTGTTTCCTTTGTGCTTTGAATCGTTCAATTTAATATCTTACTGTTTTAATATTTACGTTAATGACTCGAGCAACGTGCTTTTCAGACAATCCAGTTTCCCATGTGCAATTATTCTTCCGTAGATAACGAACTGTTCTTTTTAAGTCCATTCTGACAATGCTCTTGGATCAGTCTCAACTGTTTTTTTATTAATTTCAATAATTAAGAAATCTCAACTCAAGTTCGTAGCGGATCACAGTCCTGTACATCAGCGGTGGCGGTGACCGGCTTTGGGGCGTCCAGTAATCTTTCACTTTGAAGACTTCCTTTAAATTTCGTTGTGAGGCACAAATATACAGGAAGAATAACGAATTTGTCATTGCGTAATCACTTATCCAACACATGTGTAACATATAAGAACTATTTAATTTTATTTTAAATATTTTACTCAGCGCAAAGACATCAAGCTAAGAAGTAGAAAACGATGTTAAATATACTGCTCAACATATTTCTTCAATTTGAATTTTTCAATCGATCCTGTTAAAACTAGGCATACAACAATTGCAAATTTTGAGCGAAGCGGTCAATCTTTATTGATTATTCCTGTTTTTCGGTGATTATTCCTCAATGGTACGTCCAATCGAGATATGCGACCCCTTATGACACTCAGCACGAGCTCTCGAATCACCATTTTAAATTTGGTTCAAAACGGTTCAAGCATGCCTAAGTCAAGTAGAGAGGGGTTTCTCTATAATTATTAGGTTACCTACCTATTAACTCAATAATTATTAACAGTGCAATTTGAAACAGTACAAGAAAACTAAGTAATGGTGAAAAGTTAATTAGCTTCATTTCTCTTATGTTTATAATATGTATCCAATTAACTTGTAAAATATGGACAGAACAATATTTTCATGATACTTTCAAATTCAAATATATATTGGATTTCGATTATTCCAAAGTAAACGAGTTATTCATTCGAACATTCATTTTCACCACTAATCCTTTGACTTCATGTTTGACGTAAAATCTGAATCATACATGCTCCAACCGGGAATCTAAGTGGTACCCCATGTCAATTAAGCGTTTGCTAACCACATATGCACGAAGAAGCTAAAAAAAAAAAAAAAAAAAAAAAATCTGTGAAGCTCCGCAAGTCTAGCAGGGACTGAGTTTACCGAATTCTCGTGAATATTCCCCCACCTTAAACCTACCCTACGTGAACGTGAAATAAAAGCAAGAATAGGAATGGCGAAAGAAGCCTTTAGGAGGAAGAAAAATCTGTTTAGTGGGACCTTGAATAAAGAGTTGAGAAAAAGACTCATAAAATGTTTCGTGTGGAGTGTTGTACTATATGGGGCGGAAACGTGAACATTACGTAAAGGTGACGAAAATCGACTGGAAGCCTTCGAAATGTGGGTGTGGAGAAGAATGGAAAGAATTAGTTGGGTAGAGCGGAAAACGAATGAGAGGGTGTTAGAAATCGTGGGTGAGAAAAGAACACTTTTAGATATTATTAGGAAGAGGAAGAGAAACTGGTTGGGGCATTGCCTAAGAAAAGATTGTATCATGAGGGACGTCCTAGAGGGTATGGTGGCGGGAAAGAGAGGGAGGGGGCGAAGGAGACTACAATTAATGGATGATATTAAAACAAAGATCATACGCGAAGACGAAAAGGTTAGCGGAGGACCGTGGAGCATGGAAGCTTCTCAGCTGCGGCAAGTGACCTGCCAGTAAAGGCAGAATACCTATGATGATGATTAAACCTACCTTACATGACTTGATAATTGACTCAAATCACGATATTTCTGAACTTCGGTCAAACAATATAAATTATGTTTTGTATTTCTTTGTAAAATTTGAAATGTTGTTTTTCAACATTTAACTATTCTTGTCCTATCGATGTTTTATAATGATCGTACTTACACGAATAACAAGTGTAACACTTACATATTTGTTTATGGCTTGGCAGGCATGCTTTACAGTAATACTTCAAAGATACATCAAATTAAAATAGGCTGTAATTATCTAACTAAGCAACTATATGGCCTATGGAACAAGGAGGTTCAACGTCGCGTTCACAAAACCTCTTCATTGGCTTCTGTTCTTAACCAATTGGATCCAGTTCTATTTTGTATTTCTACTTCTGCGAGATCTATCTTAATATTGTCTTCCCATCTACGCCTAGGTCTTCCTAATGGTCATTTTCCGATTGGATTTCCAATTAAAACCTTGAAAGCGTTTCTACTTTCTTCCATCCTAGCTACATGACCTGCCCACCTAAGCCTCCTAGACTTGATGACCCTAACAATGTTTGGTTATGAAGTTTTCGCCATTCCCCATTCCCGTTCCTCTTCGATCCGAATATTCGTCTTAGGATCTTGTTCTCAAACAGTTTCAGTCTTCGTTCTTCCCTCAGAGTAATCGACCATGTTTCACAACCATACAGCACAACAGGCATGATTGTCGTTTTATTAATTTTAAGCTTAAATTCTTCAACAGAATTCGCGACGACAAAAGGTTTTGAACTGAATAATAACACGAATTCCCTGGTTTTAGTCTACATTTAATTATATCAAATTACAATATAGTTCAAAATATTCATCTCTACTCTAAGTGCTTGAAAGAAGAGGAACGTAAACATACATATTTTATTATAAATTCCGAAACTGCAAAGCACATTAAGAAAATATTTTATTTTTCGTTCATAATAATTTGTATATGAGCGTCGCAAAGAAATCATAATGCTTCGTAAATTTATTGCGGAGTCCTCTCGTCCTTAAAACAATACGAGTTAGTGTTTTACTAATTCATAAAAGCAGATGAAATCCGTACAGTTTCCTCGTGTGCAGCACTCTTCACCACCTTATTTCCTTCTCTCCTGCTCTTCGTAAGAAGATAGAAAATGAATGGCTTTTCAATCATGGTGAAAGTGTGAATACGTTGTACGTACGGCCAGACATTTTAAGGATTGTTCTCTGATAGCAGGTGGACGCTAGAAACAGGTAAACCAGAACACGTGAACAGTAAAATCAAGCTCCGTGACTTACGCTATATTGCTAGATCTTTCGTGAACATCAGCCATAGTTGCATACTCCATATTGAAATAACTAAAATTTGGTCGTTGCTTGTTCGTATACAAAATTAAAAGTTCATCGTTATTTAGTTTGTAAGCTTTTTCTTTACATTATTTGGGAAGGTATAAGACTTTGTAATTACATTATAGAACCTGTTTTGTTCTAATTGCCAATTGAGGACTATACGCAAAGAAAAGTTAACTTTTGCACATATATGGGTAGAAGGGGGGAATTGGGAGGTATGTTTTTGTCAATATTTTTTCCCTCACAGGTTATAGGTGTTTTTTCTAGTTTTCAAGAACTGATTGTCTGTCGCAGGTTCTTCCACACCTACTGTGATAGTGGTAAGCTTTCGATATCTTTATTTTTGATATTGTAACACTTTTATTTTTGTAGCCTGATTTCCACCCAATTACTCCCAAGGGGATAATTCGGTGCATAAAGAAGAAAGCCATTACCGGTGCACAGTGGCGTATTTACGATTTTTTTTCGGGGAGGGCTTTGCTAACTTTCGGGGGGGGGGCTTTGCCTGAAAATGTGAAAATTCTGCAAGATATTTCATATACTTTACTGTAGTAAGTAAGATTTCGGAATGAGCTTAAGCCCGGAAGTCCCCCCCCCCTAAATACGCTATTGCCGGGGCACATAAACCCATGGGAGTGATTGGATGTAAATGAAGAAAACTCAATCTTTCATTTGGTGTACCATATATAACTTGTATTCCACTTAAAAGCTAATAGTTTTATGTGGTCCAGAAAAAAGCATACTTTTTTTTACGCAAAAAAAGTAACTTATTTCTAAATTTCAAAGATATTTGAATGCCCTTTCAAGGCTTTCAGTTATTGTTTATAGCACAGTATATTGTCCTGTGACCTTAATCGAAAATGTATCACATACGAAAATACTATAAGCGGTAAAAATTTTGAAAAAAAAAAAAAAAACGTAATATATATTACGTTAGTCTTATTACCTTCTCCTATGTTCGTTTGAATATCAAACATAGGAGCAGGTAATAAGACAAACGCTAAATAACTATAAACTACATATTACAATAGAACATGTGTTGGAACTCTGGATTGATAGACAGGTCTTATTTACAGCATCAGTACTATTGGCATACGCAACGCCCACTGGAAACCTAAATTGACCAAATTGCTTAACTCTCGCCTTCGGTGCGAGCGGGCCTGGGTTCAATTCCCGGTGGGGGCACTCGGTCGAAAAAATGTAAAAAGCTTTTCAGGCTAGCCATCCTGAACGAGGTTTTCTTGGTTTTCCTTATTCACATCAGACAAATGCCGGGGTGATACCTAACTTATAAGTTCCAGGCCGCTTCCCTCCTTCACTTTCCCCGGATAGTGTGCTCGCCGATAGCCGTCATCCCTCATAAGTGACGGGCTAAATGGCCTTAGATGCCGAAAGCCCAGAATTCTAAATCCTAAATTCTAACAATAGATTAATAAGCACAATGCACTATCAAACAACAGTACACAAAAGACAAAAAAGCAAAAAATGTTCTCTTAAGGCATTCCACCCATTTATCCCCGCATCATGCACCCAATTACCCCGTGGGAGTTAGAAATTTTAACAAAATTTTAACTGCCTCACAGTGAGGATTCAAGAGTACTGCTCTTCACGTCACCATCCTTATGATGTTTTTAAGCAGCAGTAAAAAATCTGACAGAAAACATTAATAGATGAGCGATTTATTGTGACTCAAACCAAAACACACACAAACCTGAAACTCGGTTTTAAATATGTCATTTCTCAACTAAATCAGGTTTTGGTTTTCTGTCATTATTACACCCTCTCAAAGTTCATCTAAGCTTTTTTTTTTTTTTTTTTTTTTGATCAGCATCTACCCACCCAAAATTTTAGTGCAATTAAATTCCATAAAAATATACTGAAATGCAAAATATAATTTTTTTAAAAAGTTTTCCGCCCAATTACCCCCTTCTACACTATCAAAGTTTGCTATAATAAAATACATTTTAAAGCAGTTTATCTGTTCGTACTCACAGACTTTATTTCCGATCTATGATAACGAATTTGAGTCTGTCTGTAACGTCGCAGAGAAACGGGCAGACACGAGCTGAACCGCAGCAGGGAAACAAATGTGCTCACAGTGCCTAGTGCGCAAACTAGCGCGGTGATACTACCATGCAGAGAAAGGTGCATTCCGATGCAAAATTTCCTATTTCCAGGCTATAGATCAGTGGAAAAATCGTGGTTTCAGAAAATCCAAGGTAGGCATCTCCTATGTGCTGAATCAAAATCCGAAAGGTAAACTAGGATTGCTCTTAGGGCGCAAGAATCACGGAACTTCACTCCCCGCCTCGAACCGTACTCCGGAGATGGTTCAGAAAGGGAAGGGCCTTGTCACTAGTCCGAATCCAACAACAAAGAAAGTCATTACAGTTAAATTGGAGACCTCAGAAACACCGTCCCGGATAAGCTTTTCAGAAATACCGTCCCGGATGAACTCCTCAGAAACACCGTCCCTGATGAACTCTCAGAAACACCGTCTCGGATGAGCTCCTCAGAAACGCTATCGCGGATAAACTCAGAAACACCGTACGGATGAGCTCCTCTGAAGCACTGTTAAAGAAGACTCTCCGAAAATGTTAGTGACGTTGCAGACGAGCTAGACATACACAATACCATTCTTGTTCGGCGTCTCCCTGTAGCCAAGAAGGTGAAAAGATTGGACTCATGGGTGCTACATGAGTTTACAACACCAATAAGAGTCATCGTCTGGAGCTGTGCAGTTCTCTGAGCGGAAGAAATAACAGGGTAGGTTTCCTGCATTGAATTGTCACTTCAGATGAAAAATGAATCTGATATGACAATCGTACATGTTCAAGACAATAATTGTGGTCAACATTCTGGATGGTTTCTTAAATCATATCTACATAGAAGGTATTGTTGCTGGTATAATAACGTCATTGAGATAATATAAAGACCATCTTGATGAGTGACGTATGATGAGAGTGATCCACTATGATTTCCTCATACGAGGTAAAATCATCATCAATACAAATCGTCAGAATGCTGAACTCCATGAAATACACTGTGAAGATCCAACAATAATAAACAGAAATGGTGTCCTCACAGCAATGCCTTACCTTAAGTCACGCAAAAGATTGTATAACATTTCCATGAGTTAAAGTATGAAACCCTTCCTCACCCACCGTATTCCTCTGATGTCTCTTCCACGGCCTACCACCTCTTCTGGCATCTCGATCGCTTCTTGGGAGGGAAGACCTTCCCGATATTCGGACGGTGCAAGATGCGTTTTGAGGATATCTTCGCATCACAGAGTCCAGATTTCTTAAGTCACGGAATCCCTTCGTCGTTGGCAGAATGGCGGTAAAATCGTGTGCCGCCAGATGGCGAATATTTTGATCGACCAGGAATTGTAGCTTTCATTTTTTGGCCTTTGGAAATGACTGCAAGGGTGGGCAGTCCATTCGTGCCAACCTAATACTTCTTTGCAATACTCTTAAATGCATCTAATAGTTGCAGTCCGGAACAAATGTACGATGAAAAGCATTCCTTTTATACAAGAAAAGTTAAAGATACTCGCACAAGGTTTAGTATATAGGAATCAATATTGAAACTACGTAGTAGAAGTTATGGTGATATTTACTACTTTCGACTTCAGTAGAAGAATGAGAACTGAGCTGAAGCTTATTCTTGGAACACAGAATCCATACCAAATAAACATTTCTCGATATATATTTACCGTTTTTGCTCTATGGAAGTCAATATTGAAACTGGAGGTAGTAGCTAATTTTTCGCACTTCCAGCTTTAGTAGAAAGATAATAATTTAATAATAAAGACAGAGTCTATTCCTTTGACGAAAGATAAAATCCACGATGATTGGAATTAAGGGGTCGGTGTTAAATATACAGAAGTAGGAGGGGAGAAAATGGAACAGGTGATTTGTTTTCGATACCTGGCTAGTACTATTAGTGATTATATCAAGTGTGAACGTAATATAAAAGCTAAGTATAGGAATGGTGAAAGAAGCCTTTAGGAGGAAGAAAAGACTATTTTGTGATACTTTGAATAAAGAATTGAGAAAAGAAAAAGACTAATAAAATGATTCGTGTGGAGTATTGTGATGTATGGGGCAGAAATATGGATATTACGGAAAAATGATGAAAAACGGCAGGAAGCTTTCGAAATGCGGGTGTGGAGAAGAACGGAAAGAATTACGTGGGTCGAACGGAAAACGAATGAGAGGGTGTTAGAAATGGTGGAGGAAGAAAAGAACAATTTTAGATATTATTAAGAAGAGGAAGAGAAACTGGTTGGGACATTGGCTAAGAAGGAACTGTATCATAAGGGGCGTGCTAGAGGATATGGTGGCAGGAAAGAAAGGGAGTTGGCGAAGAAGACTACAATTAATGAACGATATCGAAATAGAAAGTTTGTACGTGAAGATGACGTGGTTAGCGGAAGACCGTGGAGTATGTAAACTTCTCAGTTGCGGCAAATGACCTGCCAATAATGGCAGAATACCTATGATGATGCTATTCCTTTGACGCTGAATTGATTATGAAAAAACGCTTCTTGTTATCTACTACTGTTTTGTTCAATGTTTGTCAACCTTGAAACCCGAAATTGTTGACTTGCGTCAGTTCCGGTATGAATAGAGGATTAATAGAGATGTAACTTAGTATGGGACGCTGAATCGATTTGAAGAAATAGTTTTTCGCTGTCTCCTACTGTTTTGTGTGATAAGCAGGGGGTAAAAGTACGGGGGAACGCGGGAGGATGTCGTCCCCCCACCTCGAAAATATATGTATGGCGTACCCCCAGTTTCTAAAAAATTACAATGGGCAAAGATAGGCAGGGAGAACGACGTGGCGTCATGCCGCTACCTACCGTCCCCCCACTTTTTAGATCCACTTTTACCCCTGGTGATAAGTACATGTCAACAGATAGATAGACGGACACTCCGTTCATAAGTATAAAACTTTCTGTATTTATGCACAGCACAGTTTGGAAAACTAAGTTTTGATAGTAAATGTAACAAGTATTGTAAATAAAACAGGATGAAACTGTTTCTTGAAGATATACGTATCTTAAAAATAAACTATTGTTGTTACCTCTGCTGCAAACTTACTCGTAGCAACCAATATTTCGCAAGTTTATTTAAGTAGAAGGGACACGTCCTGTAAGGTAGTTTCATAGTAGTTACAGTATAATGAATATCTATAGTTTCTAACAAAAGGTTAAGGTCATACGCTATGATATTCTTCACGACTAAAGTGGATAAATTGCATACGAAACCTAACAAAACCCGTGGAGAAAAGCATAATTGCCAAATCGTTAATATGGTTTTAAAAATAGCAAAATTGCAGAATTTTAATATGTTTTTAAATCCATCATACATCTTCAGCAGTTGTGATTTCAACCAGCTTTCCGCATTCATCCGGAACGGATCGCTACTAACAATATTTTCTCGTGAAATTCATTGACAGAGTCTCCTGTCACACTTGAACATTTTCTCCGTAATAAATGAAGGAATATATTCTCCCTAATTAGCAGTGAACTAACTAACTAACTCACTCTATGGCCTATGGAACCCGGAGGTTCAGTGCCGCGTTCACAAAAGCTCTCCACTGACTTCTATCCTTAGCTAATTCCATCCAGTTTCTACTTTGTATTCCTATCTCTGCGAGATCCATCTTAATATTATCCTCCCATCTGCGCCTAGGTCTTCCTAATGGTCGTTTTCCTATGGGTCTACCAGTCAAGACTTTGAAAGCGTTTCTACTTTCTTCCATTCTAGCTACATGACCTGCCCACCTAAGCCTCCTCGACTTGACTACCCTAACAATGTTGGGTAAACCGTATAAACTATGTAGTTCCTCGTTATGAAGCTTCCGCCATTCCCCATTCTCGTTCCTCTTGGGTCCGAATATTCTTCTCAGGATCCTGTTCTCAAATACTTTCAGTCTATGTTCTTCCCTCAGAGTAAGCGACCATGTTTCGCAACCATACAGAACAACAGGCATGATTATCGTTTTATATATTTTAAGCTTCAAATTCCTCGACAGAATTCGCGACGACAAGAGATTTTGAACCGAGTAGTAACACGAATTCCCTGCTTTTAGTCGACATTTAATTTCTTCGTGAATATGATTTTCGTCTGTTAATATTGATCCTAAATATTTGAAAGTATCCACTTTATCAAAAGCATTATTTACTATTTCAACGCCTCCACAATTTGCCGTATTACGGTCCCGACGCACTTCCATGTATTTAGTTTTCTCTGCATTTACTTCTAAACCCATGTCCCTGCAAGCGTTTAATAAGATCTCTGCATTTATTTCTACTGTTCTCCTATCATCCCCTATTAAATTTACATCATCAGCATATGCCATAACCTGGTGAATGCCGTTCAACTCTAGGCCCTGGTTGCTATCTTTGATTTTCCTTATGGCGTATTCCAGCACAAAGTTAAATAAGAATGGCGACAACGCATCTCCTTGTTTCAGGCCATTTTCGACGTGGAAGCTCGTGGACAAAAATTTTCCTACCCGGACTTTACTTTGGGATTCACTTAAACATATCTTAATTAATCTAATTAGCTTTCTCGGTATTCCAAGTTCTGTAAGAACGTTGTATAATGTTTCTCTCCTAACCTAGTCGTAAGCCTTTCTAAAATCAATAAATAGTTGATGTACCGGGGTATTGTATTCCCACTTCTTTTCGAGTATTTGGCGAATGGTAAATATTTGGTCGATAGTTGATCGATTTCGTCTAAATCCGCACTGATAATCTCCAATAATTTCATCTGCGTATGGGGTCAATCTTGCTAACAGAATATTTGAAAGGATTTTATAGGATGTTGACAGAAGAGAAATGCCTCGATAATTATTACAGTCAGTTTTGTCGCCTTTCTTGTGAATTGGAACAATGATTGATTCTTTCCACTCTTGTGGCAATTCTTCCTTGTTCCAGATAAGGAGAATGAGTTTGTGTATCTTGTTCCACAATTTTTCGCCTCCAGCTAAAATTAACTCAGCCGGAATTTCATCTACACCCGGAAATTTGTGTTTCTTTAATTTCTTTATAGCGGCTTCCACTTCTATTCGATTGGGTTCTGGAATATACGGTTCTGCGGTGTGTATCTCCTTTTCTCCACGCACATTAGTTTTTGGCTGCGTGTTCAGCAAATCGTCAAAGAAATCTTTCCATCTATTTAAGAGGCTATCCGTATCAGTGAGAACTGTTCCGTCAGATTTCTTTAATATATAAGCACGAGGTTGATAGCCTTTCTTAAATTCGCTGATCCCCTTATACATGTCCCGAATATTTTTATTTTTACTATTATCTTCAAGTTCCTTAATTTTAGCTTTAAAAAAATCCCTTTTCTTTGTTCTAAAAGTTTTGGAAGTTTCCCGCCTGATATCTGCGAAATTGTGTGTAGTTATTTCATTCGGATTTTGTAGCCACCGTAATTTTGCCTGTTTTCTCTTCTCTGCTAGTTTAATGCATTCTTGGTCGAACCATGGTTTGTTCCTACGTATTACCGCGTGTCCCAATTTTTCTATTGCTGAAATTTTAATGCTATCTCTAATTTCAATCCAAGTATCCTCAACACTAGTACACTCCGAGTCTTCTAAAACCGCGAATCTATTCGAAACTTCAATCTGGTATTCCTCTCTTACCTGGCTCTCTTCTAATTTCTTTAAATTAAATCTCTCCGTTTTCGGACATTGAATATTACCTTTATTCAACGATAATCTCTCCCGTATTATCGCTACTACCAGGTTGTGATCAGTGTTACAATCAGCCCCTCTAAACGACCGGACGTCAATTATGCTAGATTGTCTTCTTCTATCTACTAAAACGTGATCAATTTGATTATGTGTTTTTCCGTCTGGTGATGTCCAAGTGTATTTATGAACGTCGCGATGTGGGAATTTTGTACTCTTCACGATTAGGCTTTTGGATGTTGCAAAGTTCACGAGTCTAACACCGTTGTCGTTACTTTCCTTATGCAAACTTTCGTTCCCTATAATCGGTTTGAAAATATCCTCTCGTCCTACCTTCGCATTGAAATCCCCTAATAGAATCTTCATATGGCATCGCGGGAGTTGGTCAAATATCCGTTCCACTTCTTCGTAAAAACTATCTTTTATATCGTCACCCTTATCTTCAGTTGTAGCATGTACATTTAAAACAATAATATCACACCACCGTCCCTTAAGAGTAATAAAAGAAAGTCTATCAGTAACAAATTCAACCCGTTTAATTGCTGGTAATATTCGTTTGTGAACGAAAAACTCTGTTCCTAACTGGTGATTTTTATTTCCTTCCCCGTAAAGGAACGTAAAATTTCCGGAATTCTCAGATCCATTTCCTTCCCACCTAACTTCCTGAACTCCTACTAAGTCCATCCTGTATTTCTCTAACTCACTCGTTACAGATTTTAACGCGCCTGCCCTATAAAGACTTCTAATATTCCATGTTCCAAATCTCATGTCCATTTTCTTTTGCTGATGTCGTGCCAAGTTATCAGTCCTTGTCCGAGGCTTTTGTGAATGTTTCTGAACAAGTACCTTTTTTACAGGATGAGGGTGTTAGCCTTACCCAAACCCCCAAGCTGGAGGACCACTCCTAGTCGTCTGTCCGCGACTGCTTATTCAGTATATTCGCAGCTAACCTCTATATCTAGAGGCCTTCTTCTCGATCCGCAACCTGAGGACGCGCCGTGCCGTGGTGACAGGAACTAGCAGTGATGCTATTCTAATCTTTAAATAACCGGTTCACTATATACTTAAGAGTGTACCTAGGTGTGTATATATAGGTGTTTTAAAAATAGCGAACACGGACTACTGAGCACTATTTTACAGGCAAAGCAAAGCAGTATATATATATATATACATACACACATATATATATATATAGTGCAGCAGTATATATATAATTGTATATTTTCGGCTCCTCGTCTATAGATACGAATTGCACTATGTGGCAATGTCACAGATAAAGAACAATAGAGTAGATCTATCAAATTTATCAAACAGTTACCTTGATTCTTTACAGTTAGCAGCTAAAGTCGATACACGTTGACATTAGCACCACCTATTAGCGTAATAATCGATGTAACTGCTTGATGGATCAGTAGAACAATGCTAAGGGTTCCAAGTTAATATGCGACGTTGCCACAAAGTGAAATTTTGATTACCTATATTGGCTGAAAAAGACCTTGGAACGTATGCCATTATGTAGGATTTTCTCTTTATTTTGACCTGAAGAATATCTCTTCGTGGGCGCCACCCTATATATATTTTGTCCATATTTTATCCTTATTTTTCGAACTAAGAACTGTTTCTATTGTATTTTGTAGCGTCACGTTCAAACTAAACTGACTTTAGGAGGGGGAAACATATGACAGAATATACAATAGCATATTATTGTTAGTGAGAGTTAGTCAAAGCTTTAACAAAACCAGTCTTTTAGTGTCTGGAAATTTCAAACATTTAGTGCTTGGCTATTCGAGAAAGCGTTTCGGATGCGTTATCCCCCGAGGCGAACGCGACCAACATGGCTACTCGGTAATTTTACTTTCGCTAGAGCTATAAATCATACTGTGAGCCAGTCATGGTTTCCAGGTCTTTTTTCGCCAGGTCCAAGTCTATAATAGCAGAGTTACAATACTCAGCACAAAGCATCTTCCAAGCAGCTGTTTCTTGCTAAAATCCCCTGGCTTGTTTACCTCAAATGTTGAGTTAATGAATATAGTTTATTGGAATTCCAAAGTAGAGAAGCTAGTGCAATGGTAAATTTCCTTAAAACTGGCATCTCAAACAAAAGCAATGTGTAAAACTCCCAGAACACACTATTTTTCTCCCTATTTATTTCACACACACACACACACTGCTATAGACAGGGCGTTGTTAAGTTTTATTTATTGAAATTAATTTGTAAAAGATGTGAACAATTAGTCCAAATTGTTTGCACAAGTTAATAATAGTACATAGTACCTATTAAATTCTAATTGTTACTAATTGGTATAAGATTATTTGTTGCGGATAATGTGTTTCATAACATATTAATGTTCTTTAATAGTGTTCATATTAGTACTTGCCCATTAACGTTTACAGAATGAGGAGAGCACTGTAGCTCAGTGGTAAAGCGCTTATCTCTGGTTAGTGTGGTCCCTGGTTCGATTCGATCCCCGGTCATGGACGTTTGTGGTGAACAATGGAGTTTTCTCGGGCATATAACCGATCATCATTCTCTTCCTTAATCATCTTCCCCTTTAGCCTAAAGGGTCTAATCGTCGGACGTTAAACTGAAAGATTTCAAAGAGACAAAATTTACAGAATGAGTCTTTAAAAATGTTTGTAAATATTATAATTAGTAATTCCAGTCACATTTTGTGATGAATATTTGGTGTATTCCTTTAAAAAAATAGATCTTAGTACTTTATAATTTACAATTATTGTTGTATATAATAATAATAATAATTCAAATCAAGGATATAATTAAGCAAAAAAAATTACTAGCCCAAGAAAAACAAAGCTATAATGCTGCCAAAATGTCTTGAGCCCTGGCAAAAATGCGAACTAAAGCCCACATCCTCAACACACCTACACGTTCAGCCAATAAGGGCTCAGCTGTTGCTAAACGAGAGAGCCTTAACGAAAGGGAGTAGAATTCCTTTAGCCGATAGCAGCGCTTGCAATGGAAGACTAGGTATCAAGTCAATGCGGTATATCTTATACTAGCCCACATCCCAGTCTTTACAGTTTGAAATAAATAATACTGATATTAAAAACTCGCCCTGGGCGAGTGGTTATTTGTATCCCTAATTTAAATAGATTGTTAAGAAGTTAATTATTATAAATAGTAATGGGTAAAAAATAGAAGATGGTATAATAAAATAAGATTAGTTCTGGAATCTTTAAAGTTAACATTTTCTTGCTTGTGTCACCATTTTTTGAAATGACCCAAAAATTATTCTTGCTTAAGATGTTTACCTTGTTTTCTATTCTTATTGCTTAAAATTGCTTTGGCGTTCAAATAATTACGGCACTTGTGAATTAAACGTTAATATAGTAATGATAGTTAAAATAATTTATATAAAAAACCTGTAAAAATATTTAAGAAACTACTACTACTACTACTACTACTACTACTACTACTACTACTACTACTACTACTACTACTACACACACACACACAAACACAAACACAGTGTTTCACTCGAGCGCCAGTTTTACTTCCTTACATAGCGGGTTTAACCTTGGGTTTACTTCAGTGCTATCAGTCCAATCGTAACATCTGTCCAAAGTGATTATGATATACATAACTTTTGTAATACATGATTATAAAAGAGGAATAGTGGACGGAAACCAAACTTAGCTGAAAGGGATTGCTGAATATTAAAGAGCATTGTCAAAAAAAAAAAAAAAAAAAAAAAAGAGAGAAAGGAAGAAAAAGAGAGAGAGAAAAGCTGATGTAGTACAATTAACTGCAGAACTCTCAGTGTCTGGAGCACCATGCTTCTACAGTGCGTTCAAAAAGTCATCCCACAGTGGATCATGGAAAAGAGGTACATAGAAACACTCCAGTATAGTTAATGTTGAAAATGGTTTATCTTTACTTAAAGGTCAAAATCCTCCTACTAACATTTGCAAACACTCGAAGTAAAGATTGGTGGTCGATAAATTATATGTACTTTATATGTGACAACGTCCCTAGGTCGATCTTGATACTGTTCAACAAATATTGTTGTACAATTTTTCAATAAATAGTGTTTCACAAGTTTTAAACACGTGTGTTAGCCAGGAAAATAGCATTGCTTGATTGTAGCACATATCTGTACAAGTCTATATTCAACATAACTGTGACTGATCTTTGAACACAATTGGTTACAATGAAACGCGAACCATCTTTATTGTGAAGTATACTTATCTATTGAGTTGAATATTGAAGTTTAGCTTTCTTTTTGTCTGTATCACACACTTGCATAACATACATACACACAAGGAGAAAAATGAATGTTTTGATCTTTTCCTCACAATACAAGTACGCACATTCACTGAGAGCGACTTCTTGAACACACTGTGTATCACGTTCCGTCGAGAGTTCTATAACATTAATATCCGAAGTCGTCTTGAAAGCGGCAGCTCGAAAAAGATGGCGCCGAGAGCATGGACCATCAACAACCGATGACTGAAAGGGACTGTAATACGATTCGATAAGACATTTCTTTCCCTATTTCCAGCAAGTCGGATTTATGAAATGAAATCTTTCAGTTTTACGTTCCACGATTATGCCGGTTAGGCCTAAAGGAGAAGGTGATGATGAGAAATGAATGAAATGGTGGAATGAAGAAAGTGGGAGGAAACGGGAGAACCTCGAGAAAACCCACGAGCATGGTGTTTGTCCACCACAAAGTCCACACGGCGGGAGCTGGGATCAAACCAGGGACCCCCAAGGACCAGAAGTGAACGCTCCACACTGAGCCACCGCGATCCCAAGTCGGATCTATTTATGGTGGACTACCAAAGAGGCACACGCTTCAGACTTCCCATCTTTAAACATGGCAGCAGCTAGGTGATCATTTAGTCCTTAATTTCATGGTATCCTGTTGGTCCTAGTTTTAATCTGAAACGAAGTACTGCAGAGGTTATGTGGATATTTTAGATCATCTGAAGCCTATTTCTCAAAGCTACTAGACTAGATTTATCCATTCACTAGTAATACTAGTCTAATATACGAGCGTATGTTTCTCGAGCCTACATGAGTAAAATATTACATATAGTGTTGTAAATAGAAAAAAAAACGGTTCGTATTTTTTCAGAAATCTACGTTTTTTTTAGAAAAAAACATTGCCTCTCGTTTTTTTTCTAAATTTCGTTTTTTTTCAAATAGTCATTTGTAATGCATCTTACGTCTATTTAAGAATGAAACATTTTATGTAGGTGTAATCACCGTAAAATGCAACATAAAGTAAACGCTAGATACTGATACGCTACAAATATTTTACAATTTATATGAATACCATACCTATTAACAATTCGGGTTTCAGCAGTTTTCATCAATATCAACTAAGAAATAAAAGTAGAAATGAAATTTTGTTTTTTCGTGAAAGCAGGCCATTAATAAGCACGAAAATAATGTCACGAACAGTATAAAATTCCAATAACTTGTCTAAAGGTAAAAACTAATACTAATTTGCCTAATAGTATTTTTCTAAATGTCATATATAAATAATTTGTCGACTAGATATATATATGATATGCAGAGCCGGCTCTACCATATATGCAGTGGCGTATTTACGATTTTGTTTCGGGAGGGGCTTTGCTAACTTTCGGGGGGGGCTTTGCCTGAAAATGTGAAAATTCTGCAAGATATTTCATATGCTTTACTATAGTAAGTACGATTTCGGGAGGGGGGCTTAAGCCCGGAAGCCCTCCTAAATACGCCACTATATATATGCAACACGTGCATTTGCGTGGAACGGCAAGCTTGGATGGTCCGGCAAAATCTATCATAAATATATTATTTAAATTAAATATTTCTTGTTGGAAACAGACTTCATGATGATGGTAGATACAATTACTAAGCTGACCTTCTATTTGAATACTTCATTCATAAATTATGTTTAGGTTGCATTAGTTTAAGGCCACATGGACAATGCTAAAGCAAATGGTCGAATAAATCCGAGCACAAATTGCTTGATTGTTGTCAAATGCAAGAATTCAATTCTCGAATAGTAGTGAATATCTGCTCCATTTAGTAAGTTATCACAGTTTTGATATGAAAGTAGTCTTGTTTTTGTCAGAAGCAAGTTCCTTATCATTGAAGATAGAAATAAGTTTCTTTTTTTAAATGTTAGAAGATGTAGAAGAAAAATCAAGAAATAAAGATAAAAGAGCTAGTTGCACTGGAATTGCAAACTGAAACATTGAGATTGAAGCTCGATAGTGAATTCTATAAAAAGGATTACCATCTTTCCTATGCAGGTGTATTTGCTTTATCTTTCACTATCATAATAGATTAACATTTAAAGAAAAAAATAGATACAACGGAATTGCATTTTTAGTAAGTATTTAAGCCTTTCTGAGTGCGACTGCACTTACCCTCACCTTTGTTGTTCATGCTGGAGTAGCATACTTAAAATAATGACTTCTAAGATTTATTCTTTCTGGAGAAAGGGGGAGGCGGCAAATTATGCCATTGCACGAGGCGACAAATTGACTAGGATCTGAATATAGGATGACTCAATTTGAAGTAATGCAGGGTGTTTCAAAATTAATATTAGGTTTTTTGACACTTTCTAGTATCTATTACAATTAACTTACAATTCTAAATATTATATCAAATGAAAGAGCAACTCAAACAGTTTTGTACGCACGCATGTGCATACGTTGTTTCTTCTGTCTGCCGTTAGAAAGAGCAAGTAGCAATGATGGAGACTAGAGAGCAGAAAGCTTTTTGTGTTTTAATAAAGACTGAACCTGTACAGTGCAACCATCTGTGTGAAGAATATTAAGGAG
Source organism: Thermobia domestica (assembly GCF_964235325.1). NCBI lineage: Eukaryota > Metazoa > Arthropoda > Insecta > Zygentoma > Lepismatidae > Thermobia > Thermobia domestica. Next base: position 293,093,874 of record NC_137458.1, on the reverse strand, counting down.
ACGCTTGCAACTACGTCTTTATTGTTTACAGTTGCTACAGGTCTAAAACCTAAACTACGGTTTACGTGCCAATTTCGCAAGTGAAATATTGCTGCATAACAATGAAGATTTTCTGGATCGTGTCGCCTACAGTGATAAATCGACTTTTCACCTAAGAGCTAATGTGAACACTCATAATGTTTGCATCTGGCCGTCAGCAAATCCTCAGGAGATGGTACAATTGAAACGAAACTCCCCTAAATTAAATGTATTTTGTGCCATATGGCGGAAAGTTTATGGTCCTTTCTCGCCTATCGACTAGATGTGTGCCGTGTGATGAATGAATCTCACATTGAACACTTATAGCAAAGACTGTTTGAGGTGCTCTTTTACTTCATGCATTGCTTATAATTGTTCGTAAAATCTAATAAGTACTACGAAGACTTAAAACCCCAAAATTTATTTTGAAACACCCTACATTTCTCACCAACAGTGTTGGAACTAAGATGTAAAAAGGAGAAAAATTTTCCTTATAAAGTTATTGTTTACAACGATATTATTATTAGTCGAGACTATAACTACAACAACAACACGAGTTAGTAGTCAAAAAAATGTAATCAAGTGTATACTCGGTGGTCAAGCACTTGTTTAATCCGCTCCAGTGTGGACACTAATTAAGATATCGGGATATTATTCTTGCAAAATGTGGTTGGACTATAGTTTATCATATTAATTTCTTTTTCTTCTGGTGTCGAATTTCACCCCAGTAAAAAATTCGAGAATTTTCTAATTTCGAATTTCCTTTACTTTTTTCCCCTGTAGCTTCCTTCGTTGTAGAAAGACATCCTTAAGACTTGCCAGGTAGATACCTCTGATGGATACCTAACTGTTGACATCAATTGGATGGGCCTGCGCGTAGTGTTGCCAATTAGGGAATTTAAAATTCTCCTATATTTGGGCAAAAAATTAGAATTTTTTGTTTATAAATCCGTAGCTATACGTCCGAGTGCAAGTCAACTTACGCCAATCGAACATTTGTCCTTACTTAACAAACGAAAGTACAGATCGTTACATGGGGTAATTAGGGAACGCACGTAAAATTCGTATTTAGGTTCTAGCCCTTGATTTTTCTAGTTTTTCCTTGCCTTTCTCTTTACCGCAATATATTTTTGATAATTAGAAGCTTTGTTCCTTAAATATCGCCATAATACTTGTAGGATATATTAGTGGTGTACCAATGTTTAATTTAAGGTAGTTTGCGTCTGTCTGGTTGCAGTGTTGCCAGCTACAGAATATTTTAATTCCATATTTTAGGGGGAAATTTTGGAAAAATTATATGTTTTGTCTCTATTATTTCCCTCTTGTTGGCTATATCGGAACAAACGTACCAATATCTGGAGGTCTCGTGTTTGCTCTACACAACGCACTATAGAAAGTTTCAATAGGATAATTAGGGGAAGTACAGTTGAGGTTTACAGTGGACCTTGTTCTCTAATTGAAAAGATAACTGTGATTTTTTTAAAGGTAGAGTGAGATATTTGTTATTGACATGCTTACTTTATTAGATATGTCACAAAACTTGTAGGATATATTAGAGGAATACCAAAGCTTATTTTAAGATAGTTTGTGTGTGTCTGATAGTAGTGTTGCTAGCTACAAAAAAAATTAATTCCAGATTTTAGGGGCAAATTTTGGGAAAAATTCCCTTTTTTATTTCTATTATTTCCTTCTTGTTGGCTACATTCAAACAAATGTACCAGTGTCTAACAGCCTCATCCTTAGCCTACACAGCGCACCATAAAAAGTTTCACTAGAATAATTAGGGGAAGTACAGTTGAGGTTTATAATAAACCATGTTCTGGAAATTGGAAGAAAATGGTGAATTTCTGAGGTAGAATGAGAGTTGTTTTTTTAATTTCATATTTACTTTGTTATATATCGCCATGATACTTGTAGGATATATTCTTCGAGTACTACGGTTTATTTTCAGATAGCTTTCGTCTGTCTGATGGCAGCGTTTCCAGCCAAAACAATTAATTCCCACTATTAGGTGAAAAATTCGGAAAATTTCCCTTTTCCCCTCTATTATTATCCTCTTACTGGCTACATTGAAACAAACGTACCACTAACTGAAAGCTTCCTCTTTGCTCTACAGAACACACCATAAAAAGTTTCAATAGGATAATTAGAGAAGCTGTACCCCGGCATATTTGATTTTTGCCTCTGAGGCGTAAAAAGTGTCAAAATTTCATGTGTATGACAGAATTTTTTTTCCCTCTTTGAATGGAAGCCAGCGACTTCAGGATTTCACTGTACTTTGTCAACACACCAAAGATTTGTTTAGGTGACTTGAACCCATATAGCAGCAGTGGTGCTAGATACAAAAAATTTTTGAAATTCGGTTAGGGAATTTTTGTAAATTTTCACCCCTACATTTCCCTCAATAATTTCCCACCCGTTGGTAACACTGCAATGCAACTCACACCAAAAGATAGCCACATCCATTTTCTTAAAAACAAGGCCTTAACCATATCAATCGAATGAATAGTTTTTGAGCAATAAGTCAGTAACTGGAAATGTAGGGAAACGCCAAAAAATGACCTGGGACCGAAAGGAATAATCACACAATTTTGCTCGTATAGGTTCAAAGGAACAAACGATTTGTAAGTTACGAGGGCTTCGACTCAAGTTCTGTTGATTATTTCAATAATCTGCAACATAAATCAATAAATAATAGTTGCCAGAAAAAAAACAGATTTTTGAAAAAAACATGAAAAAGAACGATGTTTTTTATTGAAAAAAAACTTCACAGAAAAAAAACCGTTTTTTTACAACACTAATTACATAGTTTCAAGTCTGTGAACTTAGGTTACAAAAGTATGTGACTTCCTTTATCAGTGATTCTGTCTTACAAAAACATTGATGTGGCGCAGTATGCTTGTAATTTACTAGAAAATACCCACAAGAGATTGGAGACTTGTACTGTACTACTGCCTTGAATTCACCTATTACAATTACACATACATCCCTCTTCTGCGTTTCCATAATTTCTTCTTTTTTCTCATAATTTTCCTCTACTTCTTCTATTGTATGCGTCGGTGCGTCACTACTACAGTAGATTCTTCTTTTTTGCTTAACATCACATCGTAACTCTATCATCAACAAATTCTACTTTTACTACCTTCTCTTTTAAGCGCTTACCAAGAATAATTCCTATACCATTATGACCGCTCTTTTCATTACCTGAGCAAAACATTCTATATCCTTCGCTGTACAACACCCCGTTACCTTTCCATCTAACTTCATAAACTCCTACCAAATCTAGATTATTTTGTTTTATTTCCTCTTTAAGATTTTCAAATTTCCCTCCCCTTTAACAATGTATGTACGTTCCATGTCTCTATCCTAAAGCTTTTGCTCTTGCATGTCTTCCTTTCCCTATCTATCCTTCCTCACGTTGTTACTTTCTCGTCTAATAGTCCTTCCCAAGCCACCCCTCTCGGAGATTGCAATGGGGATATTTTACTTCCTGGAATGGGGATATTTCACCTCCAGAACTACAGTTTGACCTGCGAACTACTATGGAACATATGTTCTTTTTCTGCTGTCATCAAACTAGGGAAAAGCAGAGTGATGGTTTCCTGTTGCTTTCCATTCCGTAGTATTACATCCGTTAAAGTCACTATGCTTCTGCCAACTGGCTATTGGAGAACTGCTGCCTTCTCCCAGAACACTCTTCGTCTTGCTACTCTCTTTAGACCAATTCAGTAGGGGTGGTCCTTCTGGTAATGAATTACCACCGACATGAGAGTTCTCCTCATCCGACATATAAAGAATCTTCGTAAAGCTGGTGTTTATCGGGGCGGTAAGACAACTTCGGTAAAAAGAATTTAGAAACTCGATTGACTTTGTAGTACTAGCGGTAAATTTCCAGAGGCAAAAGCCAGAAAAGTATATCCAAACAAAAACAGACGAAATAAACCAAAATAAAATACAGATTGTTTGGATAAAAAAAAATCTCAGTCTGAAAACAAATATAAAATTAATGATATTTTCTTAATAATTATAGTACCTCATATTATATTTCCTTTATTTAATTTTTGGGCTCCTAATTAGTTACTGTATAATATGCTTTTGAAAATAGAGCATTTTTATATTTCATAAAAATATTTGTGTTACTCTTCCAATCTCTCAATGGTTTTACCGAGAATTTTTAGGGCCCGAAAGAGAGACCTATATCAGAGTAAAAGAAACTGACCCTATAATATATTAACCCATTACTATATCTATTGAACTTATTGGACGCTCGTAAATTTAATGTTTAATTGAATCTCTTGAACAAAAAGTTAGTAGAAGCATAACACTTAACAAACTTTATGCAGCAATGGGTTAAATGTGAGAAATTCAGATTTTACTGAGATATGATTCAATATTGTTGTAAATTTAAATAATAATAATAATAATAATAATAATAATAATAATAATAATAATAATAATAATAATAATAATAATAATAATAATAATAATAATAATAATATTATTATTATTATTATTATTATTATTATTATTATTATTATTATTATTATTATTATTATTATTATTATTATTATTATAAGAAGAAGAGAATTTTAGATTTTTTACATAGCTAAATATCTTTCTTTTTAATGACGGTCCCTTAACATAGCATACAGTAACGGATCTAGAAGATAAAAACCTTTAGGGGGGCAGCCAGAACACAGAATATGATAGGCAGGGCCGGATTAAGTAGCGGCTATAGCGCCGGGTCCCCAGGTCGACTGGGGCCTCCATTCTGATCAAAATCTCAACTGGCTATCTAAAAAGAATCATAAAGATACTATCATCATCATCATCATCATCAAATAAAATATGACCAAAAATACGAAACCTATCCCCCTTAACTTTCTTACTGTACTTTTACAGAAATGTATTAGGCGAAGTCAGTAGCGGTCACATTTTTTTTCTAACCCCGGGACTTCAGATGGGTTAATTCAGCCCTGATGATAGGTGAATTTACTATAAACTTTCAAAAATATACTCGTATAAATAATAGCTTAAATTATTTTTGACTGGGGGGTAGGCAACCCCTAGCCCCAGGCTAGATCCGCCACTGATAGCACATAGCATATCGAATGAGTTACGGTAGGACAATCATAGGAACTTTAACCTGCCATATTTTCGCCGAATACAAATTTGTGTAAACTATGGAAAACTCTGTGGAAAATTCACCATCAAGCTTTTAACTTCTGTTATGATAGTATTCAGTATTGATGGACCGAGAAAAAACTAAATGCTAGCGCTCTCAGTAAGCGACGAAGTTCTGAACTATATGAAAGTAAGTCTCAGAAGCTGCAACGGACAGTGCTGCCCTCTCTACACAGGATTGATAACTTCTTGTTTCTGAAAGCATTAAATTTGTGTCATATGAAGTTTATTTCCGGAGTCTCTCTTGAAGCAGGAAATTTTCATAAGCGCTCAATCAAGTCATTCATATCTTCGTTCACTCTGAAAGAAAGAAAAGATTTCTGTATTAGTCGAGTCTGTTCAGGAAGCATCGGCTAGCGGAAAATAATAATAATAAAATTATAAATGTTAATTTATAGAGGGAAAGCTGTCTGGGTTAATTACCATTTTTATTTATTTGTTTAAATTTTATTTTTCTTTACATCACCGAGTTAAGATATTTAAAATTTTCACACAAAATTGTAAGAATAAAAGTAAGAATATGGCAAGAAATTGACAGATACTCCATAAATTATATTTCAGCAGGGAAGTATTTTGTTTTATTTATGTTATTCCCAGGGGAAAAACTGCCACAGGAATGTCGGATACTCTAGAAGTAATTCCGTGTCTCAACGAAGTATTGTGACATTGTTACTCAAATAACTCGGGTACAACAAACAAAGCGTTGATTACATCACATTTCTGTGTCCCTTCTTCTTCATTGAGAAAACATTTGTCTGCTGTGGAGTACAAAAACAAGACCTTTATCACTCTTTGATGGTTCCAGAATCGAGGAATTTTCCAGTTTTGTGTATCAAACAGAAGTGGATTGTCTTGTGCCCTGTCGGCATTCTCAAAATGTAACAACGAACTACTAAGGACAGACAGAATTGACCACTGGCGTCTCTGGCATGTAAAATTGGGGGGGGGGGGCACATCAAAGAAAGTGATTTAAATGGTACTATCTAGCCCAACCTGTTTATTAACTTCGATTCCATTGGTCACCTTTCTCTTACCTTCACGGACCCCCTAAGGTATATCAAGAACTCTATTACAATCGTTTCACAGCCTGAATATTATATTCCAAATAAATATAATTACTACTATTTATATGATATTCTGTCGTTAGTAAATAAATTAGAATAAAATATTGAATATTTTGAACTTCAAAATATTGAGGGGGACGCGTCCCCCTCGTACCCCCGCCAGAGACGCCTGTGGAATTGACATATTCTCGTGCAGTCAGACACTCATAGCATAGATGATTTAGTGGGTTAGTGGTGGAGCTCTAATCTTCCGTGCGAAGTGTTCCTGATTCGATCACACCTCTCGCCAAATCAGCCTTGTGTTGAAAAAAAAAGTTCGTGGGTTTTCTCGGGGTTCTCTTGTTTCCTCTGTTTTGTTATTCCTCCATTTCGTACACTGTTATCATAATCCTTTTCCTTAGAATCAGAGAATAAAAGTAGGATGTTGATCTTGAAAAAAAGAAAGAAAAGAAAAAGAAAAAAGAAAAATCGTATTCTATTTAAGCGAAACCAACCCAATATAAAGTTGTTTTATTTTATTTTTTTTTTTCAAATGGCATTACATCTGATTACTACATATTACAGATCAACAGGTCAAACGAAAACTTAAAATACCACATTTATTATTCAGTGTTGCAAACTAAGAAATTTAGAGTATCATACACATCCAAAGTTTGGAAGCCTCTATCACACATACAGCACAACGAAGATGGACAGGATAATGCGGTGGTTCAGTGGTAGAGCTCTTACCTCTGGTGCCTGGGGCCAAGGTTCGATCCTCAACCAAGTAAGTTTGTGGTGGACAACATCGTGTCCGTGGGTTTTCTTCGGGTACTCTCGTTTTCTCCCAGTTTTTCATTCCACCAATTCTGCCATCATCATTCACTTGCTTAAATAATTGTTTCCCTTAGCCTAAAGGACATAAACTGTAGGACGTTAAACTAAAAGATTTCATTTCATTTCATTTTCAATTTTGACTTCAAAGGGCTCAATAATTTTTAGACAACCTGATATTATTATTTTAAAAAAGTAAGTTCACTGCTGATTCTGTACTCCTTATGTAGATTTTATTGTAGTACTTCAAATAATAGAAGTTTTAGAGAGGAGAAATCTTTATTAGGGGAGCTTATGGAAAAGAAAGAAAGAAAACTCGGCTCCCTGTTTGATCGCAGTTTGCGCCAATTGGACTTTATGATGGGCAGACTCAGTGTGCGTGGGTTCTATCAGGACTTTCCCGTTTTCTCTCACTTAGTTCATTTCACGATTTCATTAGTTCTGATCACCACCGTCTCTTTTACCCTATACGGCATAATCGTAGGATGTACGTAAAACTGGAATATTTCATTTTATTTTCTTTTTTTTTAAAAAAAACGTACCTTTATTTTTTTCTTCAACGTTTTGAGCCCATAGCCTAAGAAGAAAACTTATCCTGCAATGTTAGGCAACTAAAATTGCAAAATTGATGAATGGGGTGCATAACATTGAAGGAAAACTGAAAAAGCTTCTATTGGAAGTCGTTAGACCAGCGTTTCCCAACCATTTTCAACTTGCGGCACACTACGGGTGTAACTTGAATTCTCGCGGCACAATCATAGATATTATTATTATTATTATTATTATTATTATTATTATTATTATTATTATTATTATTATTATTATTATTATTATTTGCAAATATAAAATACCATGGTAATTCTTTTCTGTGATTACTGATCATCTTCTCACAGAGATGAAAGCTTGATCACTGGTTTTCCCCTATGCTAATTCATTATGATGATTTTTTTATTCTAATTTTAAAATAGCAAAGAATTGCAATGAAATATAGAACTCAGATTTTTAAAAATACGCTTTCTTCTTCGAAAACTGTATCCAACCTTTATCTAAGAACGAAGATCACTAAATAACGAACGAACAAACAAATGTCTTATACTTTTAACTTTGCTGTTTTTACCAAAATCGGTGCATATTATTGCAATCACACAGCTTGCGATACTTCAAAGTCAGAACACCTGTTGAATAAACTGTTGTTCTGTCATTCACGTGCGAATGAGTGTTCTACGAACGTTCACTTGACGCGTGCCGTACAAGTGCTTTCATTTCTCGGTGTTAGTATAACTCTCAATTGAAGCGTAACATAGCAGCTAACCGTAGAGATGTGTACGAGCAGAAATACTGTCTGCTACATAGTAATAGATGTAGAATAATATATTACAATTACAGAAATTTTTTCCATGGTAGAAATTCATAGTAATGTGAAATACAAAAATATACATTTTTTCGTATGTCTTGCAATTTGGTTGCTATAGAATTAATAATTTTGTTTCGATTTCCTCGCGGCACACCATCGGTCCATTCGCGGCACACCAGTGTGCCGCGGCACACCGGTTGGGAAACGCTGCGTTAGACTGTTGCTCAAGTAACCAGATACAGAGGTGGAAAATTGTTTCTTCTTTTCTTTTTCCAAACGATCGCTTTTCCCGTTTAAAAGCGCCAATTTTGGACATGATTTTTTTTTAGGACTGGCCAAAATATTTCAAAATCCAGATTCCGGAAAATTTATTTTCTAGAATCGGAAATTTCACTTCCCGGATTTTGGAAAGTTTCCGATGTCGGAAAAGTTAAGTAATTGGTCATCCCTAATATTTTTAGGCATGATATTCACGTTCATATTAGAATAAGACGCTGTGTAGACAGCGCATGTTCAGTTAGTTCTATAAGGAAAGATTTGGAAACAATAATTGGTTTATTAATTAGCATTTCGGTAGATACTGTCTCACTCACTGTCTACATTTTCGTATTCTTAATTGTCTTTGTTATCCACTTTTTTTTTAAAAAAAAAATGTCGGAATGAGCTTATCGAAAAGCTTTAGTAGCAGGCCCCTGTCTTCCATAACCTAGCAAATTATATTTTTTTTTTAAATAAAATTTTAGGTCTTAACTAAATTCAAAAATCTCACTTTTCGCTCTACTTACCAAAAAGTTCAATGGTACATGAAGCATGCCCCTTCCGTTAAGAGGCCCCATCACTACGAAGTTAAAATACCGTTAATTTTACAGTAATTATGTGATATCTTCCAATAGATAATAGATAATCGAAATGTGGAACAAGAGTGCTCTAGACAATATTATTTTACATAAGAAACCGTTATCACAAGTCACCTAGTGGCTTTATGTTTTCAGCTGTTTAGAAACGCGAAAATAAATGCCGATATTCAAAATGGCTCGAAATCGAAAGCAGATAAGTGAGCCGTGATAACGGTTTCTCATGTAAAATGATATTGTCTAGAGCGCTCTTGCTCCACATTTCGATTATCTTTTATCTATTTGAAGATATCACATAATTACTGTAAAATTAACGGTATTTTAACTTCGCAGTGATGGGGCCTCTTAACGGAAGGGCCATGCTTCATGTACCACTGAACTTTTTGGTAAGTAGGGCGAAAAGTGAGATTTTGAATTTAGTTAAGACCTAAAATTTTATTTTTTAAAATAATTATAATTTGCTACAGTTTTTTTATTATTATTTTATGTCCTTCTGCAACATTTAGGTTATGGAAGACAGGGGCCTGCCAGTAATTAGGCCTCTAATTCTTTATTATACGAAGTGGCAAAGAGGAAATAATTCCAGCTTTGAATACGTTTAACTTAGTTCTGTTGGTCTGCGACCTTCAGAGATTCCAGGTAATTGTAATTAGTGTAATATTACATAACGAATAGGAAAAACACTTTTTTGCTTGTTTATTTATTTTATTTTTTCACACGCATACTTACTAAATCTTATGGTTGTATGAATATTCCGTGCTACAAACCTGCCTACCTTCCGGGAAAAGTGTTCGAACCACAGGTTGTAAATGGTCCTCTAGAATGATCCGATAGTCCTTGACAGTGACACGACCCTCTAGAACAATTATAGTGGGCTCAAAGTTTTCCACGATATTGCACCCCAAATTATCACGGATCCGTCTTCATGTTTGACTGTGGGTACCAAGCAGTCTGGGTTATATGCACCAGAGGGGCGTCTCCAGACGAACACTCCCTATTGTTTGGAAAACAGTGTAGCCGGACTCATCCGAGAATATGACACGTTTTATGTCATTCATTGTCTAGGTTTTGTGCTTCTGGCACTACTAAACCTATTTTTCGGGATTTATACAACTGACGAAAGGCTTCAGTATCACTCTGCCATGGATGTTGGCCTTATGAAGGAATCGACGGACTGTTTTCGTGCACACAGGTTCTGTAGGGTGTGTATTTACCTCTGCAGGATTGCGAATGTGGTGGTTTTCCGTTTTCATGCAACAGTTCTAGTCAACGTCCTAACGTCCCTTTCAGACAACTTCTGTTATACCCTATAGTTGCTCCTCCTGAATGGGGTTCGTCCTTCCTGTTCGTATGCACACGTCACCCTGGATACTGTAGCTCGTGAGAAGTCACAGAGTGATGCACTTTTGGACACAGATGCACTTGCTAGACGCTCCCCTACGATCTGCCCTCTTTTGAAATTGGATATTTTCCACCATTATACCATTCTACACACGATTTGACGTTCACTGACCAATCTTTTCCACTGGAGTGACTACCAAAGACTCGCACATAGACTCATTGCCCATAGGTATGATATAAACTACCAGATGCCTCTGGTGAGCCCCACGAACATCCTGTGCTATTTGCGCAGATGTTTCAGTTTCAATGTCCACTACCTATATACGATTTAAAATAACTATAATTCAGCTTGAGTAAACACGAAGATAGCAATTTTAACAAGTTATCAGATAAACCAAAGGAATCTAACTTAGCCAATAAAAGAGAATGGGCTACTTTATCAAATGCCTTAGAAAAATCCGTATATACCACATCAAGCACACGATAAGCATTTAGTGATTCTGATAGTAAATGAGTAAGTATAAAAAGACTGGTTCACGTGGATCATTTGGATAGAAACCATGCTGGGATGAGGGTAATATAGGATTTCATCTCCACAAATATTCTATTATACAGAATTTGTTCAAAGATTTAAGAAGATGTTCAAATTAAAGCAATAGGCCTGTAATTTCCAATTTGATTCGGATTATCTTTTCTAAGAGTTGGAGTAACTTTGCTTTGTATCCAAAATTAAATACCTGTAATTAATATAATATTGTACATTAATGGATATTGAAGAATATCCGCACAGTCTTTAGAAATGTAAGAAGGAATGCCATCGAGTTCACTAAATTTAGATGTTTTCAATTTCCTTATTGATCCTAAACATTCTTTAACAGAGGCATCCCAAAATTTTTATTGCAGACGTGTTACATCCATGACTAAAAGGTGTAGAAGATGTAGACCTAAACGCACTCCCAAAGTAATAAGCAAACGCATTAACTGTTAACTTATTATTATTTTTAATATTTTTAAAATATTTACCATATTTTATTTAAGTACAAGTTGCGTGTGACTTTTTGTAGCCCTTATAAACGACCAAAATGCATATAATAAGGACCACATACTATGATACTTTATTATTATTATTATTATTATTATTATTATTATTATTAGTAGTAGTAGTAGTAGTAGTAGTAGTAGTAGTAGTAGTAGTAGTAGTAGTAAGTAATCTGCCTTTCGGCAGTCCTGGGACTAATGTTTTTTTTTTTTTTTTTTCAATTTTAGATTTGGGCCTGGAAATGTTCCTTTCACATCTGTCGATCTTCAGCTTTCTCTTTAAACTCCCAATAATTTATTTTATTTTTCAAATCGTCGATCAGTTGTATTCTACTTCCTATTCTTCGCTTCCCTTCCATCTTTCCTTCTTTGGCGGTATGAAGAAGACAATTTCTTCGCAAGATGTGTCCAATTCAATTGGCTTTCCTACGAAGAATGCTGGCTAGAAGTGTCCTCTTCTATCCGTTTTAAAACCTCTTCGTTTGCTGCTCTCTCTGTTCATTTTGTCTTCTCCATTTTCCCCCAAACACCACATTTCGAAGCTCTCTAAATATTTCTTCTCTAACTTTCGTAATGTCCAAGCCTTTGAACCTCTGGAATGTCCAATGCTCCATATATAGTACTTGAGCAACTTCTTAAGACCAATATTGAGCGTGCTAGATAAAAATTAAATTTTCTTATTGAATGCTTGTTTGGCTATGACTATTCTTGATCTGATCTCTTGTGCTGTGAGCGTCTCTCGTCAAAATACTTCCCAGATACTTGAAATTATCGACCTCTTCAAGTTTTCTTTGTTCTACTCTGATCCGTAAGGGCGCGTTTCCACTGGATATTTTCATGATTTTCGACTTTTCTATGTTTATTTCCATTTCGTATAGTTTTCCAGTGTCAACTATTTTGTCAATCATCTTCTGCAGTCCTTCTTTAGATAAATACTATAGTTTATTTACTGTAGTTAATAAGAATGTGTGCGTATGATATAGGTCTATTATGTACAACACGTGCATCAAAGTGAATGTGTATTCGCGACAGGGCTTGTATATTGGTCTTTTGTCCCTTTGAAAAAAAAAAAAAAAAATCAGCAGGCGTTTCTGCCCAGGTCATAGGCCTATTACTGTAGCCACCGCCGGCTCTCCGCGCCGTGCAATGCCATCATCTACCGTCCTCTCCCTTTCTCCAGAAAGAACAAATCTTAAAAGCTACCCCATAATGAACAACGAAAATGGAAAGAGCACTCGCACTCAGAAAGGCTTAAACACTACAAATACAATCTCGTTGTGTCTGTTTTTCCTTTCTTTAAATAATAATCTATTATTTAATGAAAGATAAAGCACACACATCTGCAGAGGAAAGATGCTAATCCTTTTATATATATATATATATATATATATATATATATATATATATATATATATATATATATATATATAGAATTCAATATCGAGCTTCAATCTCAAGTGCAACTAGCTCTTTTATCTTTATTTCTTGATTTTCCTTCTATATCTGTTAAAAAATAGTAAGAAACTCGTTTCCACTTTCAATGGAAAGGAACGTTTTCGTGACAAAGAGTAGACAAGTTTTCATATCAAAACTATGATAACTATCTACCGGTAAATTGAACAGGTATTCACTACTATTCGCGAATTGAATTCTTGTATTTGACAACAATCAAGCAATTCATGCTGGGATTTGCTTTAGCACTGTCCATGTGATGTTAAACTAATGCGACCTAAACATGATTTATGAATGTAGTATTCAAATAGAAAGTCAGCTTAGTAAATTGAACTACTATCATCATGAAGTTTGTTTCCAACAAGAAATATTTATTTCAAATAATATAGTTATGACAGATTTTGCCACTGCTCGAAACTTGCCGCTCCGTATAAATGCACGTGTTGCACACATGATAGAGCCAGCCCTGATTGTAGCTAGAAACGTGAAATTAGGACGGAATACTCTTTTCTCCACTAAACCAGGAGATAAGAAAGTTTATATTTAAATTCGTATCCTAAGGTGAAGTAAAATTTTCTTTCTTTCTTTCTTTCTTTCTTTCTTTCTTTATTTATTTATTTATTTATTTATTGCCAGAATAGAGTATCTCGCGAATCTCTGAAGTTAGGGAGATGAAATTTAACAGGTTGACTGCCAAGGTGATTTAAGGGTACTGCTCCCAGGAGGCCATAAATTTCTTCTTACTTTTGGCTCAATTATTGATAGTCATGTCACATTTTTGTCGCGATATTTTGCTTCTCCCGAAAATGTACCAATGGGAGCCCAGCACCACATGTCACGCTCATGGTCTCACAGTAATTTGTGACAATGAGCATCATATATGATGCTCAAGAACCTGAATAGGTTAGTATTTTGTGATATCGAGCATGAGCATCATATATGGTGCTCATGGCTCCACAAAAAATAAGGTGAGCACCATATATGATGCTCATGGCAGTCAACCTGTTAACTTGTACACTTCTCACTAAAATATCTGAAAAAGTCTTTGAACATGTTCGGAAATTCTACTGTTAAAATTAGAAAGGACAACAATTTCTACATATATTCAAATTCCTGACTTCTTATTCAGAAAAAAAAGGATAATGTGAAGTGTTAAGTTGAAGGTGTGACAATCGATCCATAAATTCTTAATTAGAAATAAAGGAATATGTGTATTTGCGGTGTCAAAAACTCTGTTACTAAATGGAGGGAAAGGTAACTTCTATAATATTCCAAATTTCCTGTTTTATATTCGTTAAACTTTATTTTTCCCGTGCGATATACGGGCACGAAGTTTCATTTATAAAAGATCCCATTTGTACTCTCATAGTTCTCTTTCCTTCCGGTTGGCCTTCAGAGCCTCGCTGCGTAATGCGAAGGTCATGCTCACAAATGACATTTGCGTGCCATTGGTTACGTCATCAATGAAGCTGACGAGTCGCTTTAGTGAAAAATTAGTCTTCTTCACTAGTCATGTCAACAAGATTTTACATTCTGATAAGTTGTTACATATCTATCCACAAATGCAATCATCTTTAGCATAGGATTTCAGCTTTTTCCAACACTGCAGATTGTCAGACAATAATTATTATATACGATCATTTCCGGAAGCAGCTTCCATATTACTTCTCTGAGTTATACAGGGTGTTTCAAAACAGCACCGACAACGTTTGGGAGGTGATTCCTCACACGAAGATACGACAAAAAGTATAGACCAACCTTGGTGCACAAATGCTTTCTTTCGGAGTTATAGGCTGCCGAAAACTTGAAAAAATGAACTTTAAAGGTCCACAGCTCCAAAACTATGGGACCTACCGTACGAATTACTACGTGTTCTACCCAGTGGCGTAGCACACTTTTGCGCTTCCCCCCCCCCCAAAGTATAGAGAAGGGGCCCTAGTTGTAAAGCCGACAGAAGTAAGGTTGAAGTTCTACTTCTTTAAATCTTTATTCATCCAAGTCTTCGAGGTCTCCTATACCTCGGGGCCCCCCGCACTACGGATGTTGCGGGGACAGCTGCTACGCTACTGGTTCTATCCAAATATCCATGTTTCAGAATCCTGTGGTACTTCCGCAACAATTTTTATATAGAGGTAGTTGGTGAGTACTTCAAGTTATATGCCCGTAGCCAAACTCCCTCTACAAAAATTGTTTGCGTGAGTACTTTAGGATTCTGAAATATTTATTTTTGGATAGCGCACGTAGTAGTTCCTAAGTGGTCTTGACCCGACTACGGTAGGTCCCATAGTATTGGAGCCATGGGCCTTTAAAGTTAGTTTTTCATGTTTTCGGGAGCCTACAACTCCGAAAGGAAGCGCTTGTGCACCCAGGTTAGTCTACTTTTTGTGTTGTCTTTGTGTCAGGAATCACTTCCCAAACGTTGTCGGTGTTGTTTTGAAACACCGTGTATAAAAAGCCGAAGAATTTTAAATTAAGTAATCATAGGGGTACTTGAGAAATGTTCTCTCTCTACGCTCCGCGTAGCGTAGTTGCGTACGCTCTTGGCTTTGGTGCTAACTGTCCCGAGTTCGATTCCCAATGAGGACACTTAGCTGCTGTTAAAGATTTTTCAGGGCAACCATCCTGAGTGAAGTTTCTCCCGGATTTTTCCCATTCACACAAGGCAAATGTCGAAATGGTACCTAACATAATAGCCCTAGGGCTTCCTTCCTTCCCCATTCCTATCTTCCTCTCCAATTCCCCGAGCAGTGTGATAGCTGAGTGACGTCATCCCTCATATAAGTGACTAGCTAACATGAGCATAGATGCTGAAAGCCCAGAAATCTAATTCCTAATCCTAATCTATCTACAAGTGAAAATAATAATAAAGTGATCTATTTTGTGTTCGCGTAATGGGAAAATGGCTGAACTGTTTGAAATAATTCTTTTAAATTAGTTATCATTGATGTGAGCATGCGTCGTTGCCATGTCTTAAGTGAGAACCGCATTAAAGGAAAGAAAGAAAAATGTACTTAAAAAATTTCCGCACCAGCATTCCATTTTTCGGATATTTCTCCTCTGCTGTTATGTAAGCCCGCATAACAAGGAGGTAATACCTTATTTAACCTCTCAATAAGGACAAATGTTTTTCTGGACATATGGAAAAGTCAATAACATGATCAATCCCGAAACCCAGAAATAAAAATAGTATAGAAAACTATCGTCCAATAGCTATATTACCAACAATTACAAAAGTGTTTGAAACTGTCATTCATAATTAGATCATACATCATTTTAAACCTGCAATTTTAATATATCTACATGATTTGCTACAGAAGAGATCCACAGTGGCTAACTTGAGTATCATTTCAAATTTAATAACTTTTCTCTTGGACAATAATAGACAGGTAGATGTTATATATACATGTTTTAATAAACCATTTGATACTGTGGATCATGATATACTAATTCAAAAACAAGCCACCTTCAATTTTAATCCCCGTATGATAGCTTTTTTAAATCTTACTTGTGTGAACGTAGACAATCTGTTATGTATAAAGAATATAAAACCAAAAGCTTGCGTGTAAATTCCAGAGTCCCTCAGGGATCTAATCTCGGGCCTCTTTTATTTTTATTATTTATTATCTGCCACTTTATATTCATAAATCTCATGAAGTATTCTTTGCAAATCATTTGAAAATATTCGTAAATCTGAAATCTGTAGATGATTGTCTACTTTTGCAACAAGATCTCACCAATATACTAAAATGGTGTGCTAGCAATAGACTTCAAGTAAATATTAATAAGTGCACAACCATGGTGTAGGCGTGAAAAAACGTACGACTTCACTTACTCGATCAATGGAATAATTTTAGAAAAACTTAGATACAATTAAAGAGCTAGGTGTGATATTTGAATGAAAATTAACCTTTTCGCATCACGTGGACATCACCAAGGATGCATATAGAAACCTTGGGTTTCTTCTCAGAACAACCAAAGAATTTACGAATGATAACTCTTTGAAAACGCTTTCTTTTTCTTGCATAAGATCCAAAGTTGAATATGCTTCACTTATTTGAGATACTTCTGTGAAACACGTAGTCAAAAATTCGAGCAAATACGAAGCAAATTCTTACCTTTTTCTCATACAAAAGAACAGGATTTTATGCAAAATATGAACCATATGATAATTTACTCGGTAGCTTTAGACTTCAGACACTTGAAAAAGACGGACGTTGAGCGACCTCCTTTTCTTACACAGACTTTAGCACAACAAAATAGACTGTACAGACTTAATTGCAAAGATAATGATCCATGTTTCATCCTTCAGAACACGCAAGTGAAATAGTGGCATGTTCTACTGCAGGCAGACACGTACAAATCCAGTGCATATATCACCTAAATGGAGATTTCGTGATACATACAATAAAATCAGTAAGGGTTATATGTTGACATGTATTTAATTGTTCTGAAAAGTCGTTCAAAAATCTAATATTGAGTATTTTGTAATAAAAAAGTGTTGAAAGAAAATGTATTATTTTAACGTAATATTTTATATTCAAGCATTAGTATCATTATAATCTAATATTATGTATTCAAGTGCCATATGTAGACACTGTAATTGGGCAGTAATGCCTGCCTGTTGTGTCGATAAATAAATAAATAAATAATGTTTCTTGCGTACAGGTAAGGTGTTCTTAAAAACAACCAGAAAATAAATGCGCACAACGTTTGACGCCTGATGCCCTTGATCCGAAAATCGAAATAACGCTTCCTACCGATTAGTTCAGATGCTTATTTTATCATTAAATTTTGCAACTTTTCATTTTGCGCTTTGCAATTTAAAGCTAGTTTTCTGTTTCACGAAAAGTAAATTCTGCAAAGTGAAAAGTAAAGACGTTCAAAGGCTTTGCACAAAGGGATTTATTCACAGTCCCATTGCCAAGAGCTCCAGAAAGTAGACGACCAGTAAATCTGCCGTGTCGTGACAAAACGCTGTAACTTTGGCGGAACAGTTTTGCGAAAAAGAGCCGTAAAGTTTTCATCTGAAAATGTGATCTGTATCGTGTAGAACCAGTGTATCTTGACTTTCGAAACACGTGGTTACATGTAATGTTACGTAAATGCATGTTGTGTGATTAAATTTGGTGAAAATTGATTGGTTGACCATTATTGCCTAGTTACACTGGTTCTACACGATACAGATCACATTTTCGGATGAAAACTTTACGGCTCATTTTCGCAAAACTGCTCCGCCAAAGTTACAGCGTTTTATCACGACACGGCAGAAATGTAATAGGAAGTACTCATCAAGCCCTATCTAGAGGAATTGTTATTATGGCCCTAAAGCCTCAGGAAGTTGGTCAAAAAGGGCAACAAAGGTAAGGGGGTTATTGGTGATTTAGAGAAACTGAGATATTTTAGGAATGAAATCAATATAGGAATAAGATCGGTATGCAACAGCATTTAACACACATAACAAGGATCCACATTTTACTTACAAAAAAAAAAAATATATATATATTTAAAAAAAAACTGATTTACATTGTATGTTTTTATTAATAGCTTTTTAGATCGACACTTGTTTGTAAACAAGTGAATTACCAACTACTCTCTATGGGCTGTCTATGCTCTGACTTTTGTTACTACTACTACTTGTTTATTGTATTGTGCAACTTGATGAAATAAGGATGATGATGTCACCTTTCCACATTACCATGCACGAGCAGTTACCCGAAGGGGTTAGTCCTCTGTACTAGGTTAGGCCTACACCCGCTCAGAGAACAAGCCCTTCGTGTATATGCTACTTCAGTGCAATATGGAATGGAAGACTCAAATACAAGCCTGGATTCGAACTTGGGCCTTGACTCAATCTTGGTTGTTGACCCTCACGGCTCGTATACATACCTCCGACCTTTGACTTTGATTTGAGAACCCAATCAATTGCCAGGCATGGATACAAAACGCGAGTACTTCAACTTTCCAGATTAAGCAAGCGCTCACAGAAAAAAAAAAAAAAAAAAAAGTAAGCTCGAAAAATAAAATTAATTATTCAATAAAAATATTGATTTTTGAAGCCAAATGTTGTCTAACATGAAGAAGATTCCACGAACTGTTTCCAAGCACGGTTTCATTCTCATACAACGCAAATATGAGGTTTGTTTACATTCGAAATAACCCTTGCACTAGCTTCCGCTTCCTAATGAAAATATATTAAAATACCAGCAAATCTCTATCTAGCAATACGAATACAGTTCTGCTTGTGAAATGAAAAGTTTCTTCCACTGAATTATTTATTATAAACTCCAAATAATAATAATAATATACACAGTAACGTTACATTATTCAACTTCCAAAACAGGTTTATCCAAATGGTATCATGTACCGTACTTCAAATAAAACAGGATTTAATTTTGAATGTCCTCTTTTCGAACTAATTCTGAAATTGTTTACATAGTTTCTTCCCAATAATGTAGAAGGAATTCAAAGCTTGTAAAATGCACATTAAGAATTTAAAACATTAAGTACCTCTGCTCTGCATTGTACAACCTGCGGATCGCATACTACGCTCTTGAAACAGCTCTATACAGTACGGGTTACTTGGCTTATAGAGAATCAGGGTAAATGTCAGTGCTACTTTCGGCCCCTTTCCACATTCCTACGTTTCATTCAACATTATCAAGGGACACAATATTTATTTTATTCAATACCTAATCTAACCTACTACTACAAGACCTATTCTAAGTACACATATAAAAATACACACACAAATACTCACACACGAAAATATTACAGGCACTGACCTTCAATGTAAATATTATCCACAAAATTTTAATCTAGATTCCCTGTTCTCAAGAGCTTCTCCCAAAATACACCCTATGACGATATATATGAGCCTCGAGCAAAACAACACGATCAGATAGCACATAAACATGCAACGCAACTGTTTACATTTTTCATATCAGGCAGAGAGAAAATATTTATTCTACTTAATAATTTACTTAGCCTTCTCTCAATAGGAACTAATATGAAGTATTGAGTTCCTTCTACGAACTCCTTGATCAACATTCCGAATAATCCATCAGTGTAAACAGTTTTCTTTTAATTCAGGAAAAATGTCATCATAAACAAATGAATACTATATAGCGAAAGCTCATACTGAAGACGGAAGCAGACAAATGACGATCGAACCTCGTTAATTTTTTTTTTTTTTTTTACCCAAATGCATTGTTGTACAAGATTCTGATTTCTTTCTTTATTTTATACTGAAATATCGAAACACTATACCACAAAATAACGTCAACGGTTATTTTAAGAGCCAATTATTTGTTAAAATATTAATTTGGAAGGTTATTATTTCTGAATCAAGACTACCTATATCAATGTAGCCAAACTATGTTCATCACATTTTTGAAGTTACGATACAAATTTCCCCCCTAACCCCAAAAGGTATACTTTCGAACTACATGTGGAATATATTATAGAAGGTATCCGAAGGAACTTTAGATTACTACACCATCATTGCCATTATGATTCTTGCACATAAGAGTTAGTCAAGGTTATCACTTTTGAAGATTCCGTAAAAAAAAAAAAAAAAAATCCACATAAACAATCCACTAATTCTTGTAGATTCCACTGACGAGTTTCCGTAGTTCACAAGACACGCATTAATCTAAATGAAACTTACTTGTTGTCCTAGTTGGAATAACTAGGATACTGACACCTCATCACTCCAAGAAAACAGTAATCCAGCCTCCTGGTTACTTCGTTACTACAAGGTAAATCACAAGTCCAACTGAACTGTCCCAAAGCCATGTTTTATCTGGATGTAATCTGCCATTCTTTGCCTCTCCAAAAGAAACTCCAAGGTTATCATGAACCATAGCGATTGTTCCCACTGTCCATTAACATGGATCCGCTAAGCCGTGAACCTCGAACATCACGTTCAAACAGATGACAGAACTATTTATACAACCCTCACCGACAAATCAGTTTACGTTCAAATGTAGACATTCCTCTAACATCTCGAAAGCATAATTTTAGTTATCTTGAGGGTTGAATCACCGATTTTATTGTTTTCTTGAAAATTTCCCAGGAACCATTTAATACGGGTCCCTCCTATAATACAGCATCCCGCCATACAAGCATCTAGAAGCGTCATACCACAGAACCATGGGTAATTAAAAGCGAATCATAGAATTGTTTTCATGATGACGTAACTGAAAACCAATTAAATCTAAACACCTTTTCTTTTATCCCTCTAGAGTCTAATTGATTATTGGATACCTGGATTAGAAAAGAAATATGTTTTCGAAGAACTAAAATGTTAAATATGGCCGAACAAGAAATTTTGAAGATTAAAATAAATTTGGTTATTACATAGTTCAATCCATTTCCTACTTCCCTCTTAGTAATTTTGAAAATCCTAAGCAAACAAAATAATAATAATAAAAGTACCATCCTTGAAACGAATTTCCTTACTACAAACTGTATGAAATAATAAACTATTACAAATCCTACACTATCTTTCCTCTACACACAAAATATTGAAATGACAAATAATAATAATAAAAAAAACGCTAATATGAAGAAACACAAAATCAACTGCGTAATCAATATCTATTACATGAGCATATTCTCATGCGCCATGCTTGACAGTACTCACTTCTTTTTCTCAGCAGTTGGATTTTTTTTTTTTTTAAATATTCCAAATGCTCCATGTATATTCCAGATTGGAACATCCAACTGGGATGTTACATCCTCCTGGTCGAACAGGAGAAATTCTGTAAACTGGAAAATACCAGTTGGAAGAATTTCTTTTCTTTTTTTTTTTTTTTCTCTTCCGCAGAAGTGTACAAAATCTTTGATTTGATGGAATTACATGTCTTATTTTCAATGACATTACTCCAGTCACCATCGGTGGTCCACTGGTATACCAATTGCCTGGTATTGACCATCTGTTCAGCATTAAATGCTTGTGTCTTTTCACTCGTAAACTTTGACCATGAAGCTTGGAGAATGCATACTGATTTCTAACTTTCCACCTTTCCTTTCGTTTTCGTGAACTCATCACTCTATTCCTTTGACTTCTCCGCTTCACATAAAATTCTGTCATGTGAGATCGAAATCTCTCCCCAGGGCATGCTACGCCGCTGAATTGCATTTGATTTCCTCTTACTAAGGGATCACACCCTTCATAACCTACTTGTTCCTGCCGAGTATCAAGTTCCACATATGATATACCTGTATGACTCACATCGTGTTCGTGGTTTGACATCACTTGATGTCCCGTCTCATGATTTGTTGAACACACTGTCTTATCAAAACACCTTACTTCACTCTTTTCTATCAACCCTAAAGTTTTCTTTATCTTCACACGGGATTTCATTGGTAGGTGGTATACGCCACTGAAACCACAATATTGCTTCCCTTCGAACATGTCAGAGTTTCCCCTTTTCGTCTGTTTCACAGAAGGTTGGGACCTGAACTGCGGTACACGTATCTCACCCTTTCCTCTCTCTCGTAGGAAATCGTTATCTGATCTGTTGCTAATCTGTTTCATTTGTACTGTAACTGCCGAATTAAGAGGTACGGGAGAGATGGAACCATCATTTCCCATTTGCAATTCACCATTTGATCCTGTCATTTCAGTTTCCTTTTCCAGCCTATTACTCTTCATACACTCTGTATAACAAAAGCTGTCCACCTGACTACACGATAGCAAACCTGAATCAACCTTAAATACTGATCTACTACTTAGAATCCGACCTTTAGAACTTACTGATGAACGAAAATACTCCTGACTGTTATCTCTCGTGTCAGTTCCCATTGACATCATCATTGATATGCAAACTGAAATAGAAATCGTCCCAGGATATTCCGCATCGAAACAAGTCGAAACCAATTCCACTTATCGATCTCCATTCCAGTTTTCATATCCCCAACGTCTGCAAGAGTTCGAAAATATTCCTTCGCGCTCGAAATTCTTTCAATGTTCGCGCATTCTATATTAGATCGCTCACTGAGTTGATCCACCACAGTTTGTGATAGATTATCTACAGGTTGATTCACGAAGGCAAACTGTGACCTTTCATGGTTGTAATTATCGCAGTTTGAATTCGTGTGCTGGTCAAAAATTCGATTGTTGAAATTCAATACACCTAGCATATCATTAGTTCCTTTGTAACATACTTCCGTATTATCCTGAAGGACTTTTACGCAAACTTGAGACTCGCATGTATCGTCATTTACAATACTATGATTTACATTAGAAACACTAGACATTACAGACATGTTTTCAAATACCTCTTGGTTTTTGTCCTTGTCTGGTGGTTCACAAACCACACCTCTGGTATTTAATAAACATTCAACAAGTTTCGCGAAATTTCCATCCTTATCATACTCGCTTACACATCTATCACGCTCATTCTGATTGATGTCCACTGAAAGACACACAGCATTATCTTTGCAAGAGAACCTACATTCCTCACTTCTATTATCATAAACAATTCCAGTTATTGTAACTATATTTACATCTCTTGAACCTTCACTACTGTTAACAACTAAAACATCATCCGGCACTATATATTGCAGTGCAATATTCTTTTGAATGTTTACTACTACACCATTACCTTTGATAACTCTACGTATGCGCACCATTTTCTTAATCTTCTGCTACACTTTTAGTTCCCAGACTACCATCTCAAATATACTCCACATACAATTACGAATACCCCCGGGATTTTGGTAATTTGTATCACAACTTCCTATTAGGCTACTTGCTATGAGAACGGTTACGTGCTCATGGAAACCATATCCTAAGGCTGAGTCGCCATTTTACTTACAAAAAAAAAAATATATATATATTTTAAAAAAAACTGATTTACATTGTATGTTTTTATTAATAGCTTTTTAGATCGACACTTGTTTGTAAACAAGTGAATTACCAACTACTCTCTATGGGCTGTCTATGCTCTGACTTTTGTTACTACTACTACTTGTTTATTGTATTGTGCAACTTGATGATAATAAGGATGATGATGTCACCTTTCCACATTACCATGCACGAGCAGTTACCCGAAGGGGTTAGTCCTCTGTACTAGGTTAGGCCTACACCCGCTCAGAGAACAAGCCCTTCGTGTATATGCTACTTCAGTGCAATATGGAATGGAAGACTCAAATACAAGCCTGGATTCGAACTTGGGCCTTGACTCAATCTTGGTTGTTGACCCTCACGGCTCGTATACATACCTCCGACCTTTGACTTTGATTTGAGAACCCAATCAATTGCCAGGCATGGATACAAAACGCGAGTACTTCAACTTTCCAGATTAAGCAAGCGCTCACAGAAAAAAAAAAAAAAAAAAAGTAAGCTCGAAAAATAAAATTAATTATTCAATAAAAATATTGATTTTTGAAGCCAAATGTTGTCTAACATGAAGAAGATTCCACGAACTGTTTCCAAGCACGGTTTCATTCTCATACAACGCAAATATGAGGTTTGTTTACATTCGAAATAACCCTTGCACTAGCTTCCGCTTCCTAATGAAAATATATTAAAATACCAGCAAATCTCTATCTAGCAATACGAATACAGTTCTGCTTGTGAAATGAAAAGTTTCTTCCACTGAATTATTTATTATAAACTCCAAATAATAATAATAATATACACAGTAACGTTACATTATTCAACTTCCAAAACAGGTTTATCCAAATGGTATCATGTACCGTACTTCAAATAAAACAGGATTTAATTTTGAATGTCCTCTTTTCGAACTAATTCTGAAATTGTTTACATAGTTTCTTCCCAATAATGTAGAAGGAATTCAAAGCTTGTAAAATGCACATTAAGAATTTAAAACATTAAGTACCTCTGCTCTGCATTGTACAACCTGCGGATCGCATACTACGCTCTTGAAACAGCTCTATACAGTACGGGTTACTTGGCTTATAGAGAATCAGGGTAAATGTCAGTGCTACTTTCGGCCCCTTTCCACATTCCTACGTTTCATTCAACATTATCAAGGGACACAATATTTATTTTATTCAATACCTAATCTAACCTACTACTACAAGACCTATTCTAAGTACACATATAAAAATACACACACAAATACTCACACACGAAAATATTACAGGCACTGACCTTCAATGTAAATATTATCCACAAAATTTTAATCTAGATTCCCTGTTCTCAAGAGCTTCTCCCAAAATACACCCTATGACGATATATATGAGCCTCGAGCAAAACAACACGATCAGATAGCACATAAACATGCAACGCAACTGTTTACATTTTTCATATCAGGCAGAGAGAAAATATTTATTCTACTTAATAATTTACTTAGCCTTCTCTCAATAGGAACTAATATGAAGTATTGAGTTCCTTCTACGAACTCCTTGATCAACATTCCGAATAATCCATCAGTGTAAACAGTTTTCTTTTAATTCAGGAAAAATGTCATCATAAACAAATGAATACTATATAGCGAAAGCTCATACTGAAGACGGAAGCAGACAAATGACGATCGAACCTCGTTAATTTTTTTTTTTTTTTTTTACCCAAATGCATTGTTGTACAAGATTCTGATTTCTTTCTTTATTTTATACTGAAATATCGAAACACTATACCACAAAATAACGTCAACGGTTATTTTAAGAGCCAATTATTTGTTAAAATATTAATTTGGAAGGTTATTATTTCTGAATCAAGACTACCTATATCAATGTAGCCAAACTATGTTCATCACATTTTTGAAGTTACGATACAAATTTCCCCCCTAACCCCAAAAGGTATACTTTCGAACTACATGTGGAATATATTATAGAAGGTATCCGAAGGAACTTTAGATTACTACACCATCATTGCCATTATGATTCTTGCACATAAGAGTTAGTCAAGGTTATCACTTTTGAAGATTCCGTAAAAAAAAAAAAAAAAATCCACATAAACAATCCACTAATTCTTGTAGATTCCACTGACGAGTTTCCGTAGTTCACAAGACACGCATTAATCTAAATGAAACTTACTTGTTGTCCTAGTTGGAATAACTAGGATACTGACACCTCATCACTCCAAGAAAACAGTAATCCAGCCTCCTGGTTACTTCGTTACTACAAGGTAAATCACAAGTCCAACTGAACTGTCCCAAAGCCATGTTTTATCTGGATGTAATCTGCCATTCTTTGCCTCTCCAAAAGAAACTCCAAGGTTATCATGAACCATAGCGATTGTTCCCACTGTCCATTAACATGGATCCGCTAAGCCGTGAACCTCGAACATCACGTTCAAACAGATGACAGAACTATTTATACAACCCTCACCGACAAATCAGTTTACGTTCAAATGTAGACATTCCTCTAACATCTCGAAAGCATAATTTTAGTTATCTTGAGGGTTGAATCACCGATTTTATTGTTTTCTTGAAAATTTCCCAGGAACCATTTAATACGGGTCCCTCCTATAATACAGCATCCCGCCATACAAGCATCTAGAAGCGTCATACCACAGAACCATGGGTAATTAAAAGCGAATCATAGAATTGTTTTCATGATGACGTAACTGAAAACCAATTAAATCTAAACACCTTTTCTTTTATCCCTCTAGAGTCTAATTGATTATTGGATACCTGGATTAGAAAAGAAATATGTTTTCGAAGAACTAAAATGTTAAATATGGCCGAACAAGAAATTTTGAAGATTAAAATAAATTTGGTTATTACATAGTTCAATCCATTTCCTACTTCCCTCTTAGTAATTTTGAAAATCCTAAGCAAACAAAATAATAATAATAAAAGTACCATCCTTGAAACGAATTTCCTTACTACAAACTGTATGAAATAATAAACTATTACAAATCCTACACTATCTTTCCTCTACACACAAAATATTGAAATGACAAATAATAATAATAAAAAAAACGCTAATATGAAGAAACACAAAATCAACTGCGTAATCAATATCTATTACATGAGCATATTCTCATGCGCCATGCTTGACAGTACTCACTTCTTTTTCTCAGCAGTTGGATTTTTTTTTTTTTAAATATTCCAAATGCTCCATGTATATTCCAGATTGGAACATCCAACTGGGATGTTACATCCTCCTGGTCGAACAGGAGAAATTCTGTAAACTGGAAAATACCAGTTGGAAGAATTTCTTTTTTTTTTTTTTTTTTCTCTTCCGCAGAAGTGTACAAAATCTTTGATTTGATGGAATTACATGTCTTATTTTCAATGACATTACTCCAGTCACCATCGGTGGTCCACTGGTATACCAATTGCCTGGTATTGACCATCTGTTCAGCATTAAATGCTTGTGTCTTTTCACTCGTAAACTTTGACCATGAAGCTTGGAGAATGCATACTGATTTCTAACTTTCCACCTTTCCTTTCGTTTTCGTGAACTCATCACTCTATTCCTTTGACTTCTCCGCTTCACATAAAATTCTGTCATGTGAGATCGAAATCTCTCCCCAGGGCATGCTACGCCGCTGAATTGCATTTGATTTCCTCTTACTAAGGGATCACACCCTTCATAACCTACTTGTTCCTGCCGAGTATCAAGTTCCACATATGATATACCTGTATGACTCACATCGTGTTCGTGGTTTGACATCACTTGATGTCCCGTCTCATGATTTGTTGAACACACTGTCTTATCAAAACACCTTACTTCACTCTTTTCTATCAACCCTAAAGTTTTCTTTATCTTCACACGGGATTTCATTGGTAGGTGGTATACGCCACTGAAACCACAATATTGCTTCCCTTCGAACATGTCAGAGTTTCCCCTTTTCGTCTGTTTCACAGAAGGTTGGGACCTGAACTGCGGTACACGTATCTCACCCTTTCCTCTCTCTCGTAGGAAATCGTTATCTGATCTGTTGCTAATCTGTTTCATTTGTACTGTAACTGCCGAATTAAGAGGTACGGGAGAGATGGAACCATCATTTCCCATTTGCAATTCACCATTTGATCCTGTCATTTCAGTTTCCTTTTCCAGCCTATTACTCTTCATACACTCTGTATAACAAAAGCTGTCCACCTGACTACACGATAGCAAACCTGAATCAACCTTAAATACTGATCTACTACTTAGAATCCGACCTTTAGAACTTACTGATGAACGAAAATACTCCTGACTGTTATCTCTCGTGTCAGTTCCCATTGACATCATCATTGATATGCAAACTGAAATAGAAATCGTCCCAGGATATTCCGCATCGAAACAAGTCGAAACCAATTCCACTTATCGATCTCCATTCCAGTTTTCATATCCCCAACGTCTGCAAGAGTTCGAAAATATTCCTTCGCGCTCGAAATTCTTTCAATGTTCGCGCATTCTATATTAGATCGCTCACTGAGTTGATCCACCACAGTTTGTGATAGATTATCTACAGGTTGATTCACGAAGGCAAACTGTGACCTTTCATGGTTGTAATTATCGCAGTTTGAATTCGTGTGCTGGTCAAAAATTCGATTGTTGAAATTCAATACACCTAGCATATCATTAGTTCCTTTGTAACATACTTCCGTATTATCCTGAAGGACTTTTACGCAAACTTGAGACTCGCATGTATCGTCATTTACAATACTATGATTTACATTAGAAACACTAGACATTACAGACATGTTTTCAAATACCTCTTGGTTTTTGTCCTTGTCTGGTGGTTCACAAACCACACCTCTGGTATTTAATAAACATTCAACAAGTTTCGCGAAATTTCCATCCTTATCATACTCGCTTACACATCTATCACGCTCATTCTGATTGATGTCCACTGAAAGACACACAGCATTATCTTTGCAAGAGAACCTACATTCCTCACTTCTATTATCATAAACAATTCCAGTTATTGTAACTATATTTACATCTCTTGAACCTTCACTACTGTTAACAACTAAAACATCATCCGGCACTATATATTGCAGTGCAATATTCTTTTGAATGTTTACTACTACACCATTACCTTTGATAACTCTACGTATGCGCACCATTTTCTTAATCTTCTGCTACACTTTTAGTTCCCAGACTACCATCTCAAATATACTCCACATACAATTACGAATACCCCCGGGATTCTGGTAATTTGTATCACAACTTCCTAATAGGCTGCTTGCTATGAGAACGGTTACGTGCTCATGGAAACCATATCCTAAGGCTGAGTCGCCATTTTACTTACAAAAAAAAAAATATATATATATTTTAAAAAAAACTGATTTACATTGTATGTTTTTATTAATAGCTTTTTAGATCGACACTTGTTTGTAAACAAGTGAATTACCAACTACTCTCTATGGGCTGTCTATGCTCTGACTTTTGTTACTACTACTACTTGTTTATTGTATTGTGCAACTTGATGATAATAAGGATGATGATGTCAC